>NW_027492608.1:0-533201 GCF_021521415.1 Bidens hawaiensis | reverse complement strand
TTATGATATATGGCTTGCCTCATTGTGACAATGGCATGTACTGTTTGGTGAGGGCAGAGAGGAGAGCTGAAGATCACCTAGATATACATGATGATGAGTGAAGGGTAATTTAATTTAGAAAGTGATGACTTTTTAGGGTATACTTAATTTTATCATGTCAAAACAATTTCATACATATACCCATTGATGCTGTAGTCTTGTGTTAGCTTTTACTCGTGTATCATTAAATGAATTACCCCCCCCCCCCCTTCTTCTATATGTTTTATTGTAACACCCCAACCCGGAGCAGGCTGACGTGTCACTATTACAGATATCATAGACCAAACAAAAACCATTTAAATGAAATGAAAAGAATCCCATGGCAACCAAAAGAGTTAAAAACACAGAAAGAAATGTTGGAATACCGTATGCCCGAGACACATAATTAGGTTAATGTAGCTAGCCGTGTTTGATCCAAGTCGGGTCATACCCAATAACGAGTTAGACACACACCAATTATGTATTTGTTAAGATAAGATCTATAAGACAAATACAGAACACGACACATTCAGAAAATCGGGTTTCTGAATATTTACTTGAAAGTGTTAAATAAATTAATTGGTTAATTTATTTATTCAAATAATTATTATTGGAATGATTATTTAACTATGTATTCTTTTATAAAATGGTTTATAAAAGATGGGGTGTTTATATATTTTATAAAGTATAAAATAAATAAAATAAAAAAAAAAAATAAAAAAAAAATAAATACATGTTGGGGCCGGTTTTAGGGTGGGCCCCACACCCCATTGTCTTGGTCAAATCATGTCATGTATTTGGTATGAGATACATGATCAAATACCTAACACCATGGGTATTGTTTTTATGCATGATCAAGATACATTATTAAAAAGGACTTTCAAGTAACCAAAAACAACAACTCTTTCCTTTTTTTCTTTCTTCTTGTTTACGGCCAAGGAAGAAAAGGAAGGCTCGGGTCTCGGTTTTTGGTGTTTAAGCTTCCTAACATAGCTCGGTGTGTGTTGGAGGCTCGGGGTATATTCCGTTTGAGGGTTTTCCTTTGAAAGTCTAGCATTCACATCATCATCTTCTTCAACCATCAACTACATCTCTTAAAGGTTTAAGAATGTAAGTTTTACAAGCTTTGATAGTTTAGTTTTCTCGTATTACTTGATCCTTGCCTCGGGTTTCTAACATATAGATTATTGGTAATCTAATGACATGGATAAACTAGGTTGTTCATGAACATATATTATATAAACTTGTAATATATACATATATATACATATGGATAGATATGTTTAGTTTGTAAATATCACGCTTCCGCCTTAATTGTGACTAGTTAAATGGTTAACTAAGTATTAATTATCTATAGAAACCCAACAAGAAATTCTAAGTCAAATTTATTAAATTCTTAAATAAAAGAAAATTTAATCAAGTCCTTATTCTTGAGCTTCATTTTACTCTCATCACTGATCTCCCCGATTTCCCGAATTACCCACTAGCAAATAAGAGAGACACAAACAAGAAAATACGGCTGAGCCAAAAATTGCCCAGTAACGGAAAGAACAATAGTATAGGTAAAAGCACACATAAGACAAAACACATACTGAAATAGAACTGAAACTATTGCGGATATAAAACCACGTTTTAGACCGAACTATAATTAGATGCGAACATAATCCGATACACGATCGGGACGTAATCTGAATATACTCAAATTTAATCAAATGCAGATAACATATCAAAACGGACCAGAAATATAGCGAAACAAAATATAATTACTAAAATACACGACGATGATGTTAAAATAAATAGGTCGTGTAATACGGAAGCACCCAGAGCCTAAACAGAGGGGTACACAGCTAGCTAGTCCATGCACCAAAGAGACGGTGTGGGTGGCGTGCACACATTGTTCCATCTCAAACAGAAGTCAGGAGTCAGGAGTCAGGAGTCGGAGCTAAGATCGATCTATACGCCTCTAAGTGGCCAAGGTACTACATGAGTACTTTCAGAGACGCCGTGAACTTTGATTACGCACTGTCACGATAAGTGCCATGTCGTTGACGCCCCAACGACAAGTCAGAAATGCTCGGGTAACAGAGTACTGAACTAAAGTCGTATAACTAAAAGATATTTAAACAGGAACATGCAATAATGAATTCAAAATATATATAACCTATTGCATGCTATAAAATTAATATAAACATATCATACGAATAAACCGAACTAGATAACAAAAATCCGCACTACGAAGTGACGGACATCGAATATAAAATGGACTAGAACCAATACTATGAGTGAAGAAAAAAAACAGAATCCGTACTACGAAGTAACGGAATATAAATAATACTAAGAGGAAACAAAAACAGAAACCGTACCTTATATGATTATAAGCAAAGCAGACGGGGTCGAGTTACCCTCAAGTAATGTTAGAACCTACACTTTAATTATAATTTTATATTAGATTCCAGGGATTCATTATATGATTTGGTTGAATTCCTTTTCTTTTATTCATATTATAACATGAATTATCTACTGATGTGTAATATGAACCCAACGTTAGATTTATTATGTATTCAACTAATGAACAAGAATTTGATTTTAGTTACTGAGTTAACCTCTAACTAAAACTACCCATCCCTTTCTTTTGCAAATTAAAATAATTTTCCAATGACTTGGTGAAAAATAAGTTTATGACACTTTCGATCACAAAACTAACATATACTCACTTTTATAATCTTGAGGTATGTCCATATTTTTAAAGGAAACCATGTTTTAAAGTAACAGGAACCAAATTCATCAGGGTAATGGCCATATCTAAACACTTTTAAGCATAATAATGGATTGTATTTTAACTAGCAGAAAATCAAGTCATTACCGCAATATGTGAACAGCAACTATACTTAATCAGGGTTCCGGTGGCGGCTTATCTCGGAGGAGCAGAGAGCGGAGGTTCCGGTGATTCTTGAAACCACTAAGGCGTCCGAGGCTGTGACGGTTGTCTCCGAAAACGATCGTTAGCGGTCGCGGTGGTTTCCGTCAGAAAGTTTCCGGCAAAGGTGTCGCGTTTCCTGACGAACCAAGTAGTGGCAGTGGTGATGGCGAAGCTCGGAAGAGCAGGAAATGCGGTGTTGGCGTCAACCAAAGGCGACTGCTACGGTGGCGGAGGTGATGACGGCAACCGGCGGGGTTGTGGTGTTGTACAGAGAGAGATTAAGATTTAAAGTTTGATGAATCGATATCATTGGAACTTTATCGTTTATATATATTAAACAAGTTATAAACACAATCAAATTCCTAAATAAGTTAGTTGTTTGTTGCTCAAGTTTTCGCTGGAATGTTACAAGTTGTAAACTTGCTCAAACTCAAATTCTTAAATTTCATATTTTATTCAAAACACTCATCCGTTGATGTTATTATTATTATTATTAATTATACCATTTACAGTTTAAAATAATATTTATATTAAAATTATGGTTATTCGTTTGTTATCTAATACAAAAGTTTGGGTTATTATATTTATCGTACTAAACGTAACTTCAATGTAGACACATGCGTGACTGATACGTATGCCATACCCTCCATCTCCCATCTATCAAACTATCTTCTTCCAACTATCTTCTGAGCATCATTACCGATGGAAAGGCCACCCTCAACCCTCTTTTTGCTACCTGGAATGAACCTGATCAAATGGCCATATTGTTGAAACTTAATAATACACATTATAATCTATTAACATCATAACAAGATGTTTTGAAACTCCAGACAACCCCTAAGACCATACGCTATGGGTGCTCTTGAGGGCTTCTTATCCCCACAAACAATAGTTTATGAGGGGCACGAGTGACTCAATTAAAGAAGACGGAGATTTTTAGTTTGATCATGAGAGTTTTACCACAAGTGACCCTTTGGGGCATGATGCGTTTTCGCTGAAACTGGAGGTAAATACGTGAAGAGGTAGGTCCCCGCAAAGCCCAGTTGGACCCGCAAAGCCCACCTTAAAGAGGTACGTCTGCGCAAAGACCAACTGGATCCGCAGGACCCACCATGCTCAGAGAGATGAAGACCTTACACGCAGTAAGCCAGCTGTTCCCGCAGGAAAGCCTCCCTTGGTACAGTACCCTGCCTGTCCCCGCAGCTGTGGGTACAAGCCAAGAAGGAAGGCTACCCGCACTAACAGTAAGGCTACACGCATAAGGCACTAACTCTTATACTTCAGCAACGTCACCTGAAGAAGGAATGAGCAGGGCGGGAATATTCCCGCCCAAAAGAGCCAGTCCGTACGCTTCCAGAAGATCTTTTGTACTATACCTACCAAGGTATGGACAAATAGACAAGATCTGACAAAAGCAGCCCATGAACCAATCACAGGGTGACAGCTCACTGACAATAGTACGAGGAGCACGCTCCAGTACAAAATGTCACTATCAGCCGCTGCCTACCCACAAACTCCCATCGTGGCACGAACGTAGCCCGTAGTTGGTGGAAAAGGAATATTATACAGCTGGCCGTACCTGCTTGGAAACCTACCTTCGGCTATAAATACTCCAACACCTTGGAACGGTATCATCATCTTTTCTCTAGCTATTTCTCTCTATATATACTTATATTCAGAGCAACCTAGTCTGATTCTCACGCCGGAGGGTGGTCACAAGGAGGAACCCCCCTTCTCAGTGACGAGCTTACGGTGTCTGTTTTGCAGGTTGAGAAGAATAACCATCTTTGCCGGACCTAACCCTCGTGGGAAGCATCTACTTAATCCTAAGATTATCCTTAATCTGTCGGGGTCATTTAGTGTTTCTTCAATACGTAAACAATTCATTCAAGTAAAACAAACAAAAAATATAAAATATATTGTGTAACACTTAATAATTAAATAAAGGAAAAAAACAAAACAAAACAAAGCAAGCAGGAAAGTGAGAGTTATGGAGAGAAAAATGGCGAGTGAAGGAGATGCATGGTTATGGCAAGGAGTCAAAGATAGATTCCGGATTTACCACCGTTACCTCCGCCGTGATAGTCCTTTGCCGTCATGGTCCGCCGCTGACGTCGAACAGTTCATCGCCTCCGATCCGATTCACGGACCACTCATATCTATCTATTTTATTAATTAATTAATTGATTGATTCATCCGTCTTTATGTTATCTAGTTGTTTTGTTTCCTATTCATTGATTAGGTTAACACTTAAAACTTAGGCGTATATACAAATTACTTGTTAATTAATTCACCTGCTAGATTTCAAATAAAGGTTGTTTAGTTATTGAGTCCGAGCTCGAGCCTTTTAAGGTTTACTTCTTTGGACCTGTATTGGTTAATTCCACAGCGCAGAGGCGGTAACGTTCGAGTTTAGGCTTGTCTAAGGTTTACTCAAAATATATAATAAGTTAAATTAAAAACATATATAAATTAATTATCAATAAACGAGCTTGAAACAAAACTCACGAGCTTTACAGATAATGCTTTGAATTATACCAAGCCCTAGCTAGGTCTGCAGTTTGTAATTTGTTGTGGTTCCTCGGTTTGATACAAGTAGGGGTAAAATGTTTGTGTTTCTTCAGTGTATTAGATTATAATATATTTGGTTTGTTTAGTTGTTTAGAATTGGTGATGCATCTCATATACCAAGGTATGTATAAATGTATGTGTTTGTGTGTATTGCCTTTTAATCTATTGTGTAAGATGTGTTATTGGTTATTTAGTTATCAGATGCAGTTTGTAACCTTTCATTCATATCTAGTTTTATTTATACAATGACGGATTTGACCTTCATACCCAAAGCTGAGTTTTTTTTAAGAATAAAAATCATTTTAGTTGAGATTTGGTCATATCTTATATGCATTTTTTTTATAGATTTTGAGGGTATTCATGTTCTTCCATAAACCAGAAGATACAATGCAAAGATAATGACTGGAATTTTCTTACTTACATGTGCTGTATGCCTTTTCTAGCTTATAAATCATTTTTATACCCGGTCCACTTGGTATTTTGTGATGCCATACGATGCATGTGTTTAGGGGCTGCCTACTTTCTTTTAACTAATTTAGTAAACATTTTAGTTTTATAATCTTTAATATAGCGTTAAGTTGAATACTTTTGCCCCTACCTGAAACTAAAACAAGTTGTAGTTAAGTTGTAAATTTCACTCTAAGTTTTTGTAACTATACGTCTATACAACATTTTTAAGTTTTACATCCCCTACGGGAGAATTTGTATTCAGTTTTGTATATTTCACCTGAAAATATTGTAATTATGGAGATTTTGTAATTTCACACCTTGTACAAGCAAAGTTATAAGTTATAACCACTTTGTAACCATCTCGAAATCAGGGATAGTAATCAGCTTCTTTGGTCAAACGAGACATTTTAATAGAGCATGATATAACTTAGGTCTTCTGTTGCATCATACAAAAAATACAAATCATTTTGTTATTTCTTTTTTACATTACCTACATACATATGAAAAATGTTGTGCTTTTTTTTTTAAAAAAAATGTCTACTTGGTTATAGATAGATGTACAACTCATATTTACCTTCACTTTGTAAGTTGTAGTAAACTTCTGGACTAAAATTCATTTAAAAAAAATCTTTTGTAATAATGAGTTGATGACTATGTGATTAACATCCTTTCTCTTCGACTACTTTTATCATAGTTTTTTAAATGAATATAAAACTTGGTTTTTACAATTTACAGCTAAAGAAGACTCGTGATGCTGTCAAGTTTCTAGCTGTTGGAGGCATAGTCGGCGGTCTGTCAACTGCAGCCTTTGCTTGGAAATATTCAAAAAGTCCCCATGGTAAACGGTTAACTTTTTTTATCGGGCCCTATTTTGACCTATTAGAGATAAAACATAACCTGAATCGACCGGTAATTCAGTAAATCAAATTCCGGTTTTTAAAAACAAAATGAATTTAGAAAATGTGTGATGTGAATTGCAGGTGCTGCGCTTTCATTGGGAGCGGGAGCAGTGTTCGGGATGAGCTTTGGTCAAGAAATTGCAAACCATTCGCTTCAACTTTACAAGTTAGACACCATGGCCGCTCAGGTCAAGTTCATGGAGTGGTGGCAGAAGAAGACTCAAGGATGATAGTCGTCGTCGTTTTGTGAAAATCAATCATGGACAAGGTTGTTGTCTAATAAGTTGAATGTAGTTTGCATGCTTTGAAACTTCCAAGATTTGCTTCTTTTTAGCCCGAAAATGACATAATGCAATGGCCAGTTCTTTCTATGATTGAATGATTGAATCGATTTGCGTGCTGGAAGTCTTTTATGGTACTTTTCTTGTTTAATGATATTAACATTTAACAATAATCATCAAGTAATTATGTTGAATTTTTATTCATTGATCACTTAATAGGTTTTTTCGTAACTAGCAGATTTAGGAATGTGAACGATTTAGAACACAAACCTGCACGGGTTTGTAATTTACGAGTTTTATAGGTAGTTTTGTATCTAAAGTTTAATTTGGCTTGTGACTAGTGTTATAAGCCAGGATATATAAGAAAACTTGAGTGAGCAGAGAGCTTTGAGATGTGAACCAGGCATAAGGAGATGTGACGAAGCAGTAGTGTTGGGACAGTGAAGGAAATGAGACCCCGGTGGGGGGGGGGGGGGGGGGTTTGTTGAGTTTGTGAGAGGTTGACATGTGCTAAGATGGTTTGAAGATGTGACGAACTAGTAGTGTCGGATCATTGTTAAAGGTCACCGACAAAGAAGAATGTGCGTTTGTGTGCGCGCGCGTTTGTGTTAAAGGTCACCCTTTAAAGGTTACATTGACTTATCACTCGGGCTGTCCATGTAACTTTTACTCTAATTATATTATTATGTGGTTGTGTATTACTATTATATTTTACAATTAATCGTTTCTAAAGGGTTACGTTTGTGAAAAAGTTATCGGGTTGATTAAAAAACCAGAACACGACTCGTAGGTTTATTTATATCAATGATATTAGTTCCGACCCATATATACTTGCATAAAAATACAAAACCGGGTTTTACTAACAAAAGAAGGGGTTAAGCGAGTAGTTTGTTTTTGTCGGACATGAACTCGGGGTTGAGTCGGGTTTGTGCCCAACATTTTTAAGATGTGAAAATAATGTCAAAAGGTTTAAAAATTAGATTTTATATAATTTACTTGGGAAAATTGAAACTTTAAACGTAACCGAACTTTAACGAACCAAATGCGAGAATGATATATTACCACCATTGTTAATTGGTTTGACAACATGACAATGATCATGACTATGTATAGAAAAACATATGTAAAAGTTACCCGGGCTTTGACTAAGAATAAGAAACTTGAAAGACTTGGGAGCCCGACTTTGACTCTAAAAGTCAAAGTTACAAAGACGACAATTGGAAAGGTTAGCAAGAATGTGAGAGTAAAATGAGTTGTGACAGGAATGAGAAGAGGTAGAGACTTATTATGTAACAAAAAAAATCATTAACTTCTATGTAAAATGAATTAATTAAAAAAAGATAGTCAAATGGCAAATGTCATGGGCAAAAATCACGGATTTGGTCGAAATAAATTAATATAGTTGAACGAGATTAAAAACTATAAAATAAGCATATAGATGAAAAGACCAAAACACCTCTGATCTAACGTTAAAATACTAACGAAGATAGTAATTTGGATGACATCGACAAAAGAAGGGATACCTCAATTGTCCATTGAAAAAAAAAAAAAAAAGATTTGAAAATTTTAGCACTCTACTCCTCTTAAATTAACTTATAAAAAATAATGATTTGAAAATGATTACTGACTCTTAAATTAAATTAAATAATATTAATATTATTATTATTATTATATTCCCGAAGCAACGCAACGAAGTACGAACAGAAGAAAATTGAGAGGGTTTTTAGGGTTTATGCGATCTCTATTGAATCAATCAAATTCATTCAAAGACTTAAGCATTAATAATTAATAAATAATGCATCAACAGCAGAAGCTGAAGCTGAAGCAGAAAGAGTCAATCAGCGAAGAAGCCATCTCTGTTACCTTGCAAAGGTTCTTCTTTTATAACAATTTCTTATTCTTTTCTAACAAAATCCATCTACTTTCCAATTGTAGTGTCAAAATACAGTCTTTCTATCGATTTTATTATTATTATTACTACTACTACTATCATATCAGTGTTGTAAAAATCGCTAGTAGCGGTGGGGTCGGATTGGAAGTTATATGTATATTTTCAAATATACATATATATTCCAAATTTTATGTATAAAATTCTCTTTTGTCCCATTTTGAACAAATGGGGATTAATCGGCAGTGGGGTGGCAACTTTGCAATTAATCGGGATTTTTACAACACTGAAAATTATTATTTATTGGGTTTTTCAAGAAAAAAGATGAGCAACATGTATAGACTTCAGTTCCAATTGCTAGGCCTGTAAACGAACCGAGCGGTTATGAACTGTTTGGTGGGAAGTTTGTTTATTTTAATAACCGAACAAACATGAACACCTCGAATTGGTTATTTTGGATAGTTATGAAAGAGAAAAAAAAACACCTCGAAGTTGAATAGTTTTTAGAATGTATCTTTTGATGTATAATATACAAATGTTGACTTGTAATTTGTTATCATTGTGAAACTGAAGGTACTCGCACACAACTATTCTAACTTTGCTTCATGAAGTGGCTCAACTTCAAGATGTGAAGATAGATTGGCATGCAATTATTAAACATACCAAAACCGGCATAACAAACCCGAGGGAGTATCAAATGTTGTGGCGCCACCTCGCGTACTGCGACCCGTTACTTGACAACTTAGACAAAGATGCTCAGCCTGTAGTAAGTATCCGATTGTTTATTTTTGATCTTTTTACAAAACAAAAAATTTTAAATTTATTAAACTTGAATCTGCAGGATGATGATAGTGATTTAGAATGTGAACTTGAAGCTTTCCCGACTGTTAGCAGTGAAGCTTCAGCAGAGGCTGCAGCTTACGTGAAGGTAAATAAAGGGTAATTTTGTCATTTAATATTTAGCAGTTTTAACAAAAAAATTGGATTTTTTAGGTACTTATGGCTTCTAATGCGCCAAGTGAGTCATGCATAGAAAAAGGATTGGTCGTCGAGGCACCGTTGATTATAAACGTACCGAGAACCAAATCCAAACATCCACAAGTTGCCAGCTCAGCGAGTGGGGTCAATATTTCGGTTCCGGTTTTTGTACCGACACAACTGCTTCCAACGGCTCCTGCTGCTGAAGGATTGGAGGTTGTAAATGGGTGTGCAAACACTAACTTTCCACCAAGGCGGAAACGGAACCCGTGGACTGCAGCAGAAGATAAAGAGCTGTTTGCTGCTGTGGAGAAATATGGTGAAGGGAATTGGACCCTTATTGTGAAATCGGATTTTAAGGGTGACAGAACCGCTTCACAGCTGTCTCAGGTTGTTTTTTTATCTACGGGTGTGCATGGGTCGGTTCTGGGCTCAAACCAAAATTCGGTTTTTTGGTTTTTGTAAGCCATTTGGTTTTGGTTTTTGAAAACCGTTTAGTTTCCACAATGGATTCGGTTTTGGATTTACCATTTGGGCTGAATCAAATGACCCAGAATAATGAATTTGGTCCTGAAACATGTGCCTAAATATTTTCTGTTACCTAGTTATTAATTGATTATTACACATTTTGGCCTAAATTACTTAACATTAAAAATAAAAATGTTAATCCATAGATTTAATAAGAAGTGTCGATTTTTGGTGCATGCAAAAGCGTAAACGAACCGGAAATTTGGCTTTGAAAAACATAAATTCAAACCATTGGTTTTGGGTTGGGTTCGGTTATTTTGGTTCGGTTATGTTGGTTATTTCGGTTGCAAATCGTTATTGCATTTTCTTGCAACTCTAACTTCTGATCATTTAATCCACGTGTTTACCTTAGAGGTGAAAAAATGGGGGGTGGGGTGGGGGGTTAACTCGTTTAAAATGGCTGTTTTAATTTTTAAAGCCTTTGGCATATTCCCGTTTTGGTTGACTTTTTTTTTTTATCGTAATGCTTGTTATTCAGTAAGTTATCATCTTAACATGGAATAACTATCATTTGCAGAGGTGGAATATTATCAAGAAACGTCAAAATCAACCAATTGCGAAAACAGGTACGCAACCTTCAGAGGTACAATTAGCAGCTCGGCGGGCCCTTAACATGGCCCTTGACAACTCTGGTGTTGATGTTTCAAAGCCAGCTTCTTCCCACGGTACAATTTATTTATTCAAATTAATTATTAAATTTTAATATGGATGCCACTAACCGAGATTTAATGGAACAGGCAAGACAATTCCGGCTCAACCAACCAATGTTGACCAACCACCAACCTCCACCACCGTCACACAAAATTACGATTCTGCCCTTACTGGGCAAAAACAACAGTTTCCGAGGTCTCAACCGTTTCCAAACCGATCAATTGCATCGGGCCCGGATGCTGTGAAAGCAGCTGCAGTTGCTGCTGGCGCGCGTATTGCTACACAATCAGCTGCTGCAGAAATACTGAAGCAGCAGCAGCTTAAGGGTGCAATCCATATTAAAACAACTAGACCACCGCCTGCACCGGGGGCTCACATGGGTCCAGACTATTTCCGTGCACCCTGTTCTAGAGTCTCACCAAACACACCATGGTCTAACATGAGTCAATCGCATCCGAAAGTGGGACCAGTGGCTCAGTTGAATCAGTCTACCACATGCCAAGATATGAATGTGTCATCTGAAGTTACACCGTCCTGCTCACCAAACGGGCCTGAGCCCAAGCCCAAGATCGAGCCCGTTCAAGAAGATCAAGTGCCGGTTTCCAACAATCCAGTTGCTAGTTTCTGTTCAAAAGATCAAACCAAATGTGAATCTTGAACGAGAGGGACAACGATAACTTGGTACATCAGTACATGTCACCATTGATTTTTTCGACATTTTTTTTTAATTTACCGCCTTCTGGTTTTGACTTTTGATAGGAAGTTTTTTCAAGCAAATATTAGGATTCTATGGTGTCAATATTCTGGTTTTTAGACTTATGGAGTTTATGCTGACATCTGGTTTTTAAGGACAACTTAATATTTTATGTACAGTGGTTTGCTCGTCATATTATCTGGTCTTTATTAATGTATTTGACTAGTAATGTCTTCTTTATTTAGTCTTTTCATTAAGAAATAGAATGGGTGTCATGTGGCACGCATCCATTGGTTCTCGGTTCTCGAGCTGACGTCAAGCTTAAAAGACTACTCACTGGTCAACCTTTAAAAAAAAAGTTCTAAACAAGCCAAAAACTCCTGGGCAAAACAAAACCGAATTTAAACTTAGCTATGATTATTTCAGATAAGCTCTAGCTTTATGTTTGTTTAACTTGTCATTTAAAGGTGATGGGGGTGCTACTTTCTGGTCCGTTAAAAAATTTCACTTGCCCTCGTCTTTTAAATGATATAAGTGTCAAGATTTTAGTCCTTTTGACTAACGACCGTCCATTTTCTCAGTTAATTTTGACTAACGACGATCCATTTTCTAGATTTTGGTTCGTCAAATATTTTTATGTAATAATGATGTTCACCCACATATAAATGGCATAATACACACAAATGTTGTGTAAACAGAGAATGGATACACTAAAGAGGTCATAAGCTTGTTAAAACAAACCACTTTGTGTAAAAGATGATCGATTTTACAAAAGGATAAATACAAATGCATAAAGATATTACACGTATGTGCGTAAATTTTGAAAAATTTGTGTGGTTAGTGGACAAATTGGGTCACGTTATTGACAAAGACGAACGTTAACGGATAACTAGACTCATTTAAGAAAAATTACGTTAAGAAACGATCTAACAGCCCATATCACAGTGTCTACCCAGGCTCATCACAACTGTCACCTCTCGAAGTCTAACCCGATGCTTTTTGGTTAAACATGGCATTCAATATTAAATCAAACAATCATTTGAAATCATAATCAAACCGTCAGCTTTCATATTGCCAATGAAACTATCAACTAACATTCATACACGAACACATCACACGAAATAAGTTGAGAAGAGTTTACATGTACACAACTAGTTAAAAGAGCTTCTCGTCACCAATGTAAGATTGGTATATAGACATAACTGACCAAATGGTATCGTTACCAATGGAGGATTGGTGAATTCGCCATTTTTTACCTATTCTTGATGATCACGAAAAGTTAAATTACCTTATTGCCCGTGGTTCTCTTTCTCCTTTGTTGTTGGCCTTGTGAGATGACGTGGACTCTTTGGCTCGGGTTCCTTACTGATGGTGGAATCATTAGACGGCTCAGTGTTTCTGTCTCTTAGAGGGTTGTTGGGGTTAGTGCTAGAAATTGCAGACCGCATGGCTCGAGGTAACCTCAGTTTCGTGGGCTCCACCATGCTACTTTCTTGTTTTTTGGGTGGCTCGGGTTCTTCAGTATGAGTGGATGTTTCTTCTTGTAGCACGGTCACTACTTGGATTGCTATTGATTTTTTCCATTTCTTTCTTGCAGCGGGCGGCTTTGGAGCATTGGGTTTAGCCTGTAAATGTTTTTAAGCATGTTAAGTTCACAAAATAAGTAACAGTTATGTTTACCGCTTACAATATTGTACAACCTTATTCCCAATGTCTGAAAGTGGTCTTCTCTTTGCATCATCGGTGTCTTTTGTGTCAATGGGCTTATCAGATAAAGCCGCCTGAAGTAACATTGCACCTTGACTCGCCAACTCGCTACTGGTTTTATCTGATTCCTCACCATCAGACAATATTTCTACAATCCCACCATCTGTAACCGGGGGAGCCAAATCAGGTTGAACCACAACCGCCACACGGTTGCTACACTTCTTCGGGTGACAGCCACAAGACAACGAACACGAACCCTCAATGGCCCGGCACTCACATTTCATAGTTTTACAAGAAGAGCTCTTGCTGCATGAACAACAGACACCCGATGGCGCTTTTTGGAGCGTGCTTGAATCGCCGCCTTCGATTGGAGATGTTTTTTGAGTTCCTGAGTCAGGGTTGGTTTCGGGAATAATTCTGGAATTTCTTTTTTTAGCATTTTGCCTTCTTCTATGGCCCCACTCATCTTGGAAATCCTCTGATTGTAACCATTCGGTGTCTGTTTCGTCTAAATCTGAATGTTCAGATTCTGATATTTCCATGTCTTCTAATAACTCATCTATATTCCCACTACTGTTGTAAGCTATGGAGTTTCGGAGTCCCTTTAGAAAGTAACAATTAATTAAAAATCAATTTAACAAGCAAGAGTTTAAGATTTAAAGACAATGAGTTTATAATAATAATACCTTTGGTCTCAAGTCATACATATGTCCTTCACCGTCATCCATAACAGTGGAATCTTGAGTTGACTTTTTCTTGAAGCTCTTTGACATGTAAAGCTTCTACATATTACAAGTCAACATCACAAGTAGTTAGTGGTAGCAAAACAGGCCTGTAGACTGGTTGACCCGAAACCTTTTTGTCAAACCTTCTTTAGACCATTAGCTTATCGAAAAAAATTACAACTTATAAAAACTGTATCACTTCAAAAGTAGTTTATTTTTTGCATATACCGATTTTGGAGGTTTTAAAAAACCATTTTCTTGAAAAAATTGAATTTCGCAGACGAATGAGAAACGAACCTTAATCTTCTCCATGCGAGTAAGCTCAGCCTTCTGCATTTCAATTTGTCTTATTAAATTGACTATCTTTTCTTTCAAACTTCTAATTTCAGAATCCTTTTCTCTACAGTCAACTTCTTTATCCCAAAGTTGACACCTTTAAAAACATGCATATATTTAGAATAAATCATTATTCATTGAGAAAAATTAAATTAATATCAAATACCTTGAAGAAGAAGCCAAATTGAACAAATAGTTCATGACGTTTTTTGCTTCAGCAAGGGTCCGCACTTGATTCCACCGACCTCTGCCACTGAATGCACGTTCTCTTTCTTCTGCTTCCGACAGCTGAGAGGCCATCGAAACAATTGTCTTCGATGAGGTGTCAAGCATGCTCTCCAGAGCAAATATTCTTGAATTCCGCGCACCAGGTGACATTTGAGAACAATGACTGCGATATCCACATGGGAAAATTAAGCATTCAATCAGCAGACAAGAAATGGTAAAGCAAGATATGAAAAAAACAAGTCACCGGCACCTTAAATTTGATTGTTTAGCTATATGTGCTTCAGCTTTTAGTTCTACAACCTCTTTCGCCATTTTAACCCTCCTAAAATTACAAAAATCAGAATAATAATTCAGCAAAAGAAGTATAATTTACTGAAAAAGAAAACGTTTTCTCATTATATTTGTGGAAATTAAAAATGGCACTCACTCTTCTTTCTGGCGCTCATGTTCACAACGTACTTCATGCACACGAACCGTAACCTCGAGCTCATGCTCAATCGCTTGCATGAGTGCCTGTATTGAAATTCGAGAATTATGTTAAAACATAAAACTACTAAGTAGAAGCCCGTTATTTATATAATTGTAGTAAAATAATTAAAATAATGTTCACTTGATATACCTGAAATCCGGGGCCACTGCCATTTCCTGCATAATGGTGCACACGAA
The DNA here is from genome assembly GCF_021521415.1 of Bidens hawaiensis. NCBI lineage: Eukaryota > Viridiplantae > Streptophyta > Magnoliopsida > Asterales > Asteraceae > Bidens > Bidens hawaiensis. The sequence goes on along the minus strand of NW_027492608.1, from coordinate 517,661 downwards.
CATAGAGTTTAAATATAAAAGGAAAGATAAAATATGAACTGAGTATGTAATTTTAATGGAGGGGCTACCGAATGCATCTCGTGAAGAAGCCTTTCGTGATTCCAATAACTCTTTTAATCGTTTTGTAGCCATGGAAGCTTCCTCGGTCTTCCGTTGCAAAACCTTAATTAATATAAGGATATTAATATGAGATTTAGAACAAAAAAAGATAGAAACAAAACTAAAGTGGTTTAAACTTACCATTTTCTGCCTTTGATTTAGAGCTAGAAGTTTATGCATCTCATATTCATTCCTTCTTCCCTCTTTCTTAAGCTGTTCATACGTATACAACAGTCATGTTAACATTCAACAAGAAAATACTGATAAATCAACATGAAAAGAAGGTTTGTGTTTATAACAACCTGAAGTACTTCTTTTTCCCGTGAGGCCTTCCATAATCTGAACTGCTCAGATTCTTGCTTTATTTTTTGTTGTAATTGAACCTGTATATAAACATTATAAAAAAAGGCACAGTGATTTAGTAAAAGTATTATCTTAAAGACGCTGCTTAAAAAGATATATTAAAACGGAAAAAGGACCTTTTGTGTTTTGATTCTATGAATTTCGTCCTGAAGTTTTTTCGCTGCATCATCACTCTTTTGTTTTTGTCTAAGCAATTGTGATTGAGCATCTTGCTTCTTCTTCAACTCCGCAACCTGCAATTTATATATTGTTATTTAAAAACATTATTAAAACTGTAACTCTCACAACAAAAATCGAGTTGATATCATCAACAAAATACTAACTGCTAGAACTTTATCAACATACTGAAATTTAAATATTGTTTGTTCAAAACATTGTTAAACACTTAAACCTGTAACTCTCACAACAAAAATCAAGTTGATATCATTGACAATATATTAACCGCTAGAACACATCAATGTACTGTCAAGATAGGGTATTTATTTTTTGAAGGATCACACTAATGTAAAAATGATCTGGATGACTAAATCATTCAATTTTCATGTGATAAAATATTTATGAATTTACCATATTTAACTAGACTCGTGAGTGACTAATAAAGTTCACAGCAGATGAAGTTCACAGAAAGCCAACAATACTTTTGACATAAAATTATCAAACTCGCTTAAACTAAACTTACCTGGGATTCCAAAAAATTTAGTTTCTGTAGATAACTTTCTTTCATCTTCTGAGTACTGTCATCAGAGGTAGAAGAAATATTTGCGAGTTTGCAGTTAAGTTGTTCAATCTCTTTCTGTCAATTAATCATAGAAACATCAAACACATAGTTATATTTAAAGAGTACAGGGACTAAAGATGAAGAATAACCTGCATTTTTCTCCTTTCTATTTCCAAATCTTGAACTTTCTTCTCATAATGTTGCTGAAGAACTGAGGTATCACCAGCCGCATACCGCTTCATTTCAGCCTTTCATGCATTTATATATATTGAAAAAAGAAGTTAACATCTATGACTTTCTGATATGGTCCCATGTCTTGGTCAAATCAATATTAAAAAAGGGGATAGTGAGTTAATGAGTAGCTGAAATTTAGGACCGATTATTATTTTGTTAATAAAGAGAGGCTAAAGTTTAGGTGAGTTATTATTCTACTAGTGCTTATTTAAAGCATGTTTGGGATTGAGTTTGAAAAATGCTTATTGGATTATTGGTGTTTTCAAAAAGCCAATAAGTTAAAATGTGTTTGGCAATCACAAAAGTCTTTTTATTTTGGCTTTTCAAACTGGCTTTTTTTTCTAAACTCAATTCCAAACATGCCCTTATATCTTTTATTATAGTGAGAAGGATGTCAATGTTTATTATTATCTAAGTATTAGGTTTTCTTTAACCTTGTATTGGAGACTTCCCATCTCGAATCAGGTAATCGGAGACCTCCCATCTCAAATCGGGTTATTATGTTTTAGTAATTGAATTGGTAATTGAATTGTTTGTTTGAGTCCAGATTCTAAACTCTTATCACTTTCACATGTTAAATACTTAAACTTATAACGAAACAAAATAATATACCTCTTTTTGTTCAAGCCTTTTATCCAGTTCTTTGAGCTCGCTATCAAGTTTCTCTTGCAGAGAAGAATGTTCTAGCTCCTTCACTTCAACCTCTGAATCACCTACAAGTAGATAGAAATTTGTTATTTTAAAATTGTGTGCTTTGTAGTTATGTTTGTGTTTTATTATACTACATGTGTTGTCATCTGTCACATTATAACATAATTAATAACAGCTTACCAGAAATGTCTGCGCCTTTAAGATCAGATTCAGGAAACAAACTAGTTTTTGGGTGAAGAACATTGTCATCGAGATCCATGTAATCAATAAGTTCACTGCGTTTTGAAGTATTTAGTCTTCGCAGCCGCAACAGTTCTCCTTCTAATTCTTGAACTTTTACCGCATACGTTTTCAACAAATCCACATCCTGAAATTTTTTTAGGTGGTCAGATATCTTTATTTGATTTTAGTGATTATAACATCATAGAAGTTTGAAAGTAAACTCATTCAACCTTATTTGAGTCAGAGTCGATATCGTCAAACGATTTACCCTCGCGTGCTGATTCAAGTTTAAGCAGCAGCTTGTCTTTCTCAAACTGAAATAGTAAAATCTTGTTAGTGGCAATGCAAAAAATAGAAAAGGGTGTTGGATTTCACTCATTTAAACTTACTTGAGCATCAAGTGCTTGTTTGGTCAAATGTTGAACATTGACTTGATGTTCTTGGAGTTGGTTTTGCAAATCGACATTGCTTGTTTCCAGCAGTGCTATCTTCTGTTTCAAAATCTGATAGACAAGGAGTATAAGTCATCAAATTTAGCAATGATGTACAAAAAAAGCATGCATTGATAATTTTAAAAATTGCAAAGAATGTCTCACTTGAAGTTCTTCAAATGGTGTGGAAGAATCCCCCTTCACGTAAAGAAGCTCCGCCTGCAGTTGTTCAATTTGATTCTTCATTCTTTGCATTTGAGCTGTAACCGGATCACGGTTCACCTATGTAATGAAAGATAAATTAACATGATTGCTAATTAATAAATGAAAATAACAAAACATGTAAATATTAATCTTACAATTGCTTTGTTTTGAATGTTACGAGCACGATTGGCATACTTCAACGTGTTTAGGGTCTCTTCTGCATTGGTATCGGCTGGGCTCACACAAGCTGCCAAAAACAAGAAAAGTCAAAAAAAAAAATCATGCAACAAATCATATGTTAACTAATTTTACAACTCAAATAGCAACATACCTATCATCACAGTTTTGCTGTTTCCTCCAAGAGAATCCTGGAAAATAATGCAGTTAAAATAAATTTATGAGTACTTTAAAAGATGAAACTGGTAATCCTTGAAGTAGAAAATTTTCCGTTGTCTTCACTCCACTAGAACATGTATTTAAAAAGCACATTTTCATAAAAAAAAGTATATCCAGTATTCCATACCTGTAAAAGACGAGTTAATTTGCTGTCTCTATAAGGAACATGGCCCCCTTCTTTCCGCTTCTTGTCATCACCTAATGCACTTATAACATTGCCAAGAGCCAATAAACCCTTGTTGATATGAATCCCTAACACCACAAAGAAGAAAAATATCTCAGACTTGGAAAAATCATCAATATACAATGAAATCATGCTCGGTTAAATACTTGACTATAACCAAAAATCAGCACAATAAATTGACTTGTTGGATCAACTAGTGATACAAGAACCAAAAAAAAACAGAACTAGACCAGTCTGGTCTATAACAAACAATGTGAATGTGTGAAAACTATCAACCTACCTTCCCGTAAGCGCATCCCATCAGCTCCAGTTTTTTTGGCACGTTCTGAACCGGCAAGATCAACCAAATGAAGTTTGGCACACAAAATATCATCTGCAGCATCATCATGAACAACTCCATTTGTTGTACCAAATAACTTTTTTTGTTCCATTGTAATCGTGAAGATGGCATGCGAGCGACTGAAGCAATAGAAATGTAATAAGCAAAGTTTATACATTTTTGGTTAATCTAATACAATCACACTAAAAAAGTTATCTGAAACAATAGAAATGTAACAATAGAAATTGTCCTTGATAAAAGGCAATTATTTTCGATTAAAGAACATATGATAACGTAACAATTAACAAACTTATGTGAATATATGCTTAACGAACCTTGATTGACTATTCATGTTTGTGCTCCCGGTCGCACGACACACAGATCCACGTAACAGAAATGAAGCCATCTCCTCTTGTGAGATGACTTGAGCTTCCGTTACACCAGCTAGAGATATACCACCATTAGCCGTTTCTCTTATTTGAATAGGAGCCCGAGAAGGCCCTATAGGTTTCCCATTCCCATCAGCTTTACAAACAGCTGGGGTGGACTCCAATAAATCAAAAACTTCCTCCTTGAATATCTGAAACAGATAAAAGAATACTTCAGAAAATAATTCATATACATTATACAAATTAGCATTTTTTATTATACATACCTCAATGAAAGATACTCTGATCAAGAACTCTGTAGCACCTTTAGTCTCCTCTACTCGTCTGAAAATTGTTTGCATAACCTTAGGAATAATACCATTAGTGCTTTCCCCATTGTAGTTAGTGCCCATTGTATAAGTTTTACCGGATCCCGTCTATGACAACAGTTAAACAGTAGAAACAATAAGCTTCAAGAGTCAAGTCTATAGCAAACAGTTCTTATCTAGTTACAAAGTATCATGAAAATAACAATTAACGGTTCTACCTACAGAAGTTGCCCAATATAACAGATAATTCACAGAAAATGTTCGGTGAACCAGTAACATACCTGTCCATAAGCCAAAACTGTTGCATTGTACCCATGGAAAAGTGCATCCACAAGAGGCTCTACACAGTCATCGAAAATCCTGGAAGACGGAGACCCCGTACTCCCGTACACGTAATCAAACGTAAACGAATGTGAACCAATTTGTACCTAGTTTTACATATACAACAGTCCAGTGTAAATATCAATTCTTATACACAAAAATCAATAATTCCCATACATAACTGAATCAATCAAACCCTAACCGTAACAAAACTCAAAACCAGTGTAAATATCAATTATTTTGCATGAAATAAACAATTATCATACTGAATCACATCAATCAGACCTTAAGTGTAACAAAATTTAAAATTAGCTACTAGATTTAGGTTAGAATGTGAACCATTTTTGTACCTAGTTTGAATAGACAAAAAACCAGTGCAAATATCAACTCTTTTGCACAAAAATGAACATTTATCATACAAACCGCATTAATCAAACCCTAACCCTAACATACTTCAAAATTAGCTACTAATTGAGGTTAGGATATGAACCAATTTGTACCTAGTTTTAAATAGACAACAAATTCAGTGTAAACACCAACTCTTTTGCCCAATATTGAACAATTATCACACAGAGCAGCATCAATCAAACCCTAACAGTAACAAATTTCAAAATTAGCTACAACAAACCATACCTAATTTTACATATACAACAAATCCAGTGTAAATACCAACTCTTATACACAAAAAAATGAAAAATCAACAATTACAATACAGAACCGCATCAATCAAACACTAACCGTGACAAATTTCAAAACTAGCTACTAAATTGAGGATAGAATGTAAACCAATAAACAAATACAGCGTAAACACCAACTCTTTTGTACAAAAACAAACTATCATACAAAACCGCATCAATCATACCCTAACAGTAACAAACTTCAAAAATAGCTACTAATCAAGTTTTGAATAGACAAATATCCTTATTTAGCACTAAATAAAACAATTAGCATACAATACCGCACCAATCAAACTTTAACTCTAAGAAAACTCAAAATCAGCTGCAAAATAAAAATAGAGTTAGGATAATAATAACAATAATAATAATAATAATAATAAAGAGAAATTTCAAAACTAGCTAGTGAAGCAGTAAACAGATCCAGTGTAAACACCAACTTTCTTGCACAAAAACAAACAATTATCACACAAATTCACACACGAATTACAAAATGAGCTACTAAATTGAGTTTGAATAGACAACGCACGAAAATGAAGAAACAATTAGCATACAAAACCGCATGAATTAAGCCCTAACCCTAACAATACTTCAAAATGAGCTACTAAATTAAACTCAGAACAATAATAATAATAATAAGCATCAATTAAGTAACAAAACTTCAGAATCATCTACTAAATTAAAGTCAGAACAATAATAATAATAATTATAATAATAATAAGCGTCAATTAAGTAACAAAACTTCAGAATCAGCTACTAAATTAAAAAATCAGAACAATAATAATAATAATAATAATGACCTGTGGTTCACCAGGAGTAACACTAATGCAGTCGGAGCATCCAACGAGTAGCTCCGTAGTGACCAGCGGACGAATGTTAACAGCAACACGAACAGATTGAGATCCGTTCTTAGCGTCGGAACTCTCCATAGCTAGTTGAATTGCAAGCCCTAGGAATCGAACAGATTCAAATTAGACGACGTAAGTAATGGTGTCTGTGTGTGTAGATTTAGCATATGTTGATTTGATTTAATATTAATATTATGTATGTGTGTGTATAGATCGAGTGTACCTGATAGATAGATAAATGCGTTAGGGTTTGAAATGAGAGAGTGTGTGTAAAGAGGGAATTTGAAAATGGTGACAACGGTGCGTTTTAGATTTGAATTCAAATAAGCTTTCAAAACTCCGTTTGCCTCACGTGACCTGCATGTGGACGAACCTATTATTATTATTATTATTATTATTATTATTATTATTATTATTATTATATCATTTTTATTTGAACCGGAGACAGATCCTCCAAATAAACTACTGGTTAAGATTATATTATTGGGATATACTCGTTTTTCGATCCGAGAAAAACCTTCATCTAAGGCCAACGCCCATGTACATTAGCCCGAAGGCACGACAATGCGGTGAAAAAAACTCGTTTAGTTCAAGGATCTAACTATTGAACGCAATCTACCTGTCTAGTCTTCAATCATCACTATAGTGTCGCTACAACTATAGAACATGAAGTCTCTTATTTACCACTCTACCATCAGATTATTGACATTTTTTATTATTATTATTGAAATTTTATTAGCTTAAGTTTTACTAATAAATAAATGCGCCTAGATGGTATATAAAGTTTATACATTTTGTATTCATGTATAGTAATGGGATTACAAGTATGGATTGGGTAAACAAGTATATATGTTTTGGATAATCATGACATGTATTACCTGATATCATACATGTAGCATACCCACCAAACGTTTTGAACTAATCACATGCCAAGTTCATACCCTAATACATGTCCCGAACGTTTCAGGTTCGTCTATGGGGGTTCGAGATCTAGTTCATTTGTCATCACTATCGAGAATGGTCATTTAGACTCAAGTCTTAACATAAAAAAGCATCTAGTCATTTTTTTTGACAATTACATGTATTTGAATTTTTGAAAGTATTGAGCGTCTCTCTATAACCAAATAAAAAGATGTGTGGAGTTTACATATCGAACATGCCCCCAATGAGGACATTACTATGTTTTGATGCCAAAAGGTCGATATCAATTTGGTCAATCGAACAATCAACCATTTAGGGTGAGGGTTGAATCGGAAATAGTAAGTTTCCAAGTTAAAAGAGATAAAAACGACATTGTAACATACCACCACCTTATTTATTATTATTTTTTTATTGTCCCTTGTTCAGTATTCTTTTTCATTATTAGATACATACAAATATAACTACAAAAACGTTATGAACCTCTTCATGAAGAGTATTATTTTCTTCCAGTTATTATTTACCTCTAGCAATCATACTCATAATTGACGTTATTTTATCTTCCGTGAGTTTATTGTATTATTATGGATTGTCATTGCCAAAGCCACCGACATAAAATGATACCGCACCATCACGCTAAGTTTGTTTGATCAAAATCACAACCAACGTCTTCATCCGTCAAAGATTGTCAGCGCCATCTTAGTGCCTGTCTATGTCGCACTACAAGAAGTGTACATTACATTACTTTTGAGATATGTGGTACTTGTCGGGTAAAATAGCTAGAATAATTTATAAGGATGAATTAGATTAACTTCAACCCATTGGTTTTAAAATTAACATTAATAAAAAAGACAATTCAATGACCAGTTATCTGTTTTAAATTGTGTTTCAAGTATTAACGGTACATATGAAAGCATTGGAATGTGAAGTTTGGGACAAAACGAGTCAAGATAGTTGAAATAACTATGGATGATATTGGTATCATACCGAACCAATATCATACTACCTAGTACTAAACCGAATTTGTATAAATAGACATACCGAATATCAAACTGTATAAACTAATTCGTGAATGGTATATAACCGGTATATTATTGGTTTAGTACCGCGATTGGTTTTACCTAAAAACAATCAATAAATGTAGGCATGGTAAATCGACCATCTAATAAGAAATGTTAAAGGTGAAAGTTGTAACATATATAAATGATTAGTAACAAAGATATCATACATAATAAAATATTGAAACATCTTAACCACAAAGGCCAAACTAAACCTTATTAACAAAATATGTTATAGTAGAAAATCACCTACAATACTCTTAAAACATCGTTAAACCTGTATTTCATATTTTGATCAAAGGATAAAATTGTACCAATTCAAATTGGAGAGCCCAGTTGGACCCGCAAGACTCACCTTGAAGAGGGACGTCTGCGCAAGGACCAACTGGTTCCGCAGGACCAACCATGCTCAGAGATGAAGACCTTACGTGCAGTACGCCAGCTGTTCCCGCAGGAAAAGCCTCCCAATGGTGAAGTACCCCGCCTGTTCCCGCAGTTGCGGATACAAGCCATCAGGGAAGGCTACCCGCACTAATAGCAAGGCTACACGCACAAGGCACTAACTCTCAATAATTCAGTGTCACCTGAAGGAATGAGCAAGGCGGGAATACTCCCGCCCAAATGAGCCAGACCGTACGCTTCTGGAAGATTTTTTGTACTATACCTGCCAAGGTATGGACAAAATAGACAAGATCTGACCAAAGCAGCCCATGAACCAATCACAGGGTGACAGCTCACCGACAACAGTACGAGGAGCACGCTCTAGTACAAAATGTCACTATCAGCCGCTGCCTACTCACCAACCCTTGTCGTGGCACGTACATAGCCTGCAGTTGGTGGAAAAGGAATAGTACACAGCCGGCGGAAAAGGAATAGTACACAGCCGGCCATGTCACTATCAGCCGCTGCCTACCCACCAACTACCAGCATGGCACGTGCGTAGCCCACAGTTGGTAGAAAAGGAATATTATACAGCTGGCTGTACTTGCTTGAAAACCTACCTTCGGCTATAAATACTCCAATACCTTGGAACGGTATCTCATCTTCTCTAGCAATCTCTCTCAATATATACACATATTCAGAGCAATCTAGTCTGGAACGGTCATAAGGAGGAACCCCCCCCCCCCCTTCTCAGTGACGAGCTCACGGTGTCTGTTTTGCAGGTCATTAGAGGAACAACCATCTTTGCCGGACCTAACCCTCGTGGGAAACATCTATTTAACCCCCAGATTATCCGTAGTCTGCCGGGGTCAATTAGTGTTTCTTCACTGTATTTCATATTTTGATCAAAGGATAAAATTGTACCAATTCAAATTGGTACGATGATAATTCTATCGATTTGATCAAAATCAAGATGGTGGTATCGATATTTTATTGGGTTGTTAACTATGGATTGGGATAACCGATACCAACTAATACCGAAACAAAGGAGGCTAAAATTTGTTATTGAAGGGATATATGATATATCCATTAATGGTAGGGTACTGGTATCTATATGATTAGTAATAAAAACTAGTTTAAACAATTAATGTGAGATTGTGGTTGATTTGAATAAGTTAAAAAAGGGATGCATGGAAACTTTAAAAGACAGATGTTACACCTACAATATGTAATATGTTTCATGGAAGAATTTGTGATATACATGTTACCCCACAAGTATGAAATGTGCATGCGTGTTATTAGTTGTGTATTGTCGAAACACGAAATGAAATCTGACCTGATCCATGACGATGTTTCCACGGATTTTGAGATGAACGAACCACGTCTTGATCTTCTTCTTCAGCTGCTTGAGACCTGCAATGGTTTTTTGGGGGTGTGGAGGTGACCGCTAAGATGATCTCGAGGATCCCTTGTTCGCAGACACAAAAAGTGGTGGTGGCTCTTATTGAGCATGACCCCTGAATAAGGAGGTGGAGACCTCCTTATATAGAGAGTCTCATGGCCACCATCATGGTACCCTAATGGGCCTAGCCCAGTTAGGGTTACCTCCACAAAACCCCCTCAGCCCAATAACATTGTATTTAGTCCATATAATAAAATAAGCCAAACGTAATAAATTTAGGGTCGTAAAACCGGGTTTAGTACCATACCCCTACAAGCCCCCCCAAGTCCAGTGTTGCTCCTGGACGCGCAAGCGTCTAGGTGGAGCGCTGGACTTTATGAGGTGTGTTAGGTTATGAGGCGGTTTTTTCCCTGTTCTTTGGCCTTGTCTTTATTGTCTTTGAGTTTTTGGAGGTTTTCTTCATGATGGTGACGAGCTGTAAAAATAATGAAGCCTGCGCGCGAGGCGACTTATGGATCTATGAGAATAATGAAGCCTGCGTGCGTGGCGTCTTACAAGCTATAAGAATAATAAAGCTTGCGCGCGAGGCGTCTTACGAGCTATGAGAATAATAACAGCTTGCGCGCGAGGCGTCTTATGAGCTGTATGAATAATAACAGCTTGCGCGCGAGGCGTCTTATGAGGTGTATGAATAATAAAGCTTGCGCGCGTGGCGTCTTACGAGCTATAAGAATAATAGCAGCTTGCGCGCGAGGCGTCTTATGAGCTGTGTGAATAATAAAAGCTTGCGCGCGAGGCGTCTTACGAGCTATAAGAATAATAACAGCTTGCGCGCGAGGCGTCTTATGAGCTGTAATAATAAAAGCTTGCGCGTGAGGCGTCTTACGAGCTATAAGAATACTAACAGCTTGCGCGCGAGGCGTCTTATGAGCTGTAATAATAGTGGAGCCTGCGCGTGAGGCGGCTTACGAGCTATAAGAATAATGAAGCCTGCGCGCATGGCGGCTTACGAGCTATAAGAATAATAACAGCTTGCGCGCGAGGCGTCTTATGAGCTGTAATAATAAAAGCTTGCGCGTGAGGCGTCTTACGAGCTATAAGAATACTAATAGCTTGCGCGCGAGGCGTCTTATGAGCTGTAATAATAGTGGAGCCTGCGCGTGAGGCGGCTTACGAGCTATAAGAATAATGAAGCCTGCGCGCATGGCGGCTTACGAGCTATAAGAATAATAACAGCTTGCGCGCGAGGCGTCTTATGAGCTGTATGAATAATGAAAGCTTGCGCGTGAGGCGTCTTACGAGCTATAAGAATACTAACAGCTTGCGCGTGAGGCGTCTTATGAGCTGTAATAATAGTGGAGCTTGCGCGTGAGGCGACTTACGAGCTATAATAATAATAACAGCTTGCGCGCGAGGCGTCTTATGAGCTGTATGAATAATAAAGCTTGCGCGCGAGGCGTCTTACGAGCTATGATAATAATGAAGCTTGCGCGTGTGGCGACTTACGAGCTATAATAATAACAGCTTGCGCGCGAGGCGTCTTACGAGCTGTATGAATAATAAAGCTTGCGCGCGAGGCGTCTTACGAGCTGTATGAATAATAAAGCTTGCGCGCGAGGCGTCTTACGAGCTGTATGAATAATAAAAGCTTGCGCGCGAGGCGTCTTACGAGCTGCTTTATGTCCCGCGCCACGCGCAGATGTTGCATGCGTGTGCGCGTAGACCTTGGTTTTGTGTTATGCGCCACGCGCAGATGTTGCATGCGCGTGCGCGTAGACTGTGATATGTGTGAGCATGTGATGCGTAAGCATGAGTAATATGCGTGAGCATATGTGATGCATGAGCATGTGGTATGAGGATTCCCAACCCTTGAGTTTGGCGCATGTCCATATGGGATATTATGAGGATTCCCAACCTTTAAGTTTGGCGCGTAGCCATATGGGATATTATGAGGATTCCCAACCTTGAAGTTTGGCGCGTAGCCATATGGGATATTATGAGGATTCCCAACCTTGAAGTTTGGCGCGTAGCCATATGGGATATTATGAGGATTCCCAACCTTGAAGTTTGGCGCGTAGCCATATGGGATATTATGAGGATTCCCAACCTTGAAGTTTGGCGTGAGGCCTGATGCGCGCATGCACGGCGATGGAGCGGTGACTCGCGAGTGCGCGTGCATGGCGGAGGTCTCTTGCGCAAAATCCACATGGTGGTTTCCGCGGCGGCACATGCACGGCTGTGGAATGAGAATCCGCGGGCGCGCGTACATGGCGGCGGAAGTCTGGTAATTTTTGGATCTGCAATTTAAGAGTTAGACCTGCAATTTTAAACCTAAAATCCAGGTCTGTAATCTAGATCTAGATCTGTAAATCAGATCTGGATAGATCTGAAGCTCGGAGCAGATTTAAAACCATCACAGATCCGGAGACTTGATCATTCGAGTCCGGCAGTTTCTTTTCGCACAGATCTGGAAGCCTCTTTTAGATCTATGGATCTTTTTGAGCTTTAATAGAACAAGCCTTGAAGCCTTTTTCTGTAAACTTCCAGATCTGGGTTTTTCCTGGGAGAGATCTGACAGCCGAGATGAAGATCGAAGGGTAGTTCGTTGCCGTCCCACGGATGGCGCCAATGTCGAAACACGAAATGAAATCTGACCTGATCCATGACGATGTTTCCACGGATTTTGAGATGAACGAACCACGTCTTGATCTTCTTCTTCAGCTGCTTGAGACCTGCAATGGTTTTTTGGTGGTGTGGAGGTGACCGCTAAGATGATCTCGAGGATCCCTTGTTCGCAGACACAAAAAGTGGTGGTGGCTCTTATTGAGCATGACCCCTGAATAAGGAGGTGGAGACCTCCTTATATAGAGAGTCTCATGGCCACCATCATGGTACCCTAATGGGCCTAGCCCAGTTAGGGTTACCTCCACAAAACCCCCTCAGCCCAATAACATTGTATTAGTCCATATAATAAAATAAGCTAAACGTAATAAATTTAGAGTCGTAAAACCGGGTTTAGTACCATACCCCTACATGTATCAAATATGCTGAATTACATAGGTGACTTGTATGTTTTTATCTTATATAATTAAGGGTGACAATCTTGACCCAAACCCTTTCAAATGAGTTAATTTGAGTTGTTTTAAAAGTTAAATGAGTTGGTTTGGGTAAAAGGTTTTAAATAAATGGATCAAAATGAGTAATTTGAAATTCCATCCTTTTATTTTCGGGTCAAAATGGGTCGACAAGTTCAAAGAAAAGGGTCGATGTGGGCTAGTGTCCTAAGGAAATGTGACAGGTTTAGGACCGGAACGAGTTTTCGTACAAGACAGGTTTTGGCACGAAACGGGTTTCAGATCGGAACGGGTTCGGTTCAGGTTTCAAGTCAACACGAGTTTTCACCCGTGACGTGTTGGGTTTTGGTTTCTTTTGTTTCTTTCTGGTCGATTCCGGACTCGTTTTTGTTCGTTTTTTCAGTTTTGTTTTTGTTCGGTTTTAATTCTTTTAGTTTCGTTTTGATTGATTTTTCGATTTCGATTGATGTGGTCCGGTTTTGGCTTTTTGTTTCTTTGTTTCATTTTCGTCGATTCTTTCGGTTTCGGTTCGATTCTAGATGTTTTTTTTTATGGAACGAGGACAATGTATGAAACATTTTAGTATTTTTACTTTTTTTGTTTATAATTTATATTTTGAGTTATAATTTTTTTATTATTATTTTTGAATATTTTATTGAGGGTTTTTGATCTTAATAGAAAACCCCTCAAAATAAATTCAAAAAAAATAATTAAAAAAAAATAACTTAAAATATAAGTAAAAAACGAAAAAACTAAAATGTTTCCGCCGTTATTCTCGTTCACAAAAAAAAAAAAAAAAAACAAAACAAAACTCAAGACCCGGTTTGACCCTAACCTATTTTGACCCAAACCAAAACAACCCTTTATTTAATTGACTCGTTTTGACCCAAACTCATTTTGACTCGTACTCGTTTTGACCCATGGCTCATTTCAACCCATGACTCGTTCGACCCAACCCAACCCATTTTCCACCTCTAGATATAATAAATTTTTTGTTTCGAGTCGAAGCTAATCTTAAAAATTGAGTATTGAATATGTGATTAAGTTTAGTTATGTTGGAATTATAAACTACCCGTTGCGGTCTAACTAGAGGATGACTGTCACATGAGATTGTGAACACTCTCAAAACCGAGGCATGCAAAGCAACAGGGGCGTCGAGGGTAGGGAGGTAGCCCCTTAACGCTATATTCAGTAATGGGTGGGGTCCACCCCATAACAATCAATCAAACTTTTTTTTATTTGTTTATTTTTTGTTATGTTTAACTTTAGTTAACCCGCAACACGCTAGTTAAATGTTGGTTACTTAAAGCCTCGCAACCTACCTAGTAGTGTTGTGGTGCTTTAACTAGCTAGTTCTAGCTAGCACACAACAATTCTAATCCATAAAAATATTCTACCTTGATTTAACCACTTTTTATATATTTTCACGTGGTGTAAATGAGCCGAGCCGTTTATGAATTAATCAAGCTCGGATTGATGAAAACTTGAGTTGAGTCAGAGTCTCAAATAAAGCTCGTTTAGTTATCGTGTCTGAATCTGAGCTTGAGCCTTGTACTGAAGTTCGTCGTCCCTTAACGAACCTTGTGTATATTTAAGTTTTACCACTTTTGACCTTATATTTACTGATTTCACACTTCATACCCAAGCTCGAGCCAAGTTTTGGCTCGTTTAAGGTATTACACGAGCTCGCGTTCTCATTAATTTTTTCTCTCAAAAATATATAAAAAATAATAAATAAGTAATCAAAACGTATATATAATACACGAATCAATCTCATACTTGTGTCCTACCACCTAGTGGTAGTAAGGACTAGGTTATCCAGTAGAGACCGAAGTTTGATCCTCACTCGTGTCACTTTGAGTGAATATGGTAATGAATGACTTGAGTTATGCCTTGCGAGGTTGTCTGTTAAATCCCGAACCTACCCGGGCTGTCAAATGACAACCGGCGGTATGGTTCCGCAGTGGAAGGCTAAAACCAAACTTTGAAGCCACTAAAACAACATAGTTCGGTTAGAGTGGGGTTAACGGCGGTCACCAGTACATAAACAAAGTCTATCGTTCTAAAAAAGAAAAATAAACGAGTCGAACCCGAGCTGATTATAGAAAAAGTAATGGGAAACAAACAAGAAGATCTTGATTTGATCCAACCAATTAATATTAATTCTCAAACTGATCACTGAAACCCTAACTAGCATACATATGCATATGCATATCAATTGAATTGAATTGAAGAAAGAAGATGAAGGTTGAGTACTTGCAATCACAATCACAGAGAGCTGCATTCGCCGGAATATTCCTTATTATTCTCCCCAATTTCTGCCCTAATCTCTTCCATCCCTTAGGCCGGGCTTATCCTTCGTTGTTCTCGGTAAATTTGTATAATTGGTTCATAATTAGGGTTTAGTTTTCATTTTTAAACTTATTATTTTAGCTTTAAATTTGGTTAATTGAAATCATTATGATACTCATTATACTTATTATTATTATTATTATTATTATTATTATTATTATTAAGTACAATCCTTTTAGTTTATGTAGATCACTGCAACTACTGCCAACTTTTAACTGCTTAGAACATCTTTATTTGCTACTTTTTTCATTTTATGTCAAGTGATTTACGCGACTTCTTTCTTATTGTAGGAATGGAATGCTCCGAGTGCTAAGCACACCCGTCTATTAGAGGGCGCGTTGCATCAAAATATTGTGAGTAGCTGCTAACTTTCTCATTTATGAATGAATTTCATATGTTGCAGAAACAAAAATAGTCTACTTTTACTCATGTACTGTTTTAGTCATTGTATTTTTGTACATTCGAGTCATTAAAGGTCCCGTTCAGGTTATCATTAAAGTACCCAAAGGGGACAAAACCATATTTTAATGACTCATATGTTAGAAAAAAACAATTAGATTGACAAAAACAGGACAAAATTGAAAGTTTGTTGGTGTTTTATGCGGAAAAACCTTTATTGTATGTGTAATTTGATATGATACTGTTTTATGCCCAGTCTGAGAAACAACAGTTGGATATTTGGTCTCCTTTGGTTGATCAAGGATGGAAACCTTGTCTCGACTCTCCTGGTGTTCCATGTGAGACTCTTAAACTTGTTATTTATATATTCAAGTGTAATCATATATTAACTGAAACCCATTTTTGTTTTTTCAAGTCAATCCAGAAAAATCTCGGGGATATATTCAGGTGTTTCTAGACGGAGGGTTGAACCAACAGCGAATGGGGGTACGTGCTCTCTTATCTCCTGAACATACAATTTTTTGTTTTTTTATCCATTTGTTTGTTTTCCCTGTTTTATTTCTTAAAATCTTTTTATTTCCTCGGATAGATATGTGATGCAGTTGCTGTTGCTAAGATCTTAAACGCAACCCTAGTTATACCGCACCTTGAAGTAAATCCTGTCTGGCAAGATTCAAGGTATCATGGATTTTCCTGATTTTAAGATTTTGTAACATCCCATCCGCTGGTAAAATGTTATATTTACTTTGCAGTTCTTTTACCGATATATTTGATGTCGATCATTTTATTGAGGTATTGCACGATGAAGTCTCCATAGTTAAAGAGCTTCCCAGCATGTATTCATGGAGTACAAGGGAGTATTATGGCACGGGCATACGACCTACTAGAATCAAAACCGCACCTGTTCATGCTTCTTCTAATTGGTATCTGGAAAATGTGCTCCCTATGCTAGATAGGTTCGTGGTTATTGTTTAATTTTTCACAACATATTAAAAGGTTTGTGCCTTGTCATTGATTATCTTTTTCAAATTTTGTTTACTTTGATTATATTGTTTCAGTTATGGAATTGTTGCTATTGCGCCATTCTCGCATCGTTTAGCTTTTGATAACGTCCCTAAAGAGATCCAGCTTCTAAGATGTAAGGTTAACTTCCAAGCATTAGTTTTTGTTCCTCACATCAGGACACTAGGTGACAACCTGGTCCAACGCCTTAGAAACTCTCATGGTACAAACAAAGGAGCAAAGGATGAAACGGGAAGTGGAAAATTTATTGTTTTACATCTTCGCTTTGACAAAGTATCTTTCTTTTCTTATTATTTTGTCACTATCTTTTAGGATGTAAACCGTATTTAACTCAAATTTTTATTATTGGGTAGGATATGGCTGCACATTCAGCGTGTGATTTTGGTGGTGGTAAAGCTGAAAAGCTGGCTCTTGCAAAATACCGTCAAGTAATTTGGCAGGGCCGAGTCATGAAAACTCAGTTCAGTAATGAGGAGCTGAGACAACAAGGACGGTGTCCGCTTACTCCTGAAGAGATCGGACTGCTATTGAGAGCTTTGGGCTTCAACAACAATACACGTCTCTATCTCGCATCCCACAAGGTATTTATAATCCGGCCCATCTTATAAAGAAACTTTTTTTAACATGTCAATTACTTAAAAAAACAATTGAAGGTTAACAATTTTTTTTTAAAGGTATATGGTGGAGAAGCAAGGATCTCTACACTGTGCAAACTGTTTCCGCTTATGGAGGATAAAAAAAGTCTTGCATCGGATGAAGAACGGGCTCAAGTTGAAAATAAGGCATCTTTATCAGCTGCTGTTGATTATTACGTTAGCATGCGCACAGACATCTTCATTTCTGCTTCTCCAGGCAATATGCACAACGCAATGGTATGTAACTATGTGTGCATGCTTTACCTCAAATAATAAAAGATAGTTGTTTCTTTAGACAAGAAACTAAAAAACCGTATTTGGTGCTTGTTTTCCAGCTAGGATATCGAGCATACAAAAACATGAAGACAATTAAACCAAACATGGTGCTCTTGAGCCAGCTTTTTCTTAATGAAACCATCGAGTGGCCCGAGTTTCAGCAGGCTGTCGTAAACGGGCATAAAAACAGGCAGGGTCAACTTAGGCTGAGAAAAGAAACACAATCCATATACACATATCCTATACCCGATTGCATGTGTCGACAACATTAACCGTTCTTGTGAAGGCATGCTGTTTTTATATTTTCTTTCATTAATTGTAGTCTCGGAATCATATGATCTCATATTGTAACACAATATACATCAATGCAGCTAATGCAGGGCGGTATACCATAATTTTGTATAAAGTTTTTAGATTTATATTTCAAGTGTGATTCTTTTGTACCTTATCTATAATTCCCTTGTTTTGTTATTATTGCATAAATTGTTCACTTCATATAACGCAAAACCAAAACACTTTAAAAGTTCATACTTACCTAAGTCACCATATATAATTTATAATAATAATATCATCATCCTTTAAACACCATATAAAATCCAACCATTAAATCATTCAAAAGACTAACAATCTTATTCTTAACGAAAATCCCCCATAACTCGAACACTGGATAAAAAAGACAAACGTAACAAAAGTATAAATACCAACGAAATATGAGTCGGGTTTTGCTCATTTAAATTTCTACATGACTCCCAACATAAATCCGTCACGAAACTATATTCAACTACATGTGGGCCCACCTTCAAGAAGCGATTCAGTCATCCTCATCTTTTTCGTGGGATGCTCAACATCTGATTCCAACCCCGGTGCACCATCAAAACCCGTGGGCCCATCGACTTGCATTTCAAAAAAGTTAGAAGATAAAGTGAGACCGCCATCATTACCATTACCGTTACTGTTACTATTACCATTGCCATCAAGCACCTCAACAAGCCCCATTAATGGTGATCTCGGTTGATCACCTTGATTACCATTACCATTATCGTGAAACATCTCAACAGGCTCCTTTAGTGATCCCTTATTATAGTTATGACGCATCTCAACAGGGTCCATTAAAGGTGATCTTGGTTGATCAATTTGATTACCATTATCATTATCAAGCATCTCAGCAAGGTCCATTAATGGTGATCTCGGTTGACTAATTTGATCACCATTATCATTATCATTATCATCAAGCACATTAACAGGTTCAACTAATGGTTGATCACTTTGATTATTTCCATTGATGACTTCCAATGATTCTTCACACCCTGATATTGATGTTTGTGGTGATGTTTCAATATTGCCGTTCTGATGCCAAGATTCCCTGCTTTTGAAATCTAGAGATGTATATGGGATGTCGGGTGATATTTCGTTGTCTTGTTGGAGGTCAATTTCTGTCGAAGAATAAATATATTGTCCCCCATTTTCTGCATCTTCCTGTTTCAAGTAACCAACAAGTAAAAATAAAAATAAAAATCAAACGGAAATGTGCTAACTGTGAGCATCAAGTAGTGTAATTATATACAACATTTATAGTGTAGTGTAAACTTGTAAATATAATTACACTATTTGATTTGACAGTTAGCACGTTTATATAATTTGTACATTAACTTTCCCCATTACTTATAATACAATTTTGTAGTCATATATAAAACTAATAAAGAATAGAAATTCAAATTAAATGTATAAATAGTGTCACAACCCGTTCAATACGTATAATATACACGGAAATGGGATTACAGAAAATACCTGGATTGGTGAGATTAAAGAACTCTTGTACCCATCAAACATCGACTCGTTGAATGACGGGAATTGCATGCCAAGAAATGATCCTGGTTCAGACGCTGGTTTATAAGATTCTGTAGGACCCACGAAACATGGTTCATTTGCCATAGATAATGACGGCAATAGAGAGATTTCAATTCTCTGATCTTGAGAACTTTGACAAACCGTTGAAGGATTGCACCTTTCTGCAAAGAAATTTACAGCAGTTTTTTGTTGGATATTATTATCTTCATTGGCAGCCATGGATGGAGGAGCAGGTTGTTCTAGAATATCATAGACTAGTCTCTGAACAACCGTCCTTTTGAGGGATGCTTCAGCAGGTAGAAACCAATCCGCACTTAGCTGACAAAAAGTAATTTATAATAATATTAATAATAATAATAATAATCTTGAGATAGAGAGAATAAGGAGGTAGTTTACTTACAAAATTTTCACTATTTGTTATATGAAATGGATTGAAACAAAGTGGAGCTTGCTCCAAGAAAAGCTCTACATAATGGAGCAAGAATAGACCACAGTCTGATGAATTTGGCTGCTGCGGTAACTGCACAAACAACACAATTTCAGAATCCAACGTCCATACCAACGGAAAGCTATTAAAACATTTAGTGAAATGTATGTGTTACAAGATCTCGTTTGGGTATACTTATGTTTTCTGTTTCTAAAAAATGCAAACCAAAGTTTGGCAAGCGTTCATGTTACAGAAAACCAAATTGGCATAAATACTGTTATATATTTATTTTTAAAAAAACTATACTGGTCTAGCCCTTTGTTTTAAAGGGATTAAAAAACAGCTATATTGAATTAAAAAAACCCATATGTTATACTTATACCTCAAGTGAAATGAAGCGCATATCATCGAATCTTGAGACAATATCTTCAGATGCTTCTTGCTGCCTCGCTTTCCACTCTTCTTTAAGGTAACTACATTAAAATATCCAAATGTAAACCATAAATGTTCAATCACACAATTTTTTCTCCAAAATAAAAAAATAAAATAAAAATCATGATTGTTTAGTTTAGACTGTCATACTCATCAGTTTTGTATGCATTTTAAACTAAAATTTATGATTCAAAAAATTATTGTGTTACCTTTGCATAAGATCTTTCAGGCCAGTATGAGTGCCTCTGATAGAATCCATATGCAGAACACATGGCACTTTTTTCAATTTGGTCACATCTTCGTCTAAACGAAAAAACAACATTAAAACTCGAATATTCATTAAATTATATGTTAAAAATATCTAAATAGATAAAAAACTTACCTTTGCATGTGGCCACTTCCCCAAGATGACACAATACAAGAAGACTCCAATGATAGCTGTAAAAAAGTAAGTTCTTAGTGTTATAAAATGAATTTCCTAAAGAAAAAAGATTTAGAAGTTTAGCAACTTGCCCATAATTTACAGGAATAAAAACATAGTCTTTCTCAAAAAGGTTGACTTTTCTTGTCCACTTTTTTACACGTTGAAAAGCCACCTTCCCTTCAGATGCGTCAAGGGGACCTTTTTCTGGGTCAGCTAGCTTGCGGAAGAAAAAACTATTAAAAAAATGAAACCTGTGTTTCTCCTCAGGCTTTATTCTGTCCTTCAAGTATCTGTCATAAGTTAAGAAGTTTTAACGTTTGTTAGTGAGGAACATAAACTTGTTAAGTGGATCGCCATAAATATAACAGCCAAACAGTCAGTAAAAGAGGTGCAAATGTTCATACTTAATATAGAAGTCAATGACAGTATCATTGACAAACGTGTCTGGTAGAAGCAAATCAACGTCTCTTTTACTAATAGAAACAGCATCAACGTCCCCTTTTGGATAAATAACATCTTCAAAAGGCTGATCAAAGCTACATATGTCCAAAGCAATGAAAAATTCATTAAAGTTACATCACCAACATTGTTCAAAAAGAAATAAAAAGGTTACAATTAGTTCACTTACTTGGGAAAATACTTTGTAAGAGATGCTTGGATGTCCCTGTTGACGGATTCCCTGCAGCAGCACCAAATATCGTCACCATATGAAAGTTGGCTAGTTAATTAAATCATAATTTAAACAACCAATATAATGAAAAAAGAACTCCCACAACCAAACATAGTATACTACTATATCAAGTTAAAGAACTAAAGAACTCACTCTGACTCAAGCATACTACTCCATAAAGTTTTGTATTTGTCATTCAAATATGTGACTGCTTCCTGTCTCCCATACCAGTTGTTGCCAATAATTGCAAACTTTATCTCATCGCCTGAAAAAAAGTATTTAGTTGAGCTGTTGAGGAATGGAGAACAGAGCATATCATTCGCATTAATATATGATCAATTCACCCTTGACTCTCAGTTTTCTAAAGGTATAAGCTTTCACCCACTTTTTCTAGAATTTAATGTACTGTGATACATTCAAAACATTCTACTAGAAAGTCAAACCATTTGAAGAGGTACCGTGAAATGTGAATATCATTCATTTCATATATTGATATATGTAAGAAGCCAAAAACAGCAATTGTTATAGGGTGAAACCCATGCTATTCAAATCTTGGTATTTGAAACAATATTTATAGAATAGTATCATTCCAGTGCAATTAGGTAGCATTACTAAAAAACCTATTTGCAACCAAAGCCGTACTGAACTTAGATAAAATTGAAGTGGACATGTCAAACAATATGAAAATAGCAGCACAAAAGGTATAGCAAATATAACCTGAAGTAGATTCACCATTTACAGCTTGTATTGTATCCTCCGTATGTACATGAATTGTCACCATTGCCATCCCAGCCTGCATAATTTCAAGGTGTAACAATATATAAAAACTTAGCTTGTGAATGGTTTGTAAATGAGATTGGAATAGGTGCAGGTTTGAAATAAAAAGATGAGAGAAAAAAAGGCATGGTACTTTAAAAAGAATGTTTTTTGTAACCCGTAACCACATTTCATCACATTTCATGACTTTTTCGAACCCATAGCCACTAAACAAACAATATCTATCACTATCATCCCCATTCTCTCAATTCTGAACCCCAAACCAAGCACACCCTTATGACTAGTGAGACAAGCGTTTTCAAGATGTTTAACTTTTAAAACTTAAAAGTGGACTTACCAGCTCATACATCTGAGATTTGAAGCTAAGTATATCCTGCACACCCCACTGCAATCTCAAGGTGATGTCGTCATCACTAAATGCTGAGCCTTCTATCTTTATGCAACTGCTAGTGAAGGTTAAAACACAATCTGTACAATAACTACCACGGTACACCATATGATCAGGATAAAATACGACTGCTAAATCTTCATTCTCCTGTATAAAGTTAAAAAGAACAGTAAAAATACAATATAATTAAAAAAAAAACAAATACACATAGCGATACTAGACACCAAAGCATGCGCATCATGAAAGTGCTCACCATTTCCAACTCGCCTGTGCAATTATCTGAAGATGGTCCACAAAAGATGCCTGGACAGAAAAAGGTGTAACACTTTAGTGAATATATAAAGGGTCTACTCAACCAGTAAAACACAGCCCCAAACGTCCATGTAAAAACCTTCTTGAATAACTAGAGGAACTTCAAAGTTCTTACTTTTGGCACAAGACCAAAACTCTTCAAAAATTCATCAAGTAGAAATTAAGTTCTGTAATAACAAATGAAAAACTGACTACAATAGATTCTGAAATTCCAAACCATTAACACATAAAAGGCGAAAAGTACCATCATTTTCTGCAATGTCAGAACAAGTTGGCTCTGATCTCTGATACAGTATTTTGTGTTCATACAAATTCAAATCAGTTTCCGCATCCTACAACCACATCGCTTATAAGTTAGAAAGCTCCAAGATTTCTCTTTTAAGATAATATTCAATAAATAGCAATTTGAACATACAGGTTCTGATGATTTTAACTCGCTGTTAGGAGAAGCATTAACATCTGGTCCAGAAAAATCAGTTTTAGGTTCTGCAGGAGATTGAAACAGCTCATGAACAACCTTAACATCATCAACTGAACCTGTGATCGTCATAGGTTCGGGCTTGTAAGAATCAGTTATAGGTTCTGCAGGAGATTGACACAGCTCATGGACAGCCTTAACATCATCAACTGAATCTGCGATCGCCATAGGTTCGGGCTTGTAAGAATCAGTTATAGGTTCTGCAGGAGATTGAAACAGCTCATGGACAGCCTTAACATCATCAACTGAATCTGCGATCGCCATAGGTTCGGGCTTGCCAAAATCAGTTATAGGTTCTGCAGGAGATTGAAACAGCTCATGGACAATCTTAACATCAACAACTGAATCTGCGATCGCCATAGATTCGGGCTTGTCTGAATTGGATTGAGTGAACTGTTCTGTAAATGTAACCTCATCTGAATAAAGTAACAATCAACCATTAAAAAAAATAAGGTAAACGTTGACTGTATCAATACTGAAACATAGAAAACACAAAAATTCCACCCAAAAAAACATCAACAGTCATAGCTAGCATGAATATATGAAAATAGAGAAGCCATAAGCTAGCTCAAAATGCACGAAAACCAACCGTCTCTATTGAATATAACTGATTAGCTCACCAAAACAGAACAACATGACAGATTTATTATTTTAAAAAAAAACTAAACCCTATTGGAACTTTAAACTAAAAGTAGGGCTGTTCAAAAGGCTCAAACTTGATTTGAAACAACCTAAGCTGAGTTGATTCATTTTTGTAACCGAGCCAAAATCGACCCGAGCTCGGGTCGTTCAACATCAAAATCAAGGTCGAGCCTAGTTGAGCTACCTTCGAGTTCGAGCTCTAGTATTATATTTGATAAAAGTATGATCATGTAACGTTTG
Organism: Bidens hawaiensis; assembly: GCF_021521415.1. Lineage (NCBI taxonomy): Eukaryota > Viridiplantae > Streptophyta > Magnoliopsida > Asterales > Asteraceae > Bidens > Bidens hawaiensis. The sequence continues at coordinate 493,144 of NW_027492608.1, read as the reverse complement.
GTGTTCGTATATCTATCTATGTGAAGTCAGTGTGTATTTGCTTTGGTTGCTGATATTGGAATGCAAAGTCATAGACTTTATGAAACCCTAATAATAATAATAAAACATAGAACTGAAACCCTAACAATAATGATAGTTAATGGAATTGAATAAAAATATGAATTGGAATTGAAAGCGTAGAGGTAAGGTACCTGTTGTGTGATGATGATGATGATGGTTGTCATTGTTGGAAGAGTGTTCCATCGTTATTCCAGTAGCGTCTTCAAATCAATCGAAGAAGACGTTAATATTACTATTATTATACATACATACGCCACCAACCAACGATAGCAAAATTAGGGTTTCATCGGACACTTTTGATTGATAGAATGATCGAACAAGAGTTTATTAGGAAAGTGAAACCTGTTTGGGATAATTGACTTCACTGCCTTCATTATTATTATTATTATTATTATTATTATATAATATATTGTTCCACAAACAATTACAGCCATTAGATCACTATCTAGACCCTTTAAAGTCCAAAAATACGTTAAGTTATTTTCAGTTTTTGAAGGGTTCTCACCACGTTGCTGGTCAGCCTAGGATTCGGAGAAGTGCTTTATATAAGAAGATGTAGTGTAGCTCCCACTCTGTAAACTTTATATTATTTTAATGAAGTTAATCATTTCACTTATGTGCTTGGTTTCTCAATAGTTGGAACTATTTATATTCATCATTCTACTGCCAACTGGTTCTAATTCATTCAATGGATATTCAATTCCCGATTGCTTTAATATCAGAGATCGGGAGAGAAAACTTATTGGGTTATTGTGTTTGGTGAACTGCTAGATACCTCTATCATAGTTAACATGATAAGATACAGAGGGTTGGATTCGTGTTTCTAACTTAACCAGGTATTTATTAACATCGTTAACATAATGAAATGCAAGGTATATGTATATATCATTATTTTCTAATGAGTTACAGTGGAATGCAGAACCGCATGTTTTTGAAGAAACTGTTTTGGATAACTTTTTGGTTCATGGTGCATTATTCCATGTATGTAAATCAGCTTTGCGATGATAGTCATTTATTTATTGGCAAGTTCAACCCATTTCGATTTGGTATGCCAGTATATTTTTCATTACATGTTTACGAGCATTTGTAGGATACTGAAGCTGAGTTAAATGTTACAGTTCTGAATAAGTAGCTACATAGAAAAAATTCATGATGGTAAGCTTCTTGGTCTTCTATATAAGGTATGGGTTAATGTCATTTATATCTCTTTTCTTCCTGCATCTTTTAGTTGATACAATAATCAACAAATTATCTTTTATTTTTTACCACTTATTAACACCTCCATTATTTTATATGAAAATTTCAGGTTTCTTTGAATCTTGATGGAACCTTTTATAGATGTGTCAACAGAAAAGTGTTTGATGTTGGTGCTGGACACAAGGTTAATCAAGAAATTGAGAAGGTGACTGTCTTATTGAAGCCATTAGATAGCATTAGTGTTTCCGTTTAAAATTCATAGAAAATTAGTTTTGCTATTATGATAAGGAATACAGTTATTGCTGTTAGTTTTTGAAACTGATGTTGGAACTTGTAGTTAGTGGTAGTTTGGTCAAATTTTTATAGTTAAATTTATGTACTCAAAGCATATTACAAGTATTGAGAAATTTTTTTATGGGTCAAGGGCATTTTGAATAAAGGGCAATTCTGTAATTTTTGTAAATGTTGCAACAAATGTAGTCAAAGGTTGATTGTTAACACACAAGTATACAACTATACAAAGGGTAATCTAGATTTTTGGTTCAAACAAAAACTGGCTTCGGGGTTATTATTATTATTATTATTATTATTATTATTATTATTATTATTATTATGTTTTAACCCATTTAACTCATTTTATTTATTCGAATAGGGTCCTTATTCGGACCAAATTTTAGGTATCTCGAACCCAATTCGAATAACTTAAATTTGCATTATATATAACTTCCTTACACATTTTATACTATGTATATTTTATTTATGGAGTTGGGCTTTAAATATAGATTTTTTTCCTTTTTGTTTTGATCATATTCAAAACTCCTTTGCATTGCTTTGTGTTTCTCTTAATATAGTCGGTCATTTTACTTGTGATTTAAACAAGAAGAGCTTTTATATTAAACATATTATATATTTGGTTTAGAATGCAAAGAAAAATAGTTATGCTATTATGACATTAAACGCCCGTCCACCGGACGGGTATAAAACTAGTTATTATTATTATTAAGAATCTCAAATTATTCCAAATTTTCAAAAATTTCTCAAATAAGCTTCGTTAAGCTTCGCACACATGTAAACACAGAAGCGCTCAAAGTACTCGTGTTTGATATATTTAACTAACTAAAACACACGAAATTACGCACCATAAACACGTGTTTTTACCCACACATCAATGAGAGTAGATGGTGTTACATGCTTATGATAAGCTTTTTTAACTAGAGTTTAAACTTGGAAGATTTCTACTGCAAGACACCCATTATGGTATGCATTGTTTTGTTACGTAAGGTTTGAAAACTATTTATGAAAAGCGCCCGGCTAGCGCACCCATTATGGTGGACAAAATACTAACATGATATGGTCGTTGTTCATTTATGTTTCTTTATTTTATTTTTTCATGAATTAGATGAAATGTTTACTATCGAAGCTGATTAGATCTTAAAGCCTGGTGAGTCTTTTTTCTTACATGAAGGTTCATCAAGTACAAAACAAGGAAACATGGCTAGACATATTTAATTAAGTAAAAGTCGTAAAACTACATTGTGTTCTAACTTCTAAGGCTATGTGTAGTGGAGGGGTTACAAAGATGTTTCCACTTAGGGTGATCATAAAGATGTTTCCAACACTTCACGTAATTAAAGGTCTCCAAGTACTTTGGTACCCTATCAATGACGCCAAAATGATGTATGCATCACTCACGCCACTACCCCACCCATTAAAAATTCGTTGGTAAACCACCTGAATGAATTGGCATTTGGCATTTATATCCGACCATTTTCCCAACATATATATGCTCTTTAGGTATTCATCCCCTTTGCCATTATTTGAAAAAAAAATCCCAAACTTTGTTTCAAAATATGCATAATTCTTGATAGTTGGCTATAAAAAAATGTTAAAAAAACATATTGGTAACCATTAGTATTACTTTAAGGGAAAAAAATTAACAAAATAAAAAGAAAATATTAAACACATACAACATTTCGGGTCTTCAAATATCACGGTCCACGACCGTGCAAGCATGTCACCGGCTCGGGTTACGTCTTTGACACCGTCTCGTCTTGTGTCGCTGGCATGCTCATGGACATGCCAACACCCATTGGTTAATAACACCGGCTTGTAAATTGGGCATCCCTAAATATTGCATGTATGTCATCATGTTCGGGTCGAAATTAACACCGACCGAGAAGTTAGGGGTTGCTCGTCTCGCTTGGGGGGGTGCTCGGTTGAGTTAGTTGGGTGGTGTTCGTGCGTTGATTGAATGCAAATTGCCCAAAACCGAACATCGAATGGTTAAATTGATTCATATAGGGTTGATTTTTTTTGTTAAATTTGTTAAATATTTCTAGTAGAGAATGAGAAACTCTTGTTTATATAATTTGATTAGTTGGGTTCATATAGCGTATAGATTTTAATAAATAACTTTTTTTAGAAACTAACCGTTATCAAACGGTTCTTTTTAAAAACACTCCCACAATTCGGCGTTTCACACAAAACACCCAATCCATTTTTTACCCCAAAGCGCCCGAACGGTGTAACCTGGCGCTTTAGAGGGGGCTTCTCCTCCGACAACACCCACTACGTTGTGTCTTAGAATCTGGGACTATTTCTGCTATTCTTTTAAAAATAAGTTACTATAAGTTAAAAGTGTAACAGTTTCTCAAGTAAATTCATGATATATGTATTTAAACACTTTATTCATATCATTTCAGGACACAAAATTTCAAACCATTTATCTTTCTCTAATGCAAAATTGCATTTAGATCAATAACTACACATGCTACCATGATCATAACACACGTTACAAAGTCATTTAGAATGTTTTCAAACAACAGAAAAGACATTACACTTAAAGACACTTATTCTGTTCAAACCATTTGCCACCCTCCATCTTCCTCATCATCATTCTTGGCCGCGGTTCACCCTTTTAGTTAAAGGGTAACCTGATCGATATATAGCATAAATGTACATAAAAATTTATCGACTTTTTCAAAAAAAAAAGGTAAAAATGTAAAATGCAATGAATTATTAGTGAGCTTACGCTAGTTTAAGAGCGGTATCAGAACAATCGTCCTCGGGAGGAGGTCCGCTGTTGCAACTGCATACATTAGTAGTGACAGAATCCGAGGACTGCCCTTGATCGTCGTGGTTGGTTACCTGATTGTCCAACTCAACAGCCGTTGTCTGTGGCCTCTTGCCATTTGAAATCAAAGTCATCATCTAGATATTAAAATGCAAACAAATTAAAGGTATTTGATTAATCACCATAAAGAAGTTTTATTATATATGATGTAAAGTAAAAAATATTAATTTGTTTAAATAATTTAGGAGTCTTGCTTGTTTCAAGAGCTTGTTCTCTTCCATCAACTGAACACCCTATATATGCCAACAGAAGGTTTTAGTTAATACATTGAATTAAATGCATGCTATAAAAATAATTATCTCAAAATAATAGGCAACCTTTGACTTTATAGATTCAAACTTAATATAAATTTTGTCTATAGCTCCATAATCAAATTTAGTTATGATATATCCATATTTGGCAATTAGAAATTAGAGGAACCCAATTAAGTTTTAACTATAAAATCCATATGGAATTTTTTATCTTTCGTTTTAAGTTGTTAAAAACGCTTATTATAACCTTTTGTTGAAGACTTGCTATCTCGTTTGAAATCCGTTCATCCTGAAAAAAAAAGGAAACAAGAAAACAAGAATCATAAACTGTGACAAAGTTACACGATATCTACGACAGGGTAGTTTATTATTTGTAAGGATCAAGTTCTCTGTTTAACATTGATAGCACCTCATGGCATCAAATCTGATATTGAATTTGAGATTATATATGTTCTTCATTTTGAGGCTAGTGAAGTACGTACCTCACATTTCTTGTACCATTTATTGCATATGTAATATTGGAGAAACATGATTTGGGTTTATTATTACCAAGCAATATTATAAGTGTTGGGAATTTCGGTTCAAGGCGTTACTTGGCGTGACATGATTTAAATATGGAGTGGATAATTATAAACAATTAAATGTGCATAGATTTAATTGTTAGTATAATTATTATGTCCTATTATTTAGCAATCCTAGTTGTAGTCTAAACGTGATATGTTAGATTATAAATACCCGTGCTTTGGGGTTTAGAGATTGTAATTGGATAATTGAGTTTTGTGAAATTTCTCAATAGTAATAATATTGTTAGGGTGTTAGCCAAATTAACGAGTCCGTGTTCGTGTTCCTGGTACCAATTCCATTAATTGGTATCAGAGCGTAAGAAGGACCTGTGTTTTAGAAGGCGGAGTAACTTGTGACGTAAAGGATCTCTGGCCGACAATTGTAACTGTTGTTTATTCACTAATTTATCATTAACATGAACGAATTTCACAGTATATTTTTAGATTAATTGGTTTATACATGTAATTTGTGCATCTTATGCAATTAGTTTGGTAATAATACCATGTTTAATCCACGTTTTATTTTTCTTAAAGGCGATTTTTTTATCTTTGCTGATTAACTACCAACCCCATAATATTTTACTAAATTAATTGTTTTATTTATAGTGTATAGTTTCTGGTAATGCAAAAGTAAATAAATAGTAAATATATAGTGTCGATGGATCAAACTATATATACGATAAAACTTGGATATTGTGTTTGTTTCTATATAGTGGCCGGATATATTCTTTTGGACCACGTATACATGGTCTCAACTTGCACCTCTCTTTTGGTATGTAACTAGTTTTTGAACATGTGCCTTTAAAAAGGATTTTGCAACAAATGTTAATTTTTAGAAAATTTTCGTACCATTTAATTCTGGACCATTTTTGCGACTAAATAGATATTTTTATAAAAAATAGTTTTATCTTTGGACAATTTTTGGACCATTTTGCAACTAAAAATAGTTTAAAGGTTTTATCTTTGCAATGGACCACCAACCCTATTGGTAATCAACGTTTTACTAAGCTTTTTTATATGGCGTCCCAAATCTTTTGATTCGAAACCTAACCCAAATCTTTCACGGTTTTTTCAGGCTGGGTTAATCAGGTTTCAAATATTTCAGAAAACAAAAGGTACAATGCTAAATTAAAATAAAAATATTCTTATTTACTCATAACATAAATAACCAATAATAAATGACAAGATGTAGGTGGTTTTATTATTATTTAGGGTTGTTCGTAAAATTTAGCGGTTGTGGCTTTGCTTATCTGACTGTACTTTAATTAGTTAAATTCGTATCGATCCCATACATCTTTATTTTATATATTTAAACGAATGTAATTTTCAACTCTTATATCCCCATAAACTTTACACGTTATATTCTAACTTAACGTGCAATACTAATAATAATTTAAATCCCTTATTAGCTTTTAGTATTCAAATTTTCTATGCTAATTAATATACCTAAAAATATATTGGGTTTAAAACTAAAAGTTTATTTGGATTGTTCCAACATCTAAAAACAAACCTGAGAACCAACAGTACCATAAGAAAATCAAAACATGCCCACTAATTCAATACCAAACAAACACATAAAAACTTACATTTTTAGTAAGTAGACGGGCATATAATATCAAAAAAGTTGTAACATGACTCGGAGTTTACTTAACCCAATTTTTACCTAGCAATTGAATTCTATTACCGCGCTGCTTGCGATGCGCCCATATAATGTATATATGTGTGAATCCTCGGGTGGGCAAAAGTGAAATTGCACTAATTTTGACGTTATTTTACTAATCTCGTGAAAATAACGTTAAAAGTGGCGGAAGGTTAATCAGGCATCATGTGGTGGCGCTGATAGTCGAAAGACAAGGGTACACGTACCAATCGGCTGATGTCTCGGTGGTTGAGTGTTATGTGCCTTATGTCCAAGGCTTGATGCAAAACTACTATCGAGCCGGGGGTCTCACCGGAAGCAGCCTATCTATTCCTTCGGGGTAGAGGTAAGGCTGTCTACATCTTACCCTCCTCAAACCCTACCATAACTTTGCTATCGGTGGGATTTACTGAGTACGATGATGATGATGATGATGAATTGAATTCTATTACCAAAAGTTTATGTTGTTGATTTTGAGTAAAAAAGGTGGGTGATGATACTATAAAATACGTTTCGGTTAAACTTTCAAAACTTATAAGCGCGTATTTTTAACCTATTTCATACACACACCACACGCGCACATACACATATATCGAGGGTGAACCATAAAATGGAGAAAATGATCAAACACTAGGAAGGGGGTTCCCCAGTTCATCACATTTTTGAAGTTTTTTTTTATTATATAAAGAAGTTTTATCTTTATATATTTGTAAAATTTAACTATTAAATATGTATTTTTTATATTGATACAAATTCATACTAACATACCATTATTTTACAACAAAATTTTTGACACTTAAAATTTCATCTTATCTTGTACTTGACTTGAAACCACAATCTAATTCTTAGACATAAATATATGCTCCTGATCTTCATGTATCATAATCATATTGTTAACAATTAAAATTTAGATTGAGCTAGATGGAGGATGTTGTTTGTGTTATTGTTGTTTTGTGCTGTATGTTCCTGCCCTTGCTACCTTCTTGTTAGGAAGGGTTTTTGTTATTTTTTTGTCCTAATAAAAGTGTACGGGCTGTTCAAAAATAAGGAAAAAATCTCCTGAGCTCCATGATCCATATTGTTGACATTATTGATTGTGCAGTCTGACATTGATTAGTCTTTTCAACTAGCTAGTTCCTTGTGGTATCTAAATATCTTTATTATTTATACATTTGGTTGTATACAACATTGATCATTGTGTCTAGCTAACTAGCTAGCTAATTTTCAGTCATGTTAACAAAATAATTTTACTCATTCATATCAGTGAGGTCATTTTTATATGTGTGTGTTATATATATAACCATGAAGCTAATATCTAGAACAAGAATTGAAGACGAATTAAAGAACATAAACGCTTTGTTCGAAGCACACGAGTGAGCCCTCCTTCAAGCAATGTCTCCAACCGTTGAAGTTCCTCTAGAGTTAGTCCATGAAGATCCTCGCCGCTAAAGAGGTAGGTCCCAGCAGAGCCCAGTTGGACCCGCAGGACTCACCTTGAAGAGAGACGTCTGCGCAGAAACCAACTGGATCCGCAGGACCCACCATGCTCAGAGACGTGACGTCCTTACGCGCAGTACGCAAGCTGTTCCCGCAGGAAAAGCCTCCCAATGGTGAAGTACTCCGCCTGTCCCCGCAGCTGCGGATACAAGCCATCAGGGAAGGCTACCCGCACTGATAGCAAGGCTACACGCACAAGGCACTAACTCTTACTTCAGTAGTCACCTGAAGGAATGAGCAAGGCGGGAATACTCCCGCCCAAATGAGCCAATCCGTATGCTTCTGGAAGATCTTTTGTACTATACCTACCAAGGTATGGGCAAAACAGACGATCTGGCCAGACGCCCATGAACCAATCACAGGATGACAGCTCACCGACAACAGTACGAGGAGGTGCACCCTCTAGTACTGTTTGTCACTATTAGCCGCTGCCTACTCACCAACCCTTACTGTGGGACGTGCGCAGCCTACAGTTGGTGGAACAGTGCATAGCCGGCAGTAAAGGAACAGTATACAGCCGACCTTGTCACTGTCGGCCGCAGCCTATCCACCAACCAGCATGGCTTGTGCGTAGCCCACTGTTGGTAGAACAGGAATACTATTCAGCCGGCTGTACCTTCTAGGAAACCTACCTTCGGCTATAAATACTCCAACTCCTTGGAATGGTAAGGACATCATCTGATATCTCGTTATCTTATCTAGCAATCTCTTAATATACACTTATATTCAGAGCAATCTAGTCTGATTCTCACGCTGGAGGGTGGTCACAAGGAGGAACCCCCCCTCTCAGTGACGAGCTTACGGTGTCTGTTTTGCAGGTCACCTGAAGAACAACCTTCTCTGCTGGACCTCATCCTCGTGGGAAACATTACTTAACCCCCAGATTATCCGTAATCTGCCCCGGGGTCCATTAGTGTTTCTTCATTGGCGCCATCCGTGCATAAAGCTAGAACTAATTCTTAGTTTTTTCAAAATTTCTGAAGAAATGGTTAACGTTACTCCGGTCCCAAGGCCAGTAAGTGACCAAGAAACCCCGGTGACCACAACCCCAGCAACTGGGAACACCGGCGGTTATACAAATTTTACGAACATTACCCCGGTTACCCAAGCCGGGACAAGTGCAGTAAACAATATTTCACTGGGGTTCACTGATGCCCAGTTGGAGAAACGGACGAGGGTCCCTCGCCAAACACTAGATCAAGTTAAGGTGTGGGCCGAAGCACGTCAGAAAGAGTTCCAAGCTGAGTTGGATGAACGCTTGCGTTCACTTCAACAGGCTGACAAATTCGGCAGTACTCGCCAACATCTCAATATGAACAGTGAGTGTGAGTACTCAGACGATGAGCGGGAAGAATCCGATACCGACGCAAACCCTCGCCATAAGGCAAAAGGGAAGCGTAAGGAAACGGACTTCCAACCGATAAGGAATTTTGGAGAAACCTTTAAACCAACGAATGCGGAGAGAAACCCGCGTGACTTCTCCAAAACCTTTAGACCAACTGCTGCAAATGCAGGAAAGTCAAAGTTTGCAAGGGACCTTGCGGAAGCAATCGCCCCGAGAAGTGCCAAACAAATGTCCAACATCGGCACTTATGATGGTCTATCCGACCCAGACGACCACTTGAACAGATTCATTGCGGGGGCAACCGTCAGTAACTGGACGGAACCCACGTGGTGTTATATGTTCCAGATGACTCTGGTCGGAGCGGCCAGGGCATGGTTCGATCGTTTACCGGTCCACCACATCTATGATTGGGCGGACTTTCAAAACAAGTTCAGCCAACACTTCAGCCAACAAAGGAAATATACTGAAGAACAGTGGACGATCCTCAACTGCGTGAGAGAAGAGGATGAATCTTTGCTAGACTTCATCATTCGCTTCAACTCCAAAAAGCTAAGTCTGGGCAACATAAGTGAAGATCTTGTTTGCGCCGCTTTCATCCAGGGCGCCGAATACCCAGAGCTTATCCGCACATTGACGGGTAAGGACGACATGCCATCCACATGGGATGCCATCATGACGGCGGCCAAGCGCTTTGCCGAGACGGAGAAGCAACTGGGAAGGGATCTTCCCCAGAGTACACAACTCTACACGCAAAGGACTAGAGAAAACAATGTTCGGATCGCCCGGCAGAACAAAAAGAGGAAGCTAGGTATTTGGCAGTCAAGGGTAAACTTTGACACGTCATCCAGCTCTCACCCTCTTGTTGGCGGAAGAGATAACACACACCCTTCAAGCCGAAAGCACCGGTGGACGCCACTCACCAAAAGCGTCACGGAGATATTTGCCACCGAAAAACTACCATGGCCAAAAGCTCCAATGATCCGGCAGCGACCTAATGCGGATCAGAGCAAATCCTGTGACTTCCACGGGACAAAAGGTCATAGTACGGAAGAGTGTACATCCTTGAAGGATATTGTTGAAACATTCGTCAAGGATGGAAGACTTGCACACCTTGTGGCATCAATCATGAAGGGAGGAAGGAATGATAACCGGTACAGAGGCAACGGACGAAAGCCCGTTGACATCAGCATCAACATGGTTCATGGTAAGATGAGAGGAAGAAAAAGGCGAGCGACAGAACCATGCGCGTGGAAGGAAGCTGAGGTGCGCTTCCCGCGAGTGCCAGGAGGACCCAGCAAAGAAGGCCCTATCGTCATCAAAAGCCAGCTGGGGCACTACATCACTTCTCGCACTCTTGCTGACAACGGCGCCTCGTCAACGGTGATGTACAGGCAGGTCTTCGACAAGCTAGATGACGAAGACAAGGAACGCCTGGAAACGATCTACGCCTCGATGGAAGGGTTCGACAGCAGCACAAACACCCCCCTGGGTATCCTATCTTTCCCCGTCACGCTCACGGACGAGAATCACTCACGCACAGAAGACGTGGATTTTGTCGTAATGAGGAAGCCACACCACACATACGACATTCTCTTCGGAAGAGACGGGATGGCAAGATTCAACGCCGTGGTATCTTCAGTCCACGGCATGATGGGATGGCCAACAGCTGAGGGTGTAGCGATGATCACCGGCATTCCCCAGGTATGCATCGCATCTGTCTCATCTAAACCCAAACCAAAGATGGCTAAACCAACCATCACCGAACCGGAAAGATGGGCCTTCAACGGCAAATACCCTGACCAGGCCGTTTCCATTGGCCCAACAGTTGTTGATCCCACATGCACCTTACTCAAGCGCTTATTACAGAAAAACGCTGACATCTTCGCGTGGACACCAGCTGACATGACTGGTGTACCCCGAAGTAAGGCATAGCATAAGCTCAAATGCGATCCGGCTGTTACGCTAGTCGTACAAAAGTGCAGAGTAATGGGGCCAGAACAAACTAACGCGTGTAGAACCCAAGTCAAGGAACTCCTTGACGCAGGCATCGTACGCGTTAGTAGATATCAAACATGGGTTGCAAATCCCGTTATGGTACCGAAGAATAACAAACAATGGCGCATGTGCATAGATTTCAAGGACTTAAACAAAGCGTGCCCCAAAGATTGTTATCCGTTACCCGAAATTGATCTTAAGGTGGATTCGTTAGCACCGTTTCGCCTTAAATGCTTCCTGGATGCGTATAAGGGGTACCATCAAATCCACACGGCCGTTGATGATCAGGACAAAACCGCTTTTCGGACGCCCGATGGCACATTTTGTTACCAAATGATGCCATTCGGACTTAAGAATGCCGAGTCCACATACCAACGCCTGATGGACAACCAGTTTCATGCCCAAATTGAGAGGAACTTGGAAGTCTACATGAATGACTTGGTCATCAAAAGCCCTGACGCAGAAGCGATGTTGAAAGACATCGAAGAAACTTTCAACACGCTTAGGAAGATAAACATGAAACTCAACCCGGGCAAGTGTGCCTTTGGAATGGAAGAAGGGAAGTTCTTGGGGGTCATCGTCACTAAAGATGGCTTCAGAGCGAACCCTGAGAAGGTCGAAGCCATTATCAAAATGGAATCACCTACTACCATCAAACAGGCTCAGACACTGAATGGACGACTAGTGGCACTTAATCGCTTTTTGGCAAACCACGCGGATAAGTCGTTTCCTTTCGTGTCAACGTTGAGAAACTGTTTAAAGAAAACGCACTTCCGCTGGACACCAGAAGCGGAAGCAGCTTTTCAGGAGATTCGGTCACGCTTGATCGAACTCCCAACGCTCACAGCACCAATAGCGGGAGAGGAGTTAATCCTATACCTTTCCGCAACAGATAGAGCAACCGGGGCAGTCCTGCTAGTAGAGCGAAAAGGCATCCAGATGCCAATCTATTATGTCAGCCGTATCCTAACAGACGTAGAAACCCGGTACTCTACCCTCGAAAAATTAGTCTTAGCACTTATACACGCTTCATTCAGGTTAAGACGATATTTCTAGGGTCACCCAATCACCATTCTCTCCAACTTCAAACTTGCAAACGTTCTACGCAATCCCGAGTTATCGGGACGCCTAGCCAAATGGGCAATTGAGTTGGGGGAGTATGCGATAAAGTATAAGCCAAGACCAGCCATAAAAGGCCAGGTTTTGGCCGACTTTATTGGGGAAGTGCCTGCATCGCGGGAAAAAGAGTGCCAGGAAGAGGCTCAACCCTCTCCAGCACAGGACATCAATGATGTCTGGCGACTCTACACTGATGGAGCAGCCAGTAACGAGGGTTCAGGCGCAGGGCTGAAACTAACCAACCCAGTAGGCCAAGAATACACTTACGCTATTCGACTGGATTTTCCAAGTACGAATAACGAAGCCGAGTATGAAGCATTCTTGGCTGGGCTGAGAATTGCGCGTAAGATGGGAGTGAAACACTTGGAAGCCCACGTGGATTCCATGTTAGTAGCCAATCAAATCAACGGGACGTACACGGCCGTGAACGACACAATGGCCCTGTACCTCGCACAAGCAAAAACCCTTGTGCGCGATTTCAACGACTGCAAAGTCATACACGTCAAGCGTAGTGAAAACAAATCTGCGGATGCGTTAAGCAAGCTTGCATCATTAGCCTTCACCCACTTGGGAAAGGACATCCGCATTGAACTCCTCGAGGCACATTCGGTCCCGCACAAGGAAATTTGTGTCATCCAAACCGGCACAGAAACGTGGATGACACCAATAATAAAATACCTCGCGGCTGGTACACTACCAGAGTCAAAAGCTCAGGCAAGAAAACTACGCTGTAAAGCATTGAATTATCAACTCATCGATGACATCCTTTACAGACGTAACTTTCTTGGCCCACTCTTAAGATGCGTGGACAACCAAGATGCTGACTACCTCCTAAGGGAAGTAAACGAAGGCATCTGTGGAGTACACGCAGGTCCACGCGCTGTTGTAGCTAAGCTAAACAACGCGGGATACTTTTGGCCGGGGATGCATACGGATGCGCTGGCATACATTAGAAAATGCAGGTCTTGTCAGCTCTACACACCCAACACGCACCGCCCAAAGAATGAACTTGTTCCAGTCACCTCTTCATGGCCATTTCAGAAGTGGGCCATCGATGTGACATGCCCATTTCCTACAGCAGCAGGAAATGTTCAGTTCCTAGTGGTAGCCATCGACTACTTCACCAAGTGGATAGAAGCAAAACCCTTAGCCCAAACAACCGCGAAACATATCAAAAAATTTATTTGGAAATTTATTATTTGTCGTTTTGGACTTCCACAGAATTTGGTGAGCGATAACGGCACCAACTTTGCTGACAAGAAGCTACAACCGTGGCTGAAAGAACTTCAAATCACCCACACCTTTACCTCAGTGGCACACCCGCAAGGTAATGGTGAGGTGGAAAGAGCAAATAAGAGCATCGTCGAAGGCATAAAGAAAAGACTCTTGGAACACAGATCCGGATGGGTGGACGAGCTTCCGCACGTCCTTTGGGCAAACAGAACGCTGAAGAAGGCCAGTACGGGAGAAACCCCGTTCAGTCTCACTTATGGCACTGAAGCCATGAACCCGGTCGAAATTGGTTTACCCTCACCAAGGGTCTTGATTCAGCCTGAAGACAATGATGCGGAAAGACGGTTAGACCTTATGCTAACCGAGGAACGCAGAGACTTGGCCGCAGTGCGTGAAGAGAATTACAAGCGACAAATGCAAAAGTACTACAACACGCGGGTAAAACTCTGCAACTTCAATGTAGGAGACTACATACTGCGTAACAACGAGGCTTCGAACCAAGAACGCCCAGGAAAGCTGGCCCCGGTCTGGGAAGGGCCGTACATTATCAAAGAAGTTCTGGGAAAGGGCGCATACCGGCTCGAAAGGCTCGATGGCACTCCCATCCCAAGAACATGGAATGAAGCTCAATTACGCAAATGTTATATGTAGATCAATTCCAAACTTGTAAAGAAAAGGCCTAGAGCCAATTCTAATGGAAATGATTCTCCTTTCACAATGTGTTGATAGCCTTACCTTTATACTTATGAACTTCCCACACTGATGTGCCGGTATTCACCGCATAAATAGGGGAAGAAGTATGTCGTTACGTGTGGAAGGCGGCAAAACCCGCATAAACACAACGGTAAAAATTTCAAGCTTTAAGGAAAACCTCCACGCAGGTCAGATGTAAGTAAAGTTTAGCTATCCTTGTAAGTGCAAGTGACGGTCTTACCCGCACAATCACGAACAAGGAGGCAAAACTTTAACCTATAATCTACCACGTCCAAAGGTTAACTTATTCTGAACACTTAGAAAATTTCAAAGGAAAAGATGAGGAAAACTTCCACGCAGGTCAGATATAAGTAAAGTTAAGCCATCCTACTAAGTGTAAGTGACGGTCATACCCGCACAATCATGAAAGAGGAAGCGAAACAAACTTATAATTTGCCACGTTAAAAAGTTAACTTATCTAAGTACTAAAGAAATTGCTAAGTTAGATCAAAACATGCGTAAAATAAACAAGGCAAGGAATTAACACAATCTTTATTCCATCAAATTCAAATATTACAAAGATTGCTGGGTGCATACCCGCATACAAAAGAAGCTATACAAAAACAAAAATCTACGCTAATGGTGGAAAGGGATCTTCAGGATCACGCTTCAGGACCACTTCCACTTGGACCCGCACCATCAGTAGAGCGTGGCGGTTCAAGTAAAGCTTTAAGAATAGCTAGCCCATCATCAGCAGCAGCGACTTCGTTTACCTTCTCCACCACCGGATGCGGGAAGGCAGCATACTGATTCACTGCTTGGTCATAAACAGCTTCAGTATCCACATCATACAAAGGGAAGTTGGAAGGCGGGATGCCTTTCTCAACAAACCCTAGACCAAGCAGGAAGCAGGCCTTTTCCCCATCCTCATGAGAAGCGTTGAGGGCTGTGCTCATAGCATCGTCATAAGACGTCTCCGTAAAGACCCGATGCACAACCTACAAAAAGAAAAAAAATACAAGTATCAAAACATTTTCTATTTACAAAGAAAAGCGTAAAGACATGAAAAGCTTACCTGAGACAACGCTTATCGAAGAAGCCATTCCTTGGCAACCAGAGCTTCTTGGAGGGCGGCTTGAGCTTGGTTACAGGCGCGTTCGGCTTCACTTTTATTGAGGTTGGCAAGCAACACTTCCTTTGCAGCAGCCTCTTCGACGCCCTTTAGCTTCCGCTCAGTGTGGTCAAGCACGCCCCTCTCGTCCAGGATCTCTTGGAGCTTCTTCGCGTCCTCCATCGCCAAGGCATCATGAGCCTGTTGGAGCGCCTCTAATTTAGCTTTAAGTTCCTCATTCTCGAGGCGTAGAGGCTCAGCAACAGCTTCAGCCTTGGTGGCCCTTTCAGTTGCGTTCTTAGCAGTTTCCTTAGCCAGCCGAAGCTGTTCGTTAACAGCTTGGGCAGCCTTGGAACGAGCCTCGAGACGGGCCTGAACCTCAACTTCAAGGGCCTTGAACGCCTTCTCCTTCTCCGCAGCCGCGGCGGAGAGCCTCCTATTCTCCTCCCGGACAGCCCGCGCCTGAGCTACTTCTTGAATGCGAGCTGTTTTTAACTTGTCGTTTTCACGACAAAGCAGCTCGACGCGCGGCTGCATCCGGGCCAGGAGAACCCGAAGCTCATTGGTTAGCCTACCCTCCTGGTAGCTAGCCATGGCTTCCCCAACGCACCACTGGGAGCTGCGTGACGAGCCCACTCCACGCACTCCACAGGTGTGCGAAGGGTTGTTCCTCGGCGGATGTTCCATCGTGGAACATACACTTCATTGGAATCCGACACTGCAAGAAACAAAAAGCAGTTAGGAAAAGATGATATATAAAAAAAAAAAAAAAACAGGCCAAAAGAACCCTACGCACCTGTAGGGTCAATAACAGGCCGATAGCCGCCAAACCCATCACCTGAACCCAAGGGAAATCCGTCCAAGAGGTCAGGTAGATGGGAAGGAGGCAGAGGTCGGCGAGAAGCCCCATGCATACCTGAAGGATCGGCCGTCGTTGCCGATGGCGGAGGAGGCATGGTGAAGGCCGCCGCGGTCGCCGCTGCGGAGTCCGCAGCAAAAGTAACCGCCGGCTCAGTGAAAGATGCGGTAAATATGGCACTGACGGCCGGCGGTGATGTCATCACAGCTGGAACAGTTGGCTCAACGGAGTGAGCAACTGAACCAGCGGAAGCAGGCGTAGGCGCAGCCGCCTGGGTCGTCGCCTCAGGTAGGCTGACCAAGCCTACCGTCATGGGCGGGGAGGTACTCCTCCCCGCTCCACTCTGGAATGCGTCAACATCCACGCCTGCACAAAGAAGATAAGTATTAATGATGGAAAGCTATGAAGTTAAAAATAAAGTTTGTACTTATGGGTTTTCTTGAGCCAAAAAGTGCGGACAGGCGGGGATGAACCCGATGGAGCCGGCTTCTTCACGCCGCTCACCGTTGTCATCCTGGGCTCTCCGGAGGTGACAGTCGTCGCAGCCTCCGGAGCAGTGGTCTTATCACCACCGGGGTTCCCCGCCACCTCCTCGCTCTCGGCCTCTGAGTCAGACCGAGGCACCGGATCGGCAGTGGAGGCCACCTTCTCCTTCCCCTTCCCGCCGGCAGCCTTCTTCTTCCGCACCAACGGAGGACCATCTGCGGATTCCTCATCAGAACATAAGATTAGAGGAATTTCAGCAGAGGTTTCAGCATTGAGGGGTCGAGGGTTGAATAACGCCTTACCTGGCCGCCTGGCGCTCAGGATCTCGTGGCCTAGCAGGTAGACCTCCACGAACCGATCCGCCGTTTGTTCATGGATGGGCAACTCGTTCTCATCTAGAGCACGAGTACCCATCCGAGCGGGACTGTCAGCCTCCCGCGGATACAGGAGCGACTGCAAGTCGTTCCCCTCTGAAATAAAAGAAAAGCAGTTAAAAGACAAACCTATATAAACAAAGTAAACAGAGCATACCGTAAGGAACAGAGTTCAAACCGTATTCGAGGACGATCGGGATCTTTTGCGCATCCGCATCCTTCCATACCCGGCTCATCCCGAGCATCACCATCCCGGACTCCGCAAAGCGGTAAACCGGAGATTGGACTCGGGATATCTTCGAGAACCATTCCGCCTCCTGGTAGTTGGAGGCGTGAAGGCTGGGAAGTGCTTGCCCATTCTTGAACTTCATGGCAAGGGGGATGGCGCGAGCGGAGATGAAAAAGAACTCCCGCTTCCATGAACGAAGACTGCGCTCGGTTGCGCAAATCTTCAAACCCTTGATCCGGGTTATCAGGGTATACCACCCCTGGATGCACCTCCAAGAGTAGAAGGTCATCAGGCGGTCGACGAAGGGCTCAATGCCCAGAATCCGGCACACCCACTCGAAGTGGCGAATCTTCGCGATCGCCATCGGGTGCACCTCGGTCAGGTGTACACCGTGCCTCTCTAGGACACGGTACACAAACTTTGTCAACGGGAACCTAAGATTCCCATAGACAAAGAATGCAGCATATACCCCGATCTTGCCTCTGGGGGCATCATACACCGTCTGATGGGGTTCAGGAAACTCAGGCTCGTGAGACTCGAGCATGAACTTCCTGACGATGTACTGATATAGATCGACAGGCAGAGCACACTGGCACTCGCCAGCAGTACTCTTGTCATCGACGTACACCCCAGCCTCCTGGGCTGTAGCCTCAAGATCGTGAGACGACATCTTGCAGATATGAAAGAAGAAAACGATTTCAAGAGAATGCTCGACTGAAAAGGTGAGTATTCGCCGGAAATTGTTTTGAAGATGAAGAGAAGTGAAAGTGTGGATTACAAAGAACCCTCTCCCCCTTTATATACTAATCGCAATTAATGCGATGAATTTAATGCGGAAGAGAGAGAAATCGAAGGTGCAATGAAACTATGACACGTGGCAAAAAGCAAGCTGGCAACAGCTGTTAAAAGGACGCGTACCATTAATTTCGCGGCCACGCGCCCGAAAAATCGCACCCACGCGCCTGAAAAAGCGTCTGGAATGACCAGGTACTGTCACGTCACCATAACTTCCTGCACTTCCTGACACAGTCAAAAGAAACCGTCGCACGACGTTTCAGCAGTTTGGACTGTTCTTATCCTTTCACCAACTCTTCGAATTTCAAAAAAAAAAAAAAAAAAAGATTCAAAAGTAGGCGGGAAAATACCCCTTACCTTGGCAACCAAGTAACTGTAAGACAGGTGCGGGTACAGTGTCTAAGGCAAAACCCTTCACATACTTAGCACCCGCAGGGAATTAACGCCAGGAATACCTTGGAAATAACCGTAAGACGAGTGCGGGTACAGTGTCAAGGCAAAACCCTTCACATACTTAGCACTCCGCAGGGAATTCAAACCCGGAAGGATCTTCTGGGCCACGGTTGCGGAAACGGGAATAACATCCCCGCATAGCGGGAACGTCGAGAATTACATTGTTTGAAGCTCCAATATGGAATTGGTGGTTTTAACATAATTGATCACTATGTTCAAAACTACCAAAACCTCATGGAGAATCCACACAAGTGGGACTCAACGCTCCTGACTTGCGAGGAGGTTACAGACCTACCCGCATCATGCCCAAAGATCAAGCATCAAAGTCGGGAATTTCTGCAAGTGACATTAGGACTTCCGCGGGAAGAATCCCCATGGAAAACCTTAAAACTAAACCCTTTGCTTAAGTCCAAAAGTTCACCACACTTTATTAAACATTCATGAGAAGAATATTGGACTAGGGGGACTTGAAGAGGTAGGTCCCAGCAGAGCCCAGTTGGACCCGCAGGACTCACCTTGAAGAGAGACATCTGCGCAGAAACCAACTGGATCCGCAGGACCCACCATGCTCAGAGACGTGACGTCCTTACGCGCAGTACTCAAGCTGTTCCCGCAGGAAAAGCCTCCCAATGGTGAAGTACTCCGCCTGTCCCCGCAGCTGCGGATACAAGCTATCAGGGAAGGCTACCCGCACTGATAGCAAGGCTACACGCACAAGGCATTAACTCTTACTTCAGTCATTATTGATTGTGCAGTCTGACATTGATTAGTCTTTTCAACTAGCTAGTTCCTTGTGGTATTTAAATATCTTTATTATTTATACATTTGGTTGTATACAACATTGATCATTGTGTCTAGCTAGCTAATTTTCAGTCATGTTAACAAAATAATTTTACTCATTCATATCAGTGAGGTCATTTTTATATGTGTGTGGTATATATATAACCATGAAGCTAATATCTAGAACAAGAATTGAAGACGAATTAAAGAACATAAACGCTTTGTTCGAAGCACACGAGTGAGCCCTCCTTCAAGCAATGTCTCCAACCGTTGAAGTTCCTCTAGAGTTAGTCCATGAAGATCCTCGCCGCGCAATTGACTGTTACCAAAATTACACATTTAGTGATCCAATAATGTTACAAATCATTTACAAGTTAATAGAAGTTAGAAGTTTACTGATTAAACCTTAGTTCACGATTCTTGTCTAGCAACTCTTTTCCCATCCTTGTCTCATCACTCTCTTGGAGCTACAGTCACAAACGTCATGTTCATTGTGACAAATCTAAATTAATAATGATATAAAATAGTATTTTATTGTTATAAAGTAATTAACAAAACATATAATTCAAATAAGATGGTTAAAGATTAAGGGATGAAACCTGCAAATTCAGTGAATTGTCAACTTTATCAACATTATTATTTGAATGAAGCTTATATTTTTCGAGTAACTCTTGCATGCTTCACAACACAAAAAAATAATAATGTTACAAATAAAGTTCAGTATATTGCCACAAGGAGTGATCATAGTTATTATAGAATATTGTACATGACATACTTGAGCTTTTATGCATCTTGCATCATCAAATATTTTGTCATTATAGGGTTAAAAATATATGATTATAAGTTCCAATATGATATATTGATCACATATCAAATAGCCCTCATAAGGCTAATCAAACATAATCCTATACTACTATCTCTAGCATATATATATATATATAAGAACGTCCCCAACGTACAGCCCAACGAGATGCCCTAGTAGAGTTACCCGTTAATTTGCTTAGATGGAGACGACCCGTGGGAGAGGCAGAAGACGACACATTGAGGGAGAGCCCGTGTGCGAGTGAACAAGCTAGTGAGTTCATGAACTTAAGCATTTTGAACAAAAAGATCAATTAATCAAATGAATATATACATACTATCATAATATGTTTGCCAATTACAATGTATACAATCTTCATAGTTTTAATGCAAACAACTAAGACTGAATGATTACTCTATGACAAGACAAAGAAACATGTGTATAAATACTACATATATATGTGAATCACATTTTATATGATATATACATATTTATTCAAAACTAAAAGAATGGTGTACACATTTATGAACTGACCATATATATCCCCTTAATTTGTTTTATTGATGTCATATAATTATTTTTAACTTGTGTGTAATATTAATTCCAGCTAGAGAGATACAAACAAAAGAAACCAATTCAAAACTCATGGGACTTTGCTACACATACATGTATATCCTCCAATCAGAAGATTAATATGTCTAAATATCATCAAACATATAGTTTCTTGATTCTGATAATGGGTTATATTTTATTTCACTTTTCAGATTGTAAATACACACACATACACTGACACACATATATTCATAAAAAAATATATTTATTTACAAATTAATTAAATTAATAGTACAATATTCAGAAAATTCATTTACTATTTATAAGATTCTGCAAGACAGTTTGACTAAACCTGACCAGTGTTCTTAGTTCCTGTAAGTTCAAAGAAATTATTTAATATCAATGCATAAAAATTTAATCTTGTTACATCAAGATCAATGTTTTCTTGAATTTTATAATCACAAAGTTTATAAATTATAAGTGTTTAATTTACTTCAATTCCAAGATTTTAAAAACCCTAAATTATACAAACCCAAAAAGGAAAGATTTAAACACAAATCTTTGTACAATATAACATTTCCATAAGTGGAAAGTTTGAACAAACAAAAGAAGAAATAATAATAATAATATAGGGTTTGATATGATTAATAACACACATGTACACACATACACTCACACGCATGCAGTATAAAGGTGCACAAAGCAAGTACTTACTATATATATATTATACTTACCTAAAACTTGCATACTCAAACAGTTTTCCGGTGGCTGAGAAGATGACCAGAGCCACATCAGCATCACAAAGTACGGCGAGTTCTTCAGCTTTCTTCAGAAGCCCTCTTCTTCTTTTGGAAAAAGTCACCTGTCTAGCAGTAATATTATCTATTTTTCTTATTTTTATCTTCTCTCTAGCCATTGCTAACCCTAATTCTGCACCAATCAACAACCAAAAGTTACAACTTTGTCAAGAAATCACACCCGCATGAAAAAGATTGTGTTTTTATCCAAGATTTGATGTTTTAGATCCAGAAGATAAAAAACCCATATCAGTTTTGGTTTGATCTTCATGTAAAATGCAAGAAAGTGGATGTTTTTAGGGTAAAAGATGGAGATTTTGGTGGTTTTTTATACCTTTTTTTGGATTGGGAGAAGATGAGTTATTGAAGAAAATAGTGAAGATGTGATAAGAGAGAGAGAGAAAGAAATTAAAAAAGCAATGCGTGTGTGTGTGTGTTTGGAGATGTGTGGGGTTCCAAGAAAGGGTAACTATAGCCTATCTCTAAATGGCAAAACTAATCAACTTTTAACTTCAACCACTTACCACATTTGCCAAAACAATATCGGATAAAAAATCATAATAATTATATGCACTTTAAGTTAAAATATTAAACATAACTTGGTTTTTAGGAACTTAGAACACTCTTAATAGTGGTTTAGAAATTAACATGGTAATGTAAACATTTGTTTATCTTGATCTTGGCTGGGTTGTGTTCTTTTTATAGTCAGTATCAGCTTTAAAAACACGTCTTGTCACTCCTTCCATAACATAACTTTCATACTCCCTCACCTTCCACGTTATCCCCCTCTTCTTCACATTATCCATTAGTTTCTTAAAAACGTTGAAGCCCGATATATTGTGATCAATTCTCTTAAGACTACGTGGGTGGTGTGATGGTTTGACGGAATGGTTGATAATATTCATGTGTTTTTTTTTTAAATTAAAGAGTCGTTTCTTAAGACCCATTATGTTTTTAACATGTTGCTAATTTAATCTAAAGTGTTTTTCAAATTATCTTAAATAAACATCAAACACCAAATTAGCATTAATCTTGTATATGTGTTGTTACTATTGCATATGTGGTGTGTCAAATAATTTTTATAATATATAAATTCGCTCCCTTAAATAATAGTACAAACAAAAAAATATCTGTCTAGTTATAATCTAACGATATAATTTGTAAACATGTTTTCAAAACTAACGATACGTGGTGATTCTTTTACTCCTCATGTGATTATAAAAATATTATTATTATTATTGTAAGGGAAAAAAGGTAATATTGTATCTTTTGGCGAGTGGTTGGATTGAAGTAGTACATTTGATGGATATTTATTACTTTTAGAAAATTAATATTCATTTATTATATAGTTAGGTGTACTAGAATATTTGAAAGTATAAAATAAATGAAAGTAAAAAGTATATGCTGTGGTGTGTGGCCAAAATATGTTCCGTACAACAAGTGGCACTAAACAACATCTCTTGTGCCAAAAAAAAATTTTATTCTCAACCCTACTTTGTGACGTGTGAATAGTTTTTTGTAAACTTTCTTCATATTGAACTATATTTTGATCCATTGTCACGTTAAAACTTAAAACTGAATCATCCGGTCCGAATTTGTCTGGTTCGTCACTATACATATATTTACTCGTATAACTTACAAAACAAAAGAATAAAAATAAAATATATAACTGTCATGAACTCCATACGTTTTCAAAAAACAAAATAATTATCTCCATATGTTTTCAGTTGGGTCAGGGTCCTCTTTCACAACACCAGAGGAAAGACAAGTCTTAATTTTAAGTTTTTCTAACATTTGCTCATGTTTATTCACTAAGATCTCAACATTTAGTCCTAGACCAAAGAGCTAGAAAGGAAGCTAGACTAGTTCAATAAAAGGATATAATTGGCTATAAATCAATGTTGTAAAAGTAGGTCCACTACTAGAAAAAGAGATATTTTTCTACAACCGAATTGTAGGAAATTTGTTGGAAAACTCCAGTTTCAAACATTTTTCCAACAAAAACTTGTTGGAAAAACACATGATTGAAAATCGTTTTCAACCATTTTCCAACAATTTTTCTTACAAAATTACTACAAAAACATGTGGTTCTAAATTTCCTATAACTTTCCAACAAAAACTATTTTGAATTAACATAATGTTTATTTGATAATATTGTAGCAAAGTTGGAGCTTATTTTTTTTGCTGGAAATATGTTGGAACTACTTGTCGTAGAAAATTTGTAGGAAATGTTTGTGAGAAAATAACTTGTTTCCTAGCAGTGTACAAAGCCGAGTATTCCCAGAGTAATTGTTACAAGGTATGACACCAAAACGACTTTCTTTAACTCCGCCTAGTTACTAAGAATCGATCAAAGGTGGTCAACCTCAACCAAATCACATTACTCGGTCAACTTGGATCGATTTTGACTTAAAAAAAGAAAACATAATTCGTATATCTATAATATTTGAGAACGAACATCATGCTTTTCTATAATATTTTAGTAAACTTTTGATAATTGACATATATATAATATTAAAAAATTACTTTTTTTATATTTACTATATCCAAGTACTCCGGATACACTCAACTCTCCAGTTAACCACCTAGAGTTTGCAGACTTGTTTAACCCGTCTACTGCGATATTTGAACCATCGGCCTCTAAAGGGAGGGACATCTATTAAACAATTGGGTCAAATGCCTTTGGTACCTGAAGAAGCGTGGATCGACTCACTGGTAGTCGATCTACTTTCCTCGGGTGTAATTATACTATTTCACCGATGGTTTTCTTGGATCTGGGTTCTTCCACCTACAAAATGAACAGCACCGTCAACTTACCCCTCAGAAAGGGACAGAGGGGTCCTCTTTGGGGTAACCCTCCGGTGTGAGAATAAGTATTTGTGGAGAAGATAATAATATGAGAGTAAGGAAATCTGGAGAGTATTGCTTGATAGCTGAATACTCTGTGATTGAATATGATTGTGTATGTTACTGGCTGTAACTGTCTGTGATTGAATGTAATTGAATATGATTGAATGTGAATGAATGTGTAGTTGATGCTGTATTTATAGTGCTAGGGTTTCCACTGATTGGGCTCAGCCTTGTTGGCCTCCTCCAATCGCTTTGCGCCACGTGTCCTCTGGGACACCTGGTGCTTTCTCATTGGTTGTAATCACGTGGTAGCACATGTGTCATGCTGAGTTGTTCACCTTTCATTTGGCAGCTGTCAACATCAGCATATTCTTATTCCTTAAAAAGATACCTTTTGGAAGGTTGTCTGACGTGCACAATCAGGGTTGCCCTAATCCTGATTTGGATAAGGATGAGGTTGATTATGTGCATGTGTGATACGCGCCTATCATGAGGATGCGCGAGGTCTTCTCTTTATTCTCACGCGCAGATGTTTCATGCGCAGATGTGATATGCGTCGCGCGCTGATGCGCCGCGCGCATATGTGATATGCGTGAGCATATGTGATGCCTGGGCATATGATGCCTGAGCATATGTGGTGCCTGGGCATATGATGCCTGAGCATGTGTGGTGCCTGAGCATGTGTGGTGCCTGGGCATATGATGCCTGAGCATGTGTGGTATGCGCCATGCGCATAGGTTTTGGCTTTGTGCCTTCGTAATGTCTTGATTTCAAGCCTGTTGTCTATATCTTGTGGGTTGACCCGCCTTGCTCCGTGTTGAGGCGGGTACCCGGATAGTAGTAGGAGGTTAAAGACCAAAAACCAAGATGTTCCCATTGACTTCCTTCTAGACAAATCCTTTAAATACCGCGCTATGAAATGCATCAAGATTTATGAAGATATCATGCTCGAGAGTTTATTGCCGTCACTAAAATGTGTTGAAAGTGTGTATAATACAACATCGTCATTCGTCACTAGAGTTTATTTATTGTAATTGTATTAATTTTCATAGTTTGTATTAAATTTTCAGATTTTCTTATTTTAAGTTTGTGATCATATACGAATATTGTTTAATTATAGTGTTGAAAAAAGCACATGGTAAAAAAAGACTATGAAAAATATATATATATAAATGTAAAAAAATATCGTACCTAGCTAGTAAAATAAAACATAAAAGTTTTAAAATAAAACAGCATATGGTAAAAAAAAACTATAAAAGATATATATACATGTAAAAAACTGTACTAAAATATTTTACTATATGGTACCTAGTCAAATAAAACATAAAAGTATAAAAATAATAATAATAATCCACCATGTGTTTGTTGGGAGGGCCTAGACCAGTCTTATTTATACATAGAATTGAGCCACGTGCGGGTATAAAGAGACCAAGACCAAACATGTTCTTAACTGGTTCTTTTCTGTCTCTTTCCTTTTGACATCACATGAATGCACCTCTGTTGTGTTGTGTACTCTTATCGCATTATTCATATTCGTATATACGGAACCAGAAGTTATAACACACCATGACATGTAAAGATAGCTTACAAAGTGTGGTTGAGGACTTGAGAGTCAAGAGATTCCAAAACAATGTGGATAAGGAGCCAGTTGAATCAGTCTAGTCGATATATCTGTGTCGATTTGTACTCAAACTTATAATTATAACAGTACGAGTCAAACCAGCTTAATTGGTTCGTAGTCTTCAATCGGCCGATATACAATATTCACGTTGACTCGTGTCTAGAAGGCTTGACGGGTTTATTTTGAATTTTAATAACTTTATATGACTCTTAAATAAAAAATTAACGACGGTCTTAAAGTATACAAGCTCGAATGTCTATACAAACGACTTGAAACTTTGTTTGGCTGCATGGGAAAAGGTGATGGGTCTTATAGAGTCGGATGGTCTTGTAGTTAGCACTAGCAGGCTCAGAGCATCGAATCTCGCTCTATTGATAAAGTAGTGGTGGGGATTTTGTTTTATAGAACGACGACTTTCTTGTGTGTTAGATCACCACACTTTCCAATTTGAAGAGCCTCGTCGTCTTAACCGTTTTCACTCTAGCTTTAAAGGTTGGCTCTGTTGACGAAGTGGTGATGGAGATCCAGGCTGATAATAACCTTTGGAAGCGGGTTATTAATTCTAGAGTGAACTGCTGTTTTCGTCCCCGTGGTTTGTTCAAATTTGTCATTTCAGTCCAAAAGTTTAAAACTTGCTATTTTTGTCCATAAGGTTTCATTTTCATTGCAATTTTTGTCCTTTTCGCTAACATATTTTGGACTGAAATAACAAATTTAAACAAACCACATGGACGAAAATCGCAATGGAAACAAAACCTTATTGACGAAAATTGCAATGTAAATGAATCCTTAGGGACGAAAATAGCAAATTTTAAACTTTTGGATTGAAATAACACATATGAAAAAACCACGTCGACGAAAACCAGAGTTCTCTCTTAATTCTATTCATTGCATTGCAGTAGCCTTATTAACTAGAGGTGTACAAAAAAACTGGTTTCACCCAAACCAACCCAAATCGCCAGTTTCAGAACCGTTTCCCCTTAAGATATACCAAACCGGTTTAAAACAAAACCGGTTTGAGGAAAACCGGTTTGAAACTGGTTTATAAACCGAACCGACGTGACCAGGCCGGCCTATCTTGCTTCTAAACCAGTTTATAAACCGAACTGGTTTGAGTTAAATCACTTTTGACCAGCCGTTGACCAAACCGGTTCAGTTTGGGTTTAAAACCGGTTTTGTACACCTCTAGCCTTAACTGGATATCGGTCATAGTATAGCCCAATATGTAGAATGTAGATTCAACCCCAATTAGCCTTGTTTAAAATAGTCCATAATCCATATTGTTATTTGTAGCTCATGTGACACGTACATGCATGCATACATTGATACACACATAACACACGTTTTATAAGTTGTTTTAAAGTATTTGACACCACAAATAATCATAATAATAATAATAATAACAATAATACGTACATATTGTGAAGTAAAATAAAAAACCAATCTAAAAGTTTCATTTTATTTCATCAATTTAATGCGATACAGAATCCTAATTTAAGTTTATTCTGTTCACATTGTATCGTAATTAAAACTTTTTATTTGGAATATATTTCGTCTTTAAAACCACAGTAATTTATTGTAATTGTTTCAGTCTATGAAAATAAGGGCATGTTTAACGAGAATATAAGTGGGACTGTCGGTCTTGGTGGGGGCCCACTTTCGATAATCAACCAATTAAATTCCTTCATCCAGGGAAAGTTTTCGTACTGTCTGATCCCACAGTTTAACGAAAGTGCATCTAATCAAACAAGCAAAATCCACTTTGGAGACAGCGTTAACGTCTCAGGTCCAAGTGTCGTTTCAACTCCCCTAGTTCAAAAAGCCCCTTCAACCTACTTCTACCTTACATTGGAAAACGTGTCGGTCGGGTCCAAAAACTTGCCATACAAGCAATCATTAGCAAGTACTCGAGACGTTAACGAAGAGGGTAACATTATTATAGACTCGGGGACGACATTGACATATCTCCCTAGAGAGTTACATGATGATTTTGTAACGAGTCTAAGCGATGCCATTGGTGGGGACACGGTTCAGGACCCGGATGGTTTTTTTGAGCTATGTTACAATGAGTTGAACCTAGGGCGGGTCCCGACCGTGACGTTCCGGTTCGTGGGTGCCGATGTGGTGATCCCGGCAGATAACATGTTTTTAGAAGTGAAACAAGGGTTGACTTGTTTGACTATAGTAGCCTCGGATGAGTTAGCAATATTTGGTAACTTGTCACAAGCTAATATATTGGTAGGGTATGATTTGGTTAATCAGATGGTGTCTTTTGAGCCTACTGACTGCACCACAATGCAGTACTAGATAGGTTATATTGTTATTATTATTATGATAACAAATATATAAATAAATAACATGTATGAGAATATATCTCCATGGATGAATTAAACAATGTACGTATTAACGTTAATTCCTGTTTTTCATTATCTTTTTAATTTGTAATTGAAATTCTTATTTCAGTATATTTATGTCATCGTGTGGGACATCTAGTTTTACTTTTATATATTTGCAATTTAATATTTTTATATTTGCAATTTGTTAGAATCGAATATATATAACTATTTATGTATTTAGTTAACTTGTTAACAAATGATCATTTTTTTTTCGTTAGAAATGTTTATTAGACATTTATTAATCTAAAACGGTGTTATAAATAAAACCCATCAACATATTCATGCTTACTAGACTTTACAAATAATACTTATTACATGATTATCTACACACACATTTAATTTGCCCAAAAGAAAAATATAACACACATTTATCTAGTGGGTTACATAATACGTTATCTAATTTTGTTATAGGCTCTAATATGTAAATTGATGTGCTGGAATACCGGTGTGAAAAAAATATAATGAGTTTACACTTTACACTATACAGATTAAACATTCCTAGCTAGTCTCTTTTTTGCTAAAGCCCAACATTATGTAATTTACACATTTTATAGCCTTTGAATCTTAGGTGGGACATGGTTACGACTGTTTAAAAAGTTTGTGATTCATGTCTTGCTTGAAGCTCGCCTGTAAACAGCTTCAAAAAAGCTTGAATTTGAACGAGCCGGCTTGGCTAGATTTCTAAAGGAGCTCGAGCCAAGGTTGGCTTGACTTGTGGCTTGGTATTCGTTAGTCCATTTATACTAAACCCTAAGTTTTAACTATATTATTATTATTATTATTATTATTTGGCGCAGCTTGTTGCTCGCTTACCTATTATCCAGATGTAGCTCGGTTTGTGTTAAAAAAAATACAAAGAAAAAAATAATAATAATAACATATCAAAATAAGAAAAATAAAAATAATACATAAATTATGTCACTTGAGTTTTAAAACAATATAAAAAGGAACAAAAATAAAAATGTTACATAAATTATCTAGTTTATTGCAACAATTCAACGCGATACATAATCTTATACGGAGTTTATTCTTTTTTTTTTCTCGTAATTAAAACACAAAATCAATTACCAGTTTATAACAATATTGTTTTAAGGAATGTTGAAATTTAGAGATATAAATCAGAAATTGATTTATATTATTCTATTTATTTATGCATATAATTGCTCTAATTACAGATTTAAATGTATACAAAATCCCATCATTTTCTTTGATATGTAATAACTAATGCAATCATATCATTCTTTTGATTTTACAATATAAATTTTGATCAAACATTCATTTTTCAACATAACATTTTAGCCATGAACACACTTTTTATTCTCATTATATTTGTAACCATTTATGTGTCTCTTATCTAAACCAAGCCACCATCATGGTGATCATGGTTTTAGTGTTGATCTTATTCATATCGACTCTCCACTATCCCCTCTATATAACCCAACCCATTCGCCAATCGATCGTAATCAAAATGCTTTTCGTCGGTCTATGTCACGTCTTTCTAAGATAGACGCGGATATGTTTTCTACTCGTGGTGGAGAGTATCTAATGAAAATTCGTATGGGGACCCCACCCGTGGAAGTGTTTGGGTACGTTGATACTTGCTCTGACTTTTTGTGGGTCCAATGTAAACCCACTAAGAAGTCATGCTACAACAAAACAGCCCCGCCTGTTTTTCTACCCGCTTCTTCATCCACTTATCAACGACAACCATGTCGTTCAAAAGCTTGTGACACGCTGCAAGACTTCAAATTGCCATGTAACGCGCAAAATATATGTCTTTACGACACTCAAGCTAGTAATTGTTCAAACGGTGAACTTGCTATGGACACCTTTTGGTTGGGATCAACACCGATAAATCATACTATGTTTATGTGTGGTAGTAACGTTGGAAGTTTGGGTGATCGTGTGATTAGCGCGGATATTGGGATAGGCGGTGACTCGTTATCTCTAATAAGTCAATTAGAACCCGTCATTCAGGGAAAGTTTTCGTACTGTCTGATGCCACAAACCAACGACGCGATGAATAAAACAATTAAAATGCATTTTGGTGACCGCGCAAATGTCTCAGGGCCAAATGTGGTTTCAACTCCCATGATAAAGAAATTTCCTCCAAGTTTCCACTACGTCGATTTAATCGACGTGTTGGCTGGAAACAAGACCTCAAGACCCGTATTCAATCGTAGTCGAAGGCTAGACCACATCGAATATGGCAATATGATTATAGACATAACCTCGACGATCACTACGATCCCTGAGGAGATGTATGATCGTTTTACGCGTAATATAGCCGAAGATATAGGTGGTGAGGGCGTGCAAGACCCGACAGGGTTGTATAACCGGTTGTGCTACAAGGATTTGAATGTAACGCGTGTGCCGGTTGTGACATTTCGATTCGACTATGCTGACATTAAGGTGCACCCAAGTAACTTGTTTTTGGAAGTTGGACAAGGGGTGAGTTGCTTGTCTATGTTATATGCTGATGATGAATTGGGGGTGTTTGGAAATTTGTATCAAAGAGATTTGTTGGTAGGTTTTGA
Source organism: Bidens hawaiensis (assembly GCF_021521415.1). Lineage (NCBI taxonomy): Eukaryota > Viridiplantae > Streptophyta > Magnoliopsida > Asterales > Asteraceae > Bidens > Bidens hawaiensis. The sequence continues at coordinate 461,777 of NW_027492608.1, read as the reverse complement.
TTTGGTTAAACAGAAGGTGTCTTTTAAGCCAACTGATTGTAGTTTATATAATTAATATATACTATATGTTTTTGTAGTATATAGTTATGTATGAGTGAATTAATAAATGAATTGGAGAAAAGGATCTTATTTTCATGGAATGGAACACAACATGTTTATGTATTAGGTATATATACATATAGTTGATTAGTTATTGTGTTAAATTGTGACACACGACGCAACCGTTACAAGCGCGTCTTTAATGACATCCTCCTTGACAACCGTTTGAGAGTTCTAGCATGACGATGGCCTTAAGGGAAGACGGTATGTGGCCAACTGGCCATGGTAAACAGCTTGTCCAATTGTGCATGCATTATTAAAGTTCCATTCGTTGTGACCAGGGCACGATGTTAGAGCAAGCTTGCCCTGAAGTACACAAAATACCGGCTGGTACGATTAAATCTAACTGTTAAACATAATGTTAACGCCTAAATGTTACCGGCTGTTATACCTGTTATAACCTATCAACAACCAGTATCTTAACTATGTACTATGCTGATAAAGTTTAGCAATCATCGCTAAAATAAAAAAATAAAACAATAAATCTAAACAAAAATAAATATGAATCTCAGAAACATAAGTGAAAGAGTAAAAGTTGATTATGTTTTGGCATCATTTGGCCTATTGCATACTAGGTAATATTAATTAATAATAGACAAGAATCGGAATGTTAACTATAGCTAGGGCAGTTCACGAACAGAGCCGAACCAAACGCATGCTTATAGGTCTATAGCTCATTTTTACAATGATGTGTCTACATGATCTTTACTAAATTTAATATTTAAAACGGAATTGTTCTGTAATCTCATAAGCTTCTCTTTTTGTGTTTAACCATGCGTGAAATCCGCTACAACACGTAGAGCATATATAAATTAATTTAAGAATTGTTGGACATTATATATGAAAGGAAAGTTATTTAAATAAGAAACTGATTTATTGGAATATATTTTTCTTTTAAACTAAACCATATATTTTACGAAATTGATTTTTTGGAATGTATATCTTCTCTTTATTTACGTATTTAATATAATTCATCTAATTATATGATTTAAATGGGTATAAATAAAAATCCTCTTAATATAAAAAATTAATTTGCTTCTGACCTTTTACCTTATAAATTTTGATCAAACATTCATTTTTCATCATAATTATTTTAGCCATGAACACACTTTTTATTCTCACTATATTTGTAACCATTTGTGTGTCTCTATCTAAACCAAGCCACCATCATGGTGATCATGGTTTTAGTGTTGATCTTATTCATATGGACTCTCCATTGTCCCCTCTATACAACCCAACCCTTTCACAAATCGATCGTAATCAAAATGTTTTTCGTCGGTCCATATCTCGGGCTCTTCGCATGGCGAAAAGCCAATCAAAGGTGTATGCGGATATTTCTGGAGAATATATAATGAAAATTGGAATTGGGACCCCTCCGGTACAAGTTTATGGAAGTGTTGGCACGACGTTCGGCCTTATTTGGGCCCCATGTGAGCCTTGCAAGACGTGTTACAAGCAAGCGGGTGCACGTTTTTTCGTACCCGCTTCTTCATCCACTTATCACGCAGATTCATGTCGATCAAGAGCTTGTAAATCTCTGCCTACCATCCAACCACGGTGTGGCACAGAAAATAATAATTGTCGTTACCAAAATTCTGACACCGATTCTTACTACACAGAAGGTGTCCTTGCTAGGGACACCTTTTCGATTGGACCAACTCCTTACAAACAAGTTTTGTTTGGGTGTGCTCATTATTATGAAGATCTTCAGTATTTTACGCCGAATGTGAGTGGGCGTATTGGTCTTGGTCGTGGCCCTCTTTCGCTAGTCAGCCAATTAAAACCAGCCATTCAGGGAAAGTTTTCGTATTGTTTGATGCCATGTGGTTCAAGTAAGCCAAGTAAGATCTACTTTGGTGAACATGTTAATATGTCAGGGCCAAATGTCGTTTCAACTCCCCTTAAAAGGAATGATTATTCAACTTTATACTCCGTACATTTGACTGACTTGTTGGTAGGAAACAAAAGCATCTTGTCACAAAATCACAATCACACTCGCTATCAATCAGACAATGAAAAGGGCAACATGGTTATAGACATCGATATGGCTATGACATTTCTTCCTAAGGATTTGTACGATCCATTTATTGCTAGTATGACAAAAGCCATACGTGCAAAGCCCATCCACATCCCACGTCAGTTTACCGATTATGATATTTGCTACAAGGATTTGAGTTTGGACAGTGTCCCGAATCTGACTTTGCGATTCACCGGAGGAGCGAATGTTGAGGTGCCACCAACAAACATGTTTATGGAACTTCAAAAAGGGATGACTTGCCTAGCAATTATATCAACATCAAATACTGAGGGTATTCTTGGAAATTTGTTTCAAACAAATTTGATGGTAGGGTTTGATTTGATAAAGCAAAAGGTGTATTTTAAGCCTACTGACTGCGCAATACGCTAACGAGCTAGGCTTTCACATGTGCGGGATATGTTAGTTCAAATAATGAGGTTGTCGTTTTGGTCTAGAAGTATGTTTGTTCATAGTTCATAGTTCAAACCTTAATAAATCAATTCACAGTATCCGTTTCCTTAATAACTACATAAAATTTCAGTTTAATGTAATAATTATGTATGTCTAATCCAGTTAAACAAATGATGAAATCAACTTATTCATTGCTTTCGATTAAGATTGAATACATAATGTGTATGACACTGAACATAAATAATGGCCTTCACAGAGAATGTTATGTAACATTATTCAAATTAAAAATAAATAATTGTATATTTGCATTCATATTGTTTGCTTCAAGTGCACATATTAAGATATGATATTTTCATTATTTATGATACTCAAGATCTTTTATTTTTTGGCTTCCAAATCTCCTAACCTTTTTTTTTTTGTTTTTTTTTTGTGATATATTCAGATTTTCACAACACGTTCTTAATAGGAATTGAAGATTGTGTGGTGATTTGAATAGTATTACTTTCTTAATTATTGGGTCTTTTGTTTATGGCTATAGTATCTTTTATTTATTGGTGCTTGTTGCTAAAGTTGTTTAGTATATATATTGTTTTTGGTGAAGCTAGGTTAATGGAGATTTTGATTAAGGGTTTTTAATGAATAATTTTTGCAAAAACCTTGGGTTTGAAGCTTTTAGCAACCCACATATATTTCAAGCCCAATTCATTATACACTTCAAAAGCCCAATTCATTATACACTTCAACTTTGTAAATTAAAAAAAAAATAATTTAATTATATTAACTGTTGTCAAGTTATCGTAACATATATGAGCAAAGTTTAGTTAATGTAAGGTAAATAAATTTGTTGTCCTATTGAATAAATATATTGCATATTTGCATTAGCCAAGTTGCATAAAATGGTAATTATAGAATTTATGCACTGTATTTAATCAAGGTTAGTACATAAATTATGTTTTCTAAGTTATTTAAGCTCAAATTAAAAAACCTTGTATTCTTGTAATACGAGATAATTAAGTTTGGCTTGGTTGATTTTGTTACTAAGTACTATATTTTCCAAAAAAAAAATCATTTTTTTTTAATTTTTTTAGTATCATATGAATCGCATCATATGACAAAAAGAGATCATTTTATGGAGATTTAGAAGCACAACTAGTTAGAGACTGAAAAAAAAATTGATATGATAAAAAAAAGTCTTTAAACTAGATTATCTTTAACGTCCTAGTTTTTATATATCGTTGAAAGAAAAAAACAATAGAAATATTGGATGATACACTCTTGTTTACTTTTAGATGAACTATAGGTCTACAATAAAAAAACCTATAATTACTAAAATGGGTGTATGAAAAAAAGGGTGATTATCATAACTAGTAACTAGTGTTGTAAAAATCGGGCCTAGCAGGTATTAATCGATACGCGCCCCTAGACCGATGAAATTTTTTAGCTAATCAGTAATCGGTCGAAATCAGACCTTGGTGTTATATGTAAATTTTCAGAAACTTAATATAAAATTCCAATTCAATTAATTGCAAGTAACTACCTTACGTAAATCATGAGAAGTTGGTATAGTGGTAAGATGTCTGCCCTCTCTTATTGGAGACATGAGTCTAATTCTCATTTGGACCGGTTCAAAGGGTGAAGCCAGGGATATAATCCCATATTCAAACCTGATTGGGGCCGAGGTTTTACGGATTCCACTCAGTACCCCGCGTATTAGTACTACGGTCTCACGATGGCCGAGAAACGACCTACCAACATAGAATGCAACTTGTGGACTGTTAGGGGCTCTGTCTGTCCGGACTCATGGCCGCCTCGGGCTACCTTTAACCAATGAAAACTGTGTACGAAATACCTAACATTACTTAGTTGTCGTTAAAAAAACTTATGGTAACACAGGAAGCTCCACGTATAATAATAATAATAATAATAATAATAATATCCGGTCTCAACATATTTGTTCATTCCGAGTATAGTTGTTGATTGAGAGAGAGAGAAAACAATTAAGAATTAAGAAACAATAATAATGCCTGAAAACCTGAGGTGTGTGGTGGTGGCCGTTGACGGCAGCGAAGAGAGTATGAAAGGCCTGCAGTGGGCACTGGATAACGTGAAGCTCCGTACAGACGGATCGTTAATCATTATTCACGTCCAATCACCACCGTCAATCGCCGCCGGTCTTAATCCAGGATCTATCCCCTTCGGTGGACCAAGTTAAGTGTCTGTCTGTCTGTCTGTCTCTAAATAATAATAACTGATTCTTAATTATTATTATTATTATTATTATTATTATTAGATAGAAATGAAATTAGTTGTAAGTAATGTTTTGTTATGTTATGTTATGAATTGAAATGAAAAATGAAAGCAGGTGATGTGGAGGTGCCTGCGTTTACTGCGGCGATTGAGGCGCATCAACGTCGAATTACGGATGCTATTATTACTCATGCTTTGAAGATATGTGCTGATAATAATGTTAGCTGCTACCTTACTCCTATGTAACTAATGCTTTCTAAGCTTCTGTTTCTTATTAAGGATGATGAGATTAGTACTGTACCGCTAGCAACAATACTGATACCCGCTTTGGTACTGCAAATATACAGCCAACAGGCTTTACTTCTAGAGCTAGATGGATGGTCTTATCTGTTTGTGATAGTCCAAAGTGGATCACAATACTTAAGTAGCTTATTTGTATTGTTGATGATGATGCATAAAGTTGTGTAGAATTTATAACTGCAAGTATAAACTAGTTTGGTTTGGAATCCAAATGAGAGTTATAGGTTGAAGTTGTGACAAATTGAACCATGATATGTAGCTTATTTATGTAAAAATCACGATTAGGCGCCAATTAATTTGAAATCGTAGGGCTACCGATTCGATCTCAGCTAATCAACCACTAAAATCAGTACCAATCCAAACTTGTCAAAAATCTGTCGAAAGTTATACTTTGAAATATTATATATAAATTTGTGTGTGTGTATAATTTTGAAAACTTACATATAAAATTCCACTCCGATTATTCCCTATTAATTGTTAGTTGGCACCCCACTGCCTGACTAGCACCTAGCGTAACACCGTGTTAAATGTCTTTAGTATTATTTCTGTTCTGACTATTTTCTGCTTTGAAGCTCTCATGTTGTGAGTTAAAATGTGCACCAAATTTAGGATTTTGGTTTCTCAGATGACCTGCAATTCATATATGTATATTAGTTTTGCAACCTGTCTTTCTCTATACTAATACATATATATCAACAATATAGTACCAGGCTGAAGTGAAAACTCAAGTATTGATTGGGGATCCTAAGGAGAAAATATGCGAAGCTGTCGAGGAATTGCATGCTGATTTGCTCGTAATGGGGTGCCGTTCTTTTGGTCCTATCAAGAGGTATAAGTTGACCCAAGTTATTGTTTGTGTTCAAATTTTGATCTGTTTATGTGTTTATCATACCGAGTAATAAGCAGAATCTGATGTATATGCATGTGAAGTGTAGCATACATTCATTGATGCTTAACTTAATAACAACATATTTTTGTAAATGCAGGATGTTTTTGGGAAGTGTAAGTAACTACTGCTCCAACCATGTGTCATGCCCGGTCATGATAGTCAAAGGCACTACTTAATAAGAACCTTGAGGTAAACCGTAAACCTTCTTTTCTAGCAGGTCGAGCAGCTGAGGCAACATATTTTTGTAAAGTGTATTTTAGCTTACCTTACATGATCTGTCTCAGCTTGAATGGAGGATTATGGGACGTGATGTATATCGTTTGTACTCTGCAACAAGTACACAATATCCGGGTGAGTTTATATGTTGTTTGTGATACGCTTCTGTTGTATATTGTTGTTTGTAAAATGGTTGTACATTTGCGAGATGTGATGCGTGATATTATCCGTTGAACATATATGTATCCCCGACATTGATGAAATCTTTTATGCATTGTTGTTATTCTTTTCATCGTATTAATACACAACACAACGGTCATCGCCTAACACTTTAAAGGTATATCAACCAAACCCGAGTCCAAACATGAAACCCAAAAGAACCAAGATTAACCAAACCCGAGACGTCCCAGCCATTTATGGTTAGATGTTTGGTCCCATGTTTCTAATTAGAGTGCTTTATTGCACTTATCTTTTCACGAACAAACTCGTCTACGAGAAAGTGATTAGATAACTCATAGCAGCCACCCTTCTTCAAATATCATCATGCAAACAGCAAAAATATAAACATATTCGGAAGACCATAAAAGCTCTGTTTTGATGCAAGATGTACTTATAGTTAGCGAGTGCAATCTATGTAATCTCTAGTTACCGTGTATGCGAAGTACTAGATGTCACTTTATTAGGGACTTCATAGAAACATCCAAACGATTTACAATGAAGTGACAGGTAAGCGGGCAACAAGCTGCGCCGCAACCCCCTTTTGGATAGCAAACCCAATCCGACTAAAAACAAAGTTTTGATTCTTATGGGCTGATACGTTACTATACACAACTTTCTGAACCCTATTCAAAAGGTCCATGGCATCCGGAGCTAAGAAACCAAAAGTGTCAAAGGCGAAGGGGATAAACACGTGTTGATTCTCCAAACAAGCTCTCTCGTGTTTAGCAACCTTGCCTGATGTCGCCTTCAATGCTGCCTGGCCTGCTACAAATCCAGTGTCCCTAATCCCAATAAGAGGGGACACTCCTGTGAGGTCGACACAAGCGTGTTTCCCCCCTACCCACCCAAAAACAAGAATATCGGCCGGTCGTAATGTAGATCTTCCTTCTTGAGGATCCGTAAGAAAGTTTACGGGGGCTTTCTTTTTAACCGAAATTCCGGCTCGTTTAAGAACATCGCATAGAACATCCCTCACCAAATCATGCCTGTACTTAAACCCAGGCAACTCTTTGCAGTCAATCTCTTAGATGGTCATGGTCATCTAAGTGGATGCAAGCAACTAGTTTAGAATGTCTCACTATCAAACATAATATTCAACTTCTCGCATAGATGTATCCTATTATCCAAAGGACCCGACCGGACCTTTCTGAATGCCTAGAAAACATTCTGAAAATAGCATAAACTTTCTTCGAAAAAGTACTAGTTTTTTATTATTTTTCAACTTATGAAAGAAAAAAGTTGATATATGTATAAAAAAAATGTGAGTTACAGTTGGTGAAAGGAAATGAAAGCTAATGAAAAAAACAACTTGATACCTATATATATATTCTCTCAATGCAAATATTATACAAGTCCTTTATTTTTTGGCTTATCAGGTATTGACTAACAAGAAGTCGCTTAGGCCGAGTGGTTAAGGCGTGTGCCTGCTAAGTACATGTGGTTTCCCCGCGAGAGTTCGAATCTCTAAGGAGACGATTCATTCTTTTTATATTAAAAATACTCTTGTATTTATTTATTTATTTTCTACAAAAAGGTTCCCTATATTTTTTTAATATACAAATAGGTAAGTAGAGTTGAAATAGTGACATGTCTAATTATAATTAAGTGTTTTATAAAATAGGTTATAGACTCTTCATAGCCTGAAGATCAAGGTCCAAGTGTGCCCATCTAGTTAAGTAACTTTAGTCAAAACATATATATAAACCTAATGAGTCAACCTCAATCTAACAGTTGACTACCAATTATTTATGAATTGGTAGTTAGGGCCCGAATTTAAAAACGTTAAACCATGTATGTGTGTTGTGACATGTTAACTCGTAAAATTAGAATGAATGTTAAAATATGGAAAAACATAATTAGGTTGACTTAGGACCTACGCATGTGCGTTGTTGCTGATTTTAAGCCGAAACATAACATATTATGATAAAAAGAATAATGAAGTCGATACGATAAAAAAACTCACGTAAAAGAGGAAATAGAGATTAGAGAAACTTTAGTTATATATTAAGCAATAATAATTTGAGACAAAGCATTTCTCATATTTGTTTTTGGGTTGGTAATTACATCTTTTAGTTGCTTTGATCATATTAGAACTCTTTTCAAGATTCAAAACTCAACAAAATATATAAGCACGACAAAACAACATATTTTATAACAAGGTTATTGTAATTGTTGTTACCAAATAACTTATATACTCCACAGTATGATTATAAAGAGGCGATTATTTTCTTAAGCAATAAGTTGTAACAACTTTTCCTCTGAGAGAAGTTTGTCTATATAATAAGAAAGTTATAAATATATAAAAAAATGAGTATATATGTATAACCAGACAGTAACATATACAACATGCAGACATAGATAGACATACATTTAAGGAGACAAATAAATAAATTGAATTAAAATGAATACTTAAATATGAGACCATTACAAAAAATTAAATATGAATGCTGGGGGTGAACTCACATGGGATTCCCTTCATGAGATCTACACCCCTTTACACATACATGAATAAATAAATAAATGTGGCTAAAAACAAATATATATATTTAGTTAAATGTTAGTAAAACTGGTTCCAAAAAAAAATGAAAATAAAGAAAAGTTATATGATCTAACAGAAGCTCCATATACGAATTTCGTCGCCATCTTCATCAAAGGGATTAAATGGCGACTCGTTTTGCATCATGCCATTGTATCTTGGTGAATCGAAGTTGCACCATGGTGCAACCATCGACATCAAGGTTCCATCAAGAGGGTCGGTTTCTAAAGAGAATCTTTGGCTTGTCTCGTTAGATGAAGATGATTGAGATGGAGAAAACGAGGAGAATGATGTTGAGTACGAAGGGGATGGTGGTGGAGAAGTGATGGTGGCAACGGCTGCAGCAGCGGCCACCCTTTTAATAGATTTTGGAGAAATGACACTAGGGGTGGGACCGGTAAGTGAGTCGTGATCATATTGGCTGAGAGGGAAATTTAGATTTGCAATGGGACCCTTAACGCATAGAAGGGCGGCATCATAGGCTCTAGCTGCTGCTTCAGGAGTCGAGTAAGATCCTAACCATATACGTGACTTTTGATTTGGTGCTCGGATCTCGGAAACCCATGAACCCCAACTCCTCATTCGTACTCCTTTGTATTTCTCTTTGTTGATTACAGATGACGGTGATAGTGGCAGTGATGACACTGACGAGGAATATAATGTCGGTGCTGCCTTTGATGCCTTATGTTGGATCTTTTGATCTTTCTTTACCATGTTTCAAGTAATCACAAACGAGTAAAATGCACAAGATTAATTTTTGAACGAAATGCAATGTTTTAAAAATAAAAAAAAACTTTGTTTTTCTTTTGAAATAAACAAAAAATGAATGAATGAATGTATGTATGTGTTTTCTTGAGGTATGAATGGTGCAAGATGTATTTATAACATAGAATGCAAGTGAGATGAGTGAAAAGCCTCCTTTACTTTGTTTATTTTTTTTGTTTTTTTAATCAATATTATAATGTACATTATAATAGTAAATAAAATTATAAGGAGTGTGAAATCTTTTATTTCTCCTGACTTATAATATTTTTGCAATGTTAAAGAAATAAGAATGTACCTACAACTATGAACTTATTGCATTTGTGTTCATAGTTATATTATGACATAAAGAAGTATGAACCAAAACTCATTACAACATTTACAACTATCATGCTTTAAATATGTTGTTTTATACAAGGGCGCAAACTAGCTAAGTTGAGTTGCTTGCGAGCTACTCGAGCTCGAACTGATAAATAGCTTGAAACGAGTCGAGCTTTTTCAAGCTCTAGCCTCAATAAAGCTAGTTAAGTTATCGAGCCCGAGCTTGAAATTTGTATGGGAAGCTCTTTTAGACTCGTAGAACATTAACGAGCCTTGTGTATTTATTATTATTCATTTTTTTCTTTTTTGGACTTCTATGTTGCAATTTTGTACTACACAACTGAGTTGGAGCTGGAGCTCGAGCCAAGCTTTGGCTCGTTTAATAAACTACACGAACTCGAGTCGAGCAAAGGCTCATTAAGGTTTTTCTCAAAATACATAAAAATATTTAAAAAACGTATATATGTTGATTAATATATAATAAACAAGTTGAGTTCGAGCCAAGCTAAGGTTTATTTAAGGTTTTTCTCAAAATAAATAAATATATTAATTAAACGTATATACATTAATTAATAAAATAAATAAGCTGAGCTCGAGCTGAATCTAAACTTGAGCTTTAGGAAAAAAGCTTCGGTTTGGCACGTTTATACCCACAGTTTTATGTCTACCTACTCTACTTTAAAAACTAGAGGGCTTTAAAGAAAAATAGTACACTTTTTGGGAAAATTTTCAAAGCCAGGCATGCATTTGAGGAAATGCCACATGCAACCCCATTAATTAATTTCACAATTATTGAACATGTTCTAGGCTTTTTGACTAGAGACCAAGGCAAACCTCCCACATGAGCAAACAAAGGTAGAAGTAAAAGTAAAGGTATTTCTTTATTCAGAACAATGATGAATAAATCAGAATTAATTTATAAATGCTATTTACATGAAAATAGAAGTTAAAATGAAGGGTGATATAGTAATTGGTAATGGGACATATAGGCATTGTACTATAGGAATATTTGTAAAATATATGTGTTAATTTGTATGGTTTTGGAACTATTGAAAATGGTGTTGGAATTATGGAAAACCATGATATCTTTTATAAAAAAAATTCTAAGTAATTGATTAAAAAAATATGCATGTTAGGGGCGAAGAACTTGAAGAAAACATTTTGTCATAGGATTCTCACTTGTAAGGAAGAGCATCTTTTCTCAAGATAGGTTGTATTCAAATAGGACATTGTAAATCTATACAAATTTTATAATATATTATACAATATACAATGTATAATATGGGGAAAAGTATAATAAAATGAAGTATTCGCGTACACACTTTATTTTTGTGATGCTGGAATTCATAATAACATTTGACTGGTCTTTCAAATTTATGAAAAAAATACACGCATTCGAGACGAAGGTCACGTCATTCTCTTTATCTTTAGGTAAGTAATATGAATTTCGAAGGGATGTTATGATAAATATTAAATAAAGTGTATAGACGTATTTTTTTATGAATATTGAAGAAACACTAATTGACCCCGGGCAGATTACGGATAATCTGGGGGTTAAATAGATATTTCCCACGAGGGGTTAGATCCGGCAAAGATGGTTCTTCAGATGACCTGCAAAACAGACACCGTGAGCTCGTCACTTAGAAGGGGGGTACCTCCTTGTGACCACCCTCCGGCGTGAGAATCAGACTAGATTGCTCTTGAATATAAGTGTATATTAAGAGATTGCTAGAAAAGATAAGATGTGATAAGGTAATGTAATGTGTCCATACCATTACAAGGTGTTGGAGTATTTATAGCCGAAGGTAGGTTTCCAAGCAGGTACAGCCGGCTGAATAGTATTCCTGTTCTGCCAACTGTGGGCTACGCACGTGCCATGCTGGTGGTTGGTGGGTAGGCAGTGGCTGATAGTGACCAGGCCGGCTGTGTACTATTCCTGTTCCACCAACTGCAGGCTATGCACGTCCTCCGACAGGTTGGTGAGTAGGCAGCGGCTGATAGTGACATACAGTACAAGAGCGTGCTGCTCGTCATACTGTTGTCAGTGAGCTGTCGTATCTTTGGTCAGATCTTTTGTCCATACCTCGTCAGGTACAGTACAAAAGATCCTCCAGTATCGTACGGACTGGCTCATTTGTGCGGGAGTGTTCCCGGCTTTGTGCGGGAGTGTTCCCGGCTTGCTCACTCCTTCTTCAGGTGACATTACTGAATTATTTAAGAGTTAAGTGCCTTGTGCGTGTAGCCTTGCTGCGCGGGTAGCCTTCCCTGATGGCTAGTATCCGTTGCTGCGGGAACAGGCGGAGTACGTCGACCATTGGGAGGCTTTTCCTGCGGGAACAGCTTGCGTACTGCGCGTAAGGACGTCACGTCTCTGAGCATGGTGGGTCCTGCGGATCCAGTTAGTTTCTGCGCAGACGTCTCTTCAAGGTGAGTCTTGCGAGTTTAGCCTTTGCGCAGACGTCCCTGTTGAAGGTGAGTCTTGCGGGTTCAACTGCGCAGACGTCCCTCTTTGAGGTGAGTCTTGCGGGTCCAACTGGGCTCTGCTGGGACCTACCTCTTCAAGTCCCCCCAGTCCAATGTTCTTCTCATGAATTGTTAATAAGTGAGGTGAACTTTTGGACTTAAGCAAAGGGTTTTGAAAAGGGTTTAGTTTTAAGGTTTTCCATGGGGATTCTTCCCGCGGAAGTCCTAATGTCACGTGCAGAAATTCCCGACTTTTCTGCTTGATCTTTGGGTATGATGCGGGTAGGTCTGTAACCTCCTCGCAAGTCAGGAGCGTTGAGTTCCACTTGTATAGATTCTCCATGAGGTTTTGGTAGTTTTGAACATAGTGATCAATTATGTTAAAACAACCAATTCCATCTTGGAGCTTCAAACAATCTAGTTCTCGACGTTCCCGCTATGCGGGGATGTTATTCCCGTTTCCGCAAGCATGGCCCAGAAGATCCTTCTTGGTTTCAATTCCCTGCGGAGTGCTAGGTATGTGAAGGGTTTCGCCTTGACACTGTACCCGCACTCGTCTTATAGTTACTTTACTTCCAAGGTATTCCTGGCTTCAATTCCCTGCGGGTGCTAAGTATGTGAAGGGTTTTGCCTTGACACTGTACCCGCACCCGTCTTATAGTTACTTGGTCGCCGAGGTATTCTTGGCTTCAATTCCCTGAAGGTGCTAAGTATGTGAAGGGTTTTGCCTTAACACTGTACTCGCACCTGTCTTATAGTTACTTGGTTGCCAAGGTAAGGGGTATAGTCCCGCTTACTTTTGAATCTTTTTGAATCTTTTTGAAATTCGAAGAGTTGGTGAAAGGATAAGAACAGTCCAAACTGTTGAAACGTCGTCCGACAATTTCTTCTGACAGTGTCAGGACGTGCAGGAAGTTATGACGACGTGACAGTATATGGTCATTCCAGACGCTTTTTCAGGCGCGTGGGCGCGAGTTTTCGGGCGCGTGGCCGCGAAGTTTACGGCACGCGTCCTGTCAACAGCTGTTGCCAGCTTGCTTTTTCCACGTGTCATAGTTTCATTGCACCAACGTTTTCCTCTCTCTTCCGCATTAAATTCATCGCATTCATTGCGATGAGTATATAAAGGGAGGAGAGGTTGCATCTCAACTCACAGTTTCACCTCTCTTCTTCTTCTAAACGATTTCCGGCGAATACTCTAACTTTTCTGTCGAGCATTCTCCTGAAATCGTTCTTGTTTACATCCCAAACATGTCTTCTCATGATCCTGAGGTTACTGTCGAGGAGTCCGATGTATACCTCGAGAATCCGTTGTCTACGTCGGACAAGGATGACAAGAGTACTGCTGGCGAGTGCCAGTGTGCTCTTCCGATCGACCTCTATCAGTACGTCGTCAGGAAGTTCATGCTCGAGCCTTTCGAGCCTGAGTTTCCTACACCTCATCAGACGGTGTACGATGCCCCCAAGGGCAAGATAGGGGTGTACGCTGCATTCTTCGTCTATGGGAATCTCAGGTTCCCATTGACGAAGTTTGTATACCGTGTTCTGGAGAGACACGGTGTGCATCTGACTGAGGTACACCCAATGGCGATCGCCAAGATCCGCCATTTCGAGTGGGTGTGTCTCATTCTGGGTGTGGAGCCCCATGTTGACCGCCTGATGACCTTCTATTCCTGGAGGTGCATCCAAGGGTGGTATACCTTGGTCAATCGGATCAAGGGTTTGAAGATCCGCGCTACCGAGCGCAGTCTTCGATCTTGGAAGCGGGAGTTCTTCTATATCTCCGCTCGCGTCGTCCCCATAGCGATGACGTTCAAGAACGGGAGAGCTCTCCCGAACCTTCACGCCTCCAACTACCAGGAGGCGGAATGGTTCTCCAAGGTTTCCCGGATCCAGTCTCCGGTTTACCGCTTTGCGGAGTCCGGGATGGTGATGCTCGGGATGAGCCGGGTGTGGAATGAGGCGTTACAGATTCCCATTGTCCTCGAATACAGTTTGAACTCTGTCCCTTACGGTATGCTTTATATTATCCGTTAATTTAGGGTTTTTGTTATAACCGTTTTTTCTTTTTGTTTTCAGAGGGAAACGACTTGCAGTCTCTCCTGCAGCCGCGGGAGAGTGATGGTCCCGCTCGGATGGGTACTCGTGCTCTAGATGAGAACGAGTTGCCCATCCTTGAGCAAACGGCGGATCGGTTCGTGGAGGTCTACCCGCCAGGCCACGAGATCCTGAGCGCCAGGCGGCCAGGTAAAGAACTTTTTGACCCTCGCCCTCTCAATGCTCAAACCTCTGCGGGAATTCCTCTAATTTTGTCATCTTCTGATGAGGAATCCGCAGATGGTCCTTTCTTGGCGAGGAAGAAGAAGGCTGCCGGCGGGAAGCGCAAGGCGAAGGTTGCCTCCACTGCCGATCAGGGGAATCGGTCAGAGTCGGAGACCGAGAGTGAAGAGGTGGCGGGGAACCATGGTGGTGATGAGACCACTGTTCCGGAGGTTGAGACAGCTGTCACCTCCGGGCAGCCTAGTACAACGACGGTGACCGGCGTGAAGAGGCCGGCTCCATCGGGTTCGTCCCCGCCTATTCGCACCTTCAAGCTCAAGAGGACTCGTAAGTGTAAACTTTAACTTTAATTTCATATCTTTCCGCCATTATATTTAAATATGTTGTCTTCATGCAGGCGTGGATGCAACCGCATTCCAGGGTGGAGCGGGGAGGAGCACTTCTGGACCCATGACGGTAGGTTTGGTCAACCTACCCGAGGCGATGACCCAGGCGGCTGCGCTTGCTTCACGTGTTGGTTCAGTTGCTCACTCGGTTGAGGCAACTGTTCCAACTGTGACGTCGTCTCCGCCGGCTGTCAGTGCCATATTCACTGATTCCTTCACTGAGCCGGCGGTGAGTTTTTCTGCGGGCTCTTCCGCAGCGGCGACCACGGTTGTGAGTTCACCTCCGGTGAGTTCACCTCCGTTGGTTCCTACGACGGCGGCTTCAACCACGCATCCGGCACCGGCGACCACCTCGCCCCCGGCTGGTTCAGCAGGTATGTTTGGGGTTGGGGCGTCTAGCCAATCTCTGCCTCCTTCCCATCTGCCTGACCTCTTGGATGGATATCCGCTAGGTTCGGGTGATGGGTTTGGCGGCTACAGGCCTGTCGTCGACCCTACAGGTGCGTAGGGTTAGTTTGGCCTGTTATGTTTTTTTTTTTATCATCTTTTCCTAACTTCGTTTTGTTTTTGCAGTGTCGGATTCGAATGAGGTGTTTGTTCCGCGGTGGAACATCCGCCGGGGAACCACCCTTCGGACGGCTGTGGACTGCGTCGAGTGGGCGCGCCACGCCGCCCCCAGTGGTGCACTGGGAGAAGCTATGTCAAGCTACCAGGAGGGTAGGCTGACAAACGAGCTTCGAATTCTCCTTGCCCGGATGCAGCCGCGCGTCGAGCTGCTTTGTCGTGAAAACGACAAGTTAAAAGCAGCTCGTATCCAAGAAGTAGCTCAGGCGCGGGCTGTCCGGGAGGAGAACAGGAGGCTCTCCGCCGTTGCTGCGGAGAAGGAGAAGGCCTTCAAGGCCCTTGAGGTTGAAGTTCAGGCCCGTCTCGAGGCCCGTTCCAAGGCTGCCCAAGCTGTTAACGAACAGCTTCGGTTGGCAAAGGAAACCGCTCGGAATGCAACTGAGAGGGCCACCAGAGCTGAAGCTGTTGCTGAGCCTCTACGCACCGAGAATGAGGAGCTCAAAGCCAAATTAGAGAGGCTCCAGCAGGCTCATGACGCGTTGGCTATGGAAGACGCCAAGAAGCTTCAAGAAATCTTGGACCAGAGGGGTATGCTTGACCATACTGAGCGTAAGCTAAAGGGCGTTGAAGAGGCTGCTGCTAAGGAAGTGTTGCTTGCCAACCTTAACAAAAGTGAAGCCGAATGCGCCCGTAACCAAGCTCAAGCTGCCCTCCAGGAGGCTCTGGTTACCAAGGAATGGCTTCTACGAGAAGCGTTGTCGCAGGTAAGCTTAGCTTCATAATGTCTTCACGCTTTTCTTTATACTTAGAAAAGGTTTTGATACTTGTATTTTTGTTTTGTAGATTGTGCATCGGGTCTTCACGGACACATCATATGACGATGCCATGAGCGCAGCCCTCAACGCTTCTCATGAGGATGGGGAAAAGGCTGGCTTCCTGCTTGGTCTAGGGTTCGTTGAGAAGGGCATCCCACCTTCCAACTTCCCTTTATATGATGTGGATACTGAAGCTGCTTATGACCAAGCAGTGAACCAGTATGCTGCCTTCCCGCATCCAGTGGTGGAGAAGGTGAACGAAGTTGCTGCTGCTGATGATGGGTTAACCATTCTCAAGACCTTCCTTGAACCGCCACAGCCAACTGATGGTGCGGGTACAAGTGGGTTTGGAGGGAGTGGTCCTGAAGCTTGAACCTTTAGATCCCTTCCCACTGTTAGGATAGGTTTATGTTTTTGTATAGATTTACACTCTTGTAGGCGGGTAGATACCCGGCCATTCTTGTAATACTTGAATTTTTATGGAATGTAACTCTTTTGTGCGGGTAGGACCGTCACTCTTGCTTTATAAACGTTATACGACTTGCTCATGCATATTATAGTTTAATTTGGCACTTGTTTTGCCGCATAAACAATATATGATTCGCTTGTGCATACTTTAGTTTAACTTAGCAATTTCTTAAGTACTTTGAATAAGTTAACCTATCAACGTGGCAGATAATAGGTTAAAGTTTTGCTTCCTCTTTCGTGATTGTGCGGGTAAGACCGTCACTTGCACTTAGTAGGATGGCTAAACTTTACCTATATCTGACCTGCGTGGAGGTTTTCCTCATTTTTTCCTTGAAGATATTTTCTAAGTGTTCAGAATAAGTTAACCGTTCGACGCGCGGTTGTCAATAGGTTAAAGTTTAGTTTCCTCTATCATGATTTGTGCGGTTAGGCCCGGCACTTTCATTTAGTGGGATGACCGAACTTCACCTATGACTGACCTGCGTGAAGGTTTGCCGTTTTTTGTGTTTATGCGGGTTTTGCCGCCTTCCACACGCAACGATTTCTTTACACTTATTTATGCGGTGAAAACCGGCATCAGTGTTTTGAATAAATTGACCGTTCGACGCGCGGTTGTCAATAGGTTAGTTCGGTGTCCTCTATCATGATTTGTGCGGTTAGGACCGGCATTTTCATTTAGTAGTATGATCAAACTTTACCTATGACTGACCTTCGTGAAGGCTTTCCTTATATTTTCTTTAAAAATTTGTCGTTTTGTGTTTATGCGGGTTTTGCCGCCTTCCACATGCAACGACTTGTTTTCCCACTTATGTATGCGGTGAAGACCGGCATATCAGTGTGGAAAGTTCATTAAGTATAAATGTAAGACCATCAGCGTCAATGTGATAAGGAGAATCATTTCCATTAAAAGTGGCTCTGGGCCTTTTCTTTTACAAGTTTGGAATTGATCTACATGCAGACTGTGTAATTGAGCTCCCTTCCATGTTCTTGGGAGTGTCATCGAGCCTTTCGAGCCGATATGCACTTGGTTCGGAATCTTGTTGTTTACACAGTAAGTAGTCTCCGACATTGAAGCTGCAGTTTTATTCGTGTTTTCCCCAACTGGGGTTCTACACGCATTAGCCTGCTCAGCGTTCATTACGCCACTAGGTGCGTGAGCGTCCCATCTCTGACAAATGCTTCGACGATGTCCTTCAAGTCTACGCATTCCTCGGTGTTGTGGCCTCTTGTCCTGTGGAAGTCACAGAATTTGCTCTGATCAGCGTTGTGACGCTCTCGGATTATTGGAGCCTTTGGCCATGGGAGTCTCTCGGTGTCGAATATCTCGGTGACGCTTTTGGTGAGTGGCGTCCATCTGGAGTTCCGGTTTGACGACGGCATTTTATCCTTTCCGCCTAACCGAGGGTGCGAGCCGGATGAGGTGTCAAAGTTTACCCTTGACTGCCAAATGCCTAGCTTCCTCTTTTTGTTTATTCGGGCGGTAAGGACATTGTTTTCTCTTGTTTTCTGGGTGTAGAGGTTTGTGCTCTGGGGAAGATCTCTACCCAGTTGCTTTTCCGTTTCCGCGAAGCGTTTAGCTGCTGTCATGATGGCATCCCATGTGGATGGCATGCCATCTTTACCCGTTAAGGTGCGGATGAGCTCTGGGTCTTTTGTGCCCTGGATGAAAGCAGCGCGAACAAGATCTTCGCTAATACTACCCAGACTTAGCTTCTTTGAGTTGAAGCGAGTGATGAAGTCTAGCAAAGATTCATCTTCCTCTCGAATGCAATTGAGGATTGTCCATTGGTCTTCGGTATACTTTCTTTGTTGGCTGAAGTGTTGGCTAAACTTCTGTTGGAAGTCTGCCCAATCATAGATGTGGTGGACCGGTAGACGGTCAAACCACGCTCTAGCCGCTCCAACTAGCGTCATCTGGAACATATAACACCACGTGGGTTCCGTCCAATTGCTGACGGTTGCCCCCGCTATGAATCTGTTCAAATGATCGTCTGGGTCGGATATACCATCATAAGTGCCGATGTTGGGCATCTGCTTGGCACTCTTCGGGGCGATTGCATCCGCAATGTCCCTTGCAAACTTGGACGTTCCCGCATTTGCAACAGTTGGTCTAAAAGCTTTGGAGAAGTCACGTGGGTTTCTACCCGCGTGTTTTGGTTTGAAAGTTTCTCCAAAATTCCTTCTCGGTTGGAAGTCCGTGTCCTTACGCTTCCCTTTCGCCTTATGGCGAGGGTTTACGTCGGTGTCGGATTCCTCCGAATCATCGTCCAAGTACTCGCACTCATTGCTCATGTTGAGCTGTTGAGTGCTTCCGAATTCGTCAGCCTGTTGGAGTGAACGTAAGCGTTCATCCAACTCAGCTTGGAATTCCCTTTGACGTTTTTCCGCCCACGCTTTAACTTGTTCAAGTGTTTGGCGGGGGTGCCTCGTCTGTTGTCTTTCCACCTGGGTATCAATGAATCCCAGGGGAGGATTGTTTACTGCACTTGCCCCGGCTTGGGTAACCGGGGTAGTGTTCGTAAAATTTACTGCACTTGCCCCGGCTTGGGTAACCGGGGTAGTGTTCGTAAAATGTGTGTATTCGCCGGTGTTCCCCCCAGTAGCTGGGGTTGTGGTTACCGGGGTTTCTTGGTTACTCCCTGGCCTGGGGACCGGAGTAACGTTAACCATCTTTTCGGAGGTTTTGAAAAAACTGAGAGAATTAGTTCTAGCTTTTATGCACGGATGGAGCCAATGAAGAAACACTAATTGACCCCCGGCAGATTATGGATAATCTGGGGGTTAAATAGATGTTTCCCACGAGGGGTTAGATCCGGCAAAGATGGTTCTTCAGATGACCTGCAAAACAGACACCGTGAGCTCGTCACTTAGAAGGGGGGGGGGGGGTACCTCCTTGTGACCACCCTCCGGCGTGAGAATCAGACTAGATTGCTCTTGAATATAAGTGTATATTAAGAGATTGCTAGAAAAGATAAGATGTGATAAGGTAATGTAATGTGTCCATACCATTCCAAGGTGTTGGAGTATTTATAGCCGAAGGTAGGTTTCCAAGCAGGTACAGCCGGCTGAATAGTATTCCTGTTCTGCCAACTGTGGGCTACGCACGTGCCATGCTGGTGGTTGGTGGGTAGGCAGCGGCTGATAGTGACCAGGCCGGCTGTGTACTATTCCTGTTCCACCAACTGCAGGCTATGCACGTCCTCCGACAGGTTGGTGAGTAGGCAGCGGCTGATAGTGACATACAGTACAAGAGCGTGCTGCTCGTCATACTGTTGTCAGTGAGCTGTCGTATCTTTGGTCAGATCTTTTGTCCATACCTCGTCAGGTACAGTACAAAAGATCCTCCAGTATCGTACGGACTGGCTCATTTGTGCGGGAGTGTTCCCGGCTTTGTGCGGGAGTGTTCCCGGCTTGCTCACTCCTTCTTCAGGTGACATTACTGAATTATTTAAGAGTTAAGTGCCTTGTGCGTGTAGCCTTGCTGCGCGGGTAGCCTTCCCTGATGGCTAGTATCCGTTGCTGCGGGAACAGGCGGAGTACGTCGACCATTGGGAGGCTTTTCCTGCGGGAACAGCTTGCGTACTGCGCGTAAGGACGTCACGTCTCTGAGCATGGTGGGTCCTGCGGATCCAGTTGGTTTCTGCGCAGACGTCTCTTCAAGGTGAGTCTTGCGAGTTTAGCCTTTGCGCAGACGTCCCTGTTGAAGGTGAGTCTTGCGGGTTCAACCGCGCAGACGTCCCTCTTTGAAGTGAGTCTTGCGGGTCCAACTGGGCTCTGCTGGGACCTACCTCTTCAAATATCATGTTATATATGTTATTCATATGTCATATTAATATATACAGATTGCACATATGCATATAAGTTTTTTTTTTCTACTCAAATTCAGAAATTGATTACTATCATCTTTTTATCTCATAAACTATATAAATATTTTTAATTATCAACTTATAAAACTTAATAAAACACCTAAAAAGTAGAATGGTTTTTTCACATGAATAAAAATAAAAGTGAAGTAGAAAAGGGCCAAAATACGCGGAATGAAAACCTTTCTCCTTTCTTTTATAAAGCTGTTATTCTAGCTTTAAACTAAATTAAATTAAATTAAATTAAATTAAATGTTTTCTATTAAAAAAACTAACCACCTTTGATTTGTTTCCGTTAACTTTAAATTTTATTTAATAAAACAAGTGAAAGTTATGTATACGGACGCGAATGCTCGTTTTTTTTAAAGTGAGAGGTAAATCCAGAAAATTATGATTTTAATTAAGTTATAGGTTTGAGGATATGGGATGAGATGTGAATGCTCGTTTGTATGCTCAACACAAATTTAGCAATGTGAATATTTATCTCAAATTACGTAAGACAACCAATATTCTTCGTCTTCACATCCCTACATTTATGTTCATCTCGCAATTTTTCTTATCATCGTCACTTTCTTTGTAGGAACTACCCGTAATAACGGATCTGTTTATCATAAAGAGATATGTTTTCGAGTTGTAAACATTTACCTTTTTATAATTATTTTATATTACAACCAATGAAAATGACTAATGTCTCCACTCTCCATATAAGATTTGTCATTTATGTGTTTTGTATATGAGAAAAGTAGCAATAGATAGATCATTCTATGGTTGATGGGTTGTTTTGTACATATTGAATGTATCTTACAACACAAAACACCATTGGTCTCTCATATATAGTGGGGTAAAAAATTTCTAACGGCGTGTGAATAAGTATTGACCGATCGACTTGAATAGTAAGTGTTTAAGATATATGACTAGTTGTTTGAAAAGTAAAGGGCTATGATTTCATAGTCCGCCCTTTAAACATCCTCAAAGCTACATTAACGGTCTTCAAATGGGCGTTATATTTCAAACACGGCGTATGTATAACATGTCCATAAATGAAAAATATAAAATATAAAAGTAGTAATAATAAATATAAAAAAGTAAAAAGTAAAAATGATTTGTTTATTTCTTATTATGGTAAAGGTTAGTGCGTGATCATCGGAATTCTGTTAGAAGAAAAGAAAGTTACAATGAAAACTAAAATCAAATCAAATCAAATCAAATAGAAATACAAAATAGCATAAAATTATTGCCAATGAAATGTATGTAAGTGTTGTTTTTTGTATCATATCATATATGTATATATAATCATGATGATGAATAAATGCATCATTAATAAGAATTGATTTCATATATATGCTGCAGGTTTTGGAATCGATCTGAATATATGATTTGAGTTATATATATTATGCCTAATCCCAAACCCAACAGCATCACTCTTGATCCTAAATCCGCTGGTGCTGGTGTTGATCATTCCAAAAACAACAATAATAATAATCATAATCATAATCACAATCATAATCATAATGCTTCTTCCGATCAGAATGCTGCCGATAATTTGACGAATAATAATAATAATACTTCCAGAAAAGATGGCGTCGACGGGAAGAACAATAGTAATGATTCCAAAACCAATGCTGACGATTCTCCGAATCACCAGGTTTTAGTTTCAACCTCACAAAATTATCTGTTACCATTCGAGTTCAACGCATTTTGTGTTTTAGACCAGGATATGTATGTGGTAGGGGTGTAAACCAGGATCGTCAAAAATTTGATCCAAGCCAAGCTTAATTAAGTTTCACAAGCCAAGCTTAATTAAGTTTCACTTATTGAGCTCGAGCAGGCTGGCGGGCTTTAATGAGCTATATATCATTTTTATTGTTATTATTATATATGAAAACATGAAATTATGTGATAAATATCTAAAAAATATACTATATGATATATATATATATATATCAATTAATTCGTGAAGAGTAAACGAGCCGAGTTCAAGCTTGGAAAACTACTCACGAGCCAAGCTCGAGCTTTAGAAGTAGAGTTCGAAATGAGTTCAAGCTCTGTGTAAGTTAAATGAGCCGAACTTGAACAAGACTCGTACTAGTTAAAATTTGTTGGTGCAGGGACATGGTGGTGGTGGTAACTTGTCGCCTACGTCGGGTGCAACTCAATCCTTGGAGAGGCAAAGCTCTCGTAACGACAAGGTTTTAAACAACTTCCAGTTTCATGATTATCATCCTTTTCTATTTGATTTTATTTGTGTATTTATTAAATGTTAAGTCTGGTTGATAAAACTTTTTAAAGGAATTTACAAATATTTTACATTGTTGGTTTCTAAAATTATTCTAAGCTTATAATTTGCAGGATTACAAGAGTGGACCACTGTTTCTGTCGTCAAAAGGTGAACGAACTCTCTTCATTATTCAATGTTCAACAGTTTCTTTATAGCATGACAATAAGTATGTTAACCATTCAATTGTCATATTCTATTTTACACTTATGTAGGTATTGGCTGGACCTCATGGAAGAAAAGATGGTTTATTTTGACAGAAACCTCACTCGTCTTCTTCCGAAGTGATCCAGTAAGTTACATATCATTATATACTTTGTAAATTATTCATATGTTGATGGTTCATTTTATATGTTGATACAGAATGCTAGTACTGAAAAGGGCGGTGAGGCAAATCTAACACTCGGTGGCATAGACCTCAACAGCTCAGGCAGGTTGGCTTTCTTGCTTTCTAAGTCACACCCTTCACTAAATTAGCATTTTAGTATTCTCTGCATAGTAGTAAGTTTTTTTTTTTTAATGTGCATTTCAGTGTGGTTGTGAAAGCTGATAAGAAGCTCTTAACCGTGTTATTCCCTGACGGGCGCGATGGGAGGTCATTTACTCTTAAGGTGTCTGTCTCTATTAAGCTTATAAACTCGAGTAGTTGATAGATAGAAAGCACACTATATTGTGTCAACCAATATTATTATTAACTTGTCCAATTGGCTGCTTGTGCCTACTGCTGTTATTATTTTAGGCTGAAACTTTAGATGATTTATATGAGTGGAAGAATGCATTAGAGGAAGCTTTAGAAAATGCGCCTACTACTGCTAGCCCAGGGACGACAGAACAATCCGGGAATTCAAAAACCGACAAGGGTGAGTTCACCTTTCTCCTTGTGTTAATTTTCATTAACCGAAGACACTGAAACACTTGTCTATTCCAACAGCAAAGGATCATTCATCTCCAAAATCTGTTGTCCTTGGTCGGCCAGTCTTGCTTGCATTGGAAGATGTAGACGGGACTCCATCTTTCTTGGAGAAAGCCCTTAGATATGTAGAAGAGCATGGTAACATTCTAACATTTGTTTATTTATGAAACAATTTTGAAATATTATCATTATACATTGTCTATGGTAATGTTTCAGGAATTAAAGTAGAAGGAATTCTGCGGCAGGCTGCTGATGTGGAACTTGTTGAGCGTCGGATTCGGGACTATGAACACGGTGTGTAAATTTGGATCTTATGTAGTTATGTGCACACAAACTTGAGAACTAGAAGTAATCTGTAATCACATGTGAATACATTCTTGCAGAATTTATAATATTAAAGGAGATATACAAATGACACATTAAATGCGACATTATGATGAGTCGAGTTCAAGTAAATATAATTGTCTAATTTGTATAATTTGGTGAGCAGGCAAAACAGAGTTCACTGCAGATGAGGACGGACATGTTATTGGAGACTGTATCAAGGTATGCCTTAAATAAAAGCAACGGTCATAAACGCTCATCATGTTTTTCTAATTGTTCTTCTCTGTTTGGCTTTCGAGTATTTGATTTTTTATTTCTTTTACAATATTGTTTTCAGTATGTTCTTCGAGAGTTACCGTCATCTCCAGTTCCAGCTTCTTGCTGCAAAGCTTTGCTACAGGCATATCGTACGTTTGTTGCAGACTTGTAGTGCCTAGAACTTTGTTTTATTCATTGATATGTTTTCTTGCCTGCAATGGTCTCCTCATGTACTTAAAACTATTTTTATCATAAAGTAATTAACAAATTTTTTTAGGAACCGATCGGGGCTCAAGAGTCAACTGTATGCGTGCAGCTATATGCGACACCTTTCCTGAACCAAATCGCCGTCTGTTGCAAAGGTGATATAACATGAACAGATTCTAAATTAGGAGTTAGTTTTTTGGATTTGGTTTATTTAATATGTTTCTCCGACTGACGTGGACAGAATTTTGATAACAATGGAAGCTGTTGCTGAGAACAAGGATGTGAACCGCATGAGTGTTTCAGCTGTCGCTGCTTGTATGTCGCCATTACTTCTTAGACCCCTTTTGGCTGGTGAAGTTGAGCTTGACAATGAGTTCAGTATGGGCGGTGACGGTTCTGCTCAACTTATGCAAGCTGCTGCTGCAGCTAACCATGCTCAAGC
Source organism: Bidens hawaiensis (assembly GCF_021521415.1). Classification (NCBI taxonomy): domain Eukaryota; kingdom Viridiplantae; phylum Streptophyta; class Magnoliopsida; order Asterales; family Asteraceae; genus Bidens; species Bidens hawaiensis. Next base: position 436,502 of record NW_027492608.1, on the reverse strand, counting down.
CATTATTATCACCCTGCTAGAGGAATACGACAATATATTCGGGGTAATTTTTTATATATATCAAAGCTGCAATGTTTTGTTTAAAATCAAATGAATAATAGTATTATTTTTGCAGGAAGGAGACATGTTATCTGATCTGTACACTGACTCAGATGAGAGCGGAAGCGAAAGTGAAGAGCTTAGCGGTGATGATGCTTACGATGATGATGACTATGAGGATGGTGATTATTCATCTGACGGTGGATCAAATAGTAGCGAGGATGACGGAGATAGCTATAAGCATGGCAGCAAGGTTATTAACTTTTGGTTATATGAATTCTAGTAGTTTATTTATGTTACATTGTATGTTTTGCTTCTGTCTTATATATATATATTATACAAAATTACTTGAGTGCAGGCAAAGAAGAAAATGAACATCGACAACATAGACGCGATAGCAGAAGAAAGGTAAGTGACAACTCAATCGGATACTAGTTTGATTTACTCTTTTCAAGTCTTTAATTGTTGGTTTTATCGGAATGTTTTTAGGGATGAAATATTCAGGCTCGAGAGTCTTAAAGCTGAATTGATGAAGAAAATTGAAGAGGAGGTAAAATAATGTCATGTCTTTTTCCATCTCTTTACTGAACCGATCGTGAATATAAACTCGTTGTGACTACAGGCAAGACAAAATTCAATTCTTAAAAAAGATTTGTTAAGCAAAAAGGATGCTTTAGGGGACCGTCGTCTAGCTCTTGAGCAGGAGGTATTATTATTATTATTATGTTCTAGATAATTAATTATATTGAAATGAAACATAATGTATATAAAATGTGCATGCAGGTGACAACATTAAAGGAACAGTTTCAGAAAGAGCGAGAAATGAGGAAAGTACTCGAGGCTGGACTCATGATGTCGAAGAAGGTCTTACCGTTACCAGGCTCCATTGATGAAAAGGTGTCTACTAATCTATTTTTAATAAATACTAACTCCTAATTTAAAATATTACTGTAACACGACCGTACATGTTCTAAAGACCAAGGCAGATCTCGAGGATATTGCACAAGCCGAGGCTGAAGTCATCAGCTTACAACAAAAGCTTGATGATCTCGAACTGCAGCTAAATCAAGGAAAAAGGTAAGCTTCCATTTTTCCCGATAACGACATATTTTAGTACTCACTAACATCTCATGTGGTTTTCATATAACAAATGTCTCCTTTTGTCTACTGTTTTGTATTGCATATTTTATTTTGTATTCTTGTGTTGTTTTATTATGTACAGAAAAGATAAAGATCGCGAACGTGAACCTTCAAACACACGTAAGAGTAAGGTATAACATCAGCAGCATCGTTTATAAATTATAATCGTGACGGCTGCTCTTTAGTACATGTGCTTTTTTGTTGTTGTTTTACCAGGGCTTCCATTCTATGTCACGCAAAGGTGAACCGAGTATGAGCAAATCAACGTCAACCTTGGTCAAAAGATCCAACTCAAGGGGTGAGGTACATGTTATGAAAATACACTTTTGTTCACTTTCAAGTTTCAACCAATTTGATATGTTTGATGGTTTAACTTGTGTGATGCATTTGGTATGACAGCCAGCTAATACAAACTCGGCGCTGTCAAGAATAACAAACAGGCTGAGCTTTTTGAAAGAGAAGCGCAACCAGATGGCGAATGAGCTGGAGAGTGATAATAAAGGACAATCATCCCAGAAACACGACGGTGGTAGTCAAAAGGAGTCCGAATCACCTGAAGAATCGTCACCCGACACTTCATCCCAACAACATCAAGGATCGTCTAATAAGCCAGAGAATTAATTATTCACTTCACACCGCACCTGTTAAACCGATGATAATAATATATGGGGTTTAGCAAAAAAGATCAAAACACAAGAATGTGATTTAAAACAAACACCAAAATGCAAACTTTTCACTTGAGCTTAGATGTATTTATACTTGAAGTTATTACTACTAGTTTAAGGTATAGTATGTAGACCAAAGCTGCCATATATAATGGTGCAATTTTTAAAATTTTCAATAGTTTTTTATATTAGGCATTTTTGTAATTATTAGTGTCTTTTCTTATGTAATTGGGAAACATAATTGTCTTTATGCCTACTATCATTTTCATGCTTAAATCTTAGTCAAATAAAAATATTTAATACTGATTTTATATGGAGAACTACAAGAACCACATAAACATTTGTACATAATATTACTTTTTTTGTATTTGTTTATTTTATGAGTGATTTTATATAGAGAGCTACAAGAACCACATAAACATTTGTACATAGCATTACTGTTTTTGTATTTGTTTCTTTTATGAGTTACCGTACTCAAGTTTTTATACATTTTTTACACCACTTTTAATCTATATTGAACGTGAAAGTCATTGCCAACATGTACATACAAATAAAAGCGTGTATAACGTTTTTCACTATTATCAATAGGGATGGTAACGGATTAGGTAACACAATGGGTAAGAGATTGAGATTAAAAATGTTCGTCTCATAAACGCATTCCCACTATCATGATAATATTTTTCATTGCAGTAGTTTGTGTTATCATAATTAATACTTCCATATGTATCTTAAAATGTAAAAAGCATTAAATGCCTACGGATGGCAATGCGTTAGGTTGGGAGTTGGGACGAATTTAGGTAATCCTAACATAGCGGTGAATCTAAGATTTTTGTCAAAGATTAAAGGAGCCTGGTACGAGTTTAATATGGAGCACCATCTATTTTATTAGTATGGAAAACAAACATTTTAATACAACCCCCCCCCCCCCCCCCACCCCCACAAACACACACACAACAATATATCGGTTCATGTCTTTAACACATGCTAAGAGAAGACAAGGCAACGTAGCCGATGCGTTTTTTTAGCTTACAAGACAAACCACCAAATAAATGCATTTACATATGTAGGTCAAGTTTAACATACAGGTGACATATGAAGTCTTGGTTGGTCAAAAGGTAGGTTCCACAAACGTTTTATATTTATCAATTTCAAAGCCCAAAACGAGCCGGCTATGGCTTAGCCTCCTCAGCCGGCTAGTCTAACATGACGCATCCTAATTGGTTCAAAAGAGGAATATTTAGAAATGTGTTCGAGCTCAGGCTTGAAATTAAATGAGACAGGTCAGCTAGACTCGAGCTTGATTTTGAAGTGAGCTAACGAGCCATGCCGAGGAACGAGTTGGACTTGGTTACCTGAATAAATCAACTCAACTCACGTTGTTTCAAATCAAGTTTTTTTTTTAACTGGTTTTATTTGAGCTTTTGTCCAACGAACCAAATGCGTTAAAACCACCGACTAGAAAATCCTGTGTAATTGATCAACTTTACATTGAAAACCAAAGCACCAGGGACTAACAGACTCGCAATCAAATCGATCGATCTGAATCGATAAAGATGCACGGAAGACCTAGAAAACCTGCAACGCCAGTTGACGAGAATGCATCGGCGATCAAGGCAGCTAAGATTCGATCTCTTCAATCTCAGTTTCTTCATAATCATCACAATCACATGTACTCTACTACTTTATTATTATTAGTTGTTATTTATTATTGTGTTCCAAATAATAATAATCGATTGATGTGTAGTTACACGAACGAAGCCCTAGAAATCAATGCGAAGCTCATTGAGCTGAATCCGGAGTTCATGACCGCCTGGAACTATCGAAAACTCGCCTTTCAACATAATCTCAGTAAACCGGATGACGCTGACGTGGCGGAAGCCGATCGCATCAGATTGATTATCGATGAAGAGTTGCGAGTTGTAAGTTCCTCTAGCTCAGTTGTTTTATCACACATCCTATCGTGATTGTTGTTATTATTATTATTATTATATTTTATTATTATTACAACATCATTTTAGGTTTTGCAGCAAACATGTATACTGTTCTAGAGGTGCAAACTGTAACCGGTTAATAACCGGTATAAGAGAAACATGTTACTAATGGATGTTTAGGAACCGGTATATGTTAGTACGGTTAATGTTTGTTTATAAGGTTAATTTTGATAGGTTATTATCGGTTAATAACCGAACCGAATAGGTTACATAGGCTTTTGACTGTTTGGCCAGTAATTGATGTTCCAAAAACTGGTTAGCTGGTATTTGCACCTCTATGTTGGTCTATTTGGTTATTTAGTCAGATTTATGGTTCTAGTTAGGATGAACTCATGAAACAAAGATATAGTAGTTGGAGAAGACTGATCAAATTGTTGGCGATTTTGAGTATGTCTGGGCAAGGCACAAAGTGTTATGTGTTGGGTTCGTAGGCCTTGTTGGCCCGGTTTATTATATGAAGTCAAAAGAGGAGACGGGTGTGGGCGGTCGGGCCCAAGCCCGGCCCGGTTTAGATTTCTTGCATAATAATTTACTAACCCTAGTTCAGTCTCTATATAAACAACATTATGTACTTGTAATATTGGTCACTCAATAAAGAAATACCTAGTTGCCACCCGTGGACGTAGGTCAGTTTAGACCGAACCACGTTAAATCCTCGTGTTCGTTTATTGCTTTCGTGTCGTGTTCAGTTTCGTGTGTGCGTTTAATCCTAACAAGTGGTATCTAGAGCTTAGGTTCGGATCACGCGAAGAACACGTTGTACCAGCCGAGTCGCCGCCAAACCATCCAGCCGCCGCCACCCTACTGCGCTAGGGTTCCGCCGCCGCCTACGGTTTTCCGATCGCCGTTAGGGTTTCCGCCGTCGTTTCGCCGCTACTAAACCCAGCCCGCGCGATCTGCGTTTTTTTGTTGGTTCCGTTTGAAAGCTGTAAGCATCGTATTGTTCGATTCCAGGTTGTCTCTTTTGTTTCCGCTAGTGGCGTTTGAACAGAGAAGAAAAGAAGGGTTTGTATTATTATTTTTCTCTTGAGATTCATGCCAGACTAGGAAAAGACAAGGAAAAACAATATTATTTTGTTGACAAGGGAGTTCAATGGCCACCAACTTTATCCAGATTGTTTAATTTTTTGAGAGGGTCTAGCTTGTTTATTTTGTTGGGCCCGAGATCCATTTAAGCAAGGGTCGAGATTCTATTTTGCAAAGTACGAGTCAAGAATAGTTGAATCAAGATCCTATTTTTCGTTGAAGAACAGTTTTAAGTCAGAAGAAGCGTTAAAGAAACGGAGAACCAGTGCCAACCGCGTTTGTCAGGTTTTATCGTTTCAGTTTAAAGTTTCAGTTTCTGATTTTCAGTTCGATATTCCGCTGCGTATAAATAGGTTGATTTTTTAACAGAGTTCAGTAGAACAATCGTTAAGTTCAGGCTCGTGTTGCTGTGTCTGTCTCTGTTTTATCCAGTTTTTCGTTTTAGTCATTGCTATGGCAGAAGACGGAAAGGTTTCGATACAGAAGTTTGACGGACAGAAGTTCGGTTGGTGGAAGATGCAGATTGAGGCACTACTTTGTCAGAAAGACTTGGATGTAGTGCTTGAGGATGAAAAACCAGAAAAGTTGTCAGAAGCAGATTGGAAGAAGTTAGACAAGAAAGCTAGGGCTTGTATTACATTGTCGTTGTCGGAAGATGTGGCGTTTAACGTCATGAAAGAAACCACAGCCCGTGGTATGATGGACGCACTATCCAACATGTATGAGAAGCCTTCGGCAGCGAATAAGGTCTATCTTATCAGAGAGCTAGTGACAACTCGAATGAAAGAGGGTGGGTCAGTTACAACTCATATCAATAATCTTAATTCGATCTTGTCCCGCTTAGTGTCAGTTGACATTAAGTTTGATGATGAAGTTCAAGGCCTCTTGTTATTATCCTCTTTGCCCGACAGTTGGTCGCAAACAATGACTGCAGTTTGTAGTTCGTCTACAAATATTACTTTCGATGGGATTCGAGATCTGATTCTGGGAGAAGATTCAAGACGTAGAAGTTCAGGTGAATCATCAGGCAATATGCTAGTCACAGAAGGTAGAGGTAGGGGAAAACAGCGAGGCAGTGGGAGCAGGAAGAGGAGTCAGTCTAAGACTCGTAAGGATATTGAATGTTGGGGTTGTAAAGAGAAAGGACACTTCAGGAATCAGTGTCCGAATGGTAAGAAAGAGGTGAACGTTACAGAAGACGACACAGATGACGGGGTCAGTAGTGATGAGGCTTTGGTTTGTAGTGTTGAGAGTAGCGTTGATGCTTGGGTGATGGATTCTGGTGCATCGTTTCATGCCACTCACTGTAGTGAAACGATGAAGAATCTTAAATTTGGGGATTTTGGAAAGGTTCGACTAGCGAATGATGATATTTTAGAGGTTACGGGTATGGGAGACGTTGATTTGATAACTTCAGCCGGTACTTCTTGGACTTTGAAAGACGTGAGGGTTATTCCAAGTTTGAAGAAACGTTTGATTTCAGTTGGGCAGTTGGATGACCAGGGGCACGATGTTAAGTTCGGGAATGGGCAGTGGAAAGTAGTCAAAGGGAATCTCGTTGTTGCTCGTGGCAAGAAAATGGGTTTGTTGTATATGGTCGGCATGTCATCGAAAGGAGTGGATCCAGTTTTGGTGAAAGACAAAATCCGGTTCACAGAATCTCGTGGGCAGAAGAAGGTTCGTTTTGCAAGTAACAAACCCAGAGCCAAAGTGAAGATTCAGGATGAACGAGCTAGGAAGGTTAAATCAGTTGGGGGACATCGTGACAGTGGGAGCACAGGTCGTGTTTCAGTTACAGTTCCAGGTCGACAGTGGATTAAGAAAACCAGTATTCCAGCTGTAAAAGTCTCTCCAGTGAATTACTTGCTGAATATGGAGAGTGTTTGTTCTCAGGTTATCTCAGGATCCGGTAGTTCGTTACAGTGGGAGCCGGTAGGGACAGAGAACGGGTCAGGGGCAGTTTCAGCCGTGACTGACGTGTTGGAGCTCCGGGGAGCTTCAACGGGCCTTCAGGTTAATTGATGAGAAGGCGGTGGCAACTAGAAGAAGTTTAATGTTCAGATTACAGAAGTATAATCAGGAGTGCAGACGAGAGTACTCAAGGCCTCCGAGTGGGAGATTGTTGGGTTCGTAGGCCTTGTTGGCCCGGTTTATTATATGAAGTCAAAAGAGGAGACGGGTGTGGGCGGTCGGGCCCAAGCCCGGCCCGGTTTAGATTTCTTGCATAATAATTTACTAACCCTAGTTCAGTCTCTATATAAACAACATTATGTACTTGTAATATTGGTCACTCAATAAAGAAATACCTAGTTGCCACCCGTGGACGTAGGTCAGTTTAGACCGAACCACGTTAAATCCTCGTGTTCGTTTATTGCTTTCGTGTCGTGTTCAGTTTCGTGTGTGCGTTTAATCCTAACATTATGGATGGTGGTTACTTCTTGAACAAGAAAATGGTTTAACTTGTTAGGAATAATTTTGTTCCAAATTAGTTTCTATTTTTTAGCAATCCTCGTTATAGGCTTAAGTGCAACAGCTTAGCTATATAAGTTATAAACATGTAGGGTTTGGCCATTGCAATCAAGTTTTGAGCAGGTTTCTTGATAAAAATTTTTGACTGTACGTGTAGGTAGAGAGTGCACTAAGGAAGAATTTTAAGTCTTATGGAGCATGGCATCACCGGAAATGGGTGATAAGCAAAGGGAATGCTTCAACAGAGCGGGAATTAAAGCTTCTAAATCTATTCCAGAAGCAAGACACCCGTAATTTTCATGCATGGAATTACCGAAGGTGAATACATTAATTTGGTGTGTGTGTGTGTGTGTATCTAACTAGGGAATTATGGATCTTATTTGTTATGTCCTATTCAGATTTATTGCAGGGTTGAAGAACATATCAGATGAGAAGGAGCTACAGTTTACAACAGATATGATAAATGATAACTTCAGTAATTATTCTGCTTGGCACAATCGTAGGTAAGGCCTCTTATTTTCATTTGCATTATGTTTAATCGAAATTCTTTTCGACTTTTCTTTTATCTATATTATGTGATTTCTTGATATTTTCAGTGTACTCTTAACTCATCTGCTGGAAAAAAAGGTTGAAGGATATTTTCCAAAGGAGATATTTTTAAAAGAGGAATATGAATTTGTAAGAAATGCAGTTTTTACCGACCCAGATGATCAAAGTGGGTGGTTCTATCATCTATGGCTTCTGGATCAAACTGTTAAAGTCGACATGCCTAAGTTAGTTTCTTCATGGCCTCCTCATGGTTCTGAAATTACTAAAACGACCTTCCCTGTCGTTCTCTTTTTCAATGAGCCAGTTGAAGGTGTAACCTTACATACAGTTAGTGTTCAAGTTGAGAATGACATATTCAGAAACATTACGTGGAGCCCGCTTTCAGAAAATAAGTTTAACTGTGGTCAAGCCTGGTTGACCCATCTGACCATCCCTCTTGGAGAAATTAACTCATCAAAGATCTTTCAAGTGAAAGTTAGCTCAGAAGATTCTCAAGGCATAATATCTTTAAATGGTGTGCCATGTAGCCGACACTGGTCTTTCGCATTTACAGTTTCTGTATGCCATGATTTGCAACCTGAAGGACAGAGTTTAGCAAGGATATTAATGACAGATGAGAATTTCTCTACAGTTGACATAAATGCAAACGTGGTGAATTTGTTTAAATCATATTTTGAGTTAACAAGTGATTATGAGCAATCTACATCTCCAAAATGGAAGTCTGAGATGATAGCTAGTGAAATTGATCAGTATCGAGAATTATTGACATGGGCAGAGTGGTATGCAGCCGTCTGTGACTTTTTGTTTTAAATACTCGTATTATTCTTATTTAACATTTGTATTATCTAATAGTAAAATTGGGAAGCTCACTCTCGCGAGATTATTGATGGCGAATGATGCCATGATAACTGATACTCCAAATACGACTCACGTGGAGGAAGTTTTGCAACTATATTCCGAGTTGATGGAGTTGGACCCCACACATTACCAATATTACAAGGATGAGTACAGCTTGGTTTTTCTAAAACAGGTATTTTTTTATCACATATTTTAACTGTTGGAGATTAAAACATAATCCAAACGTGCCCAATTATAAGCACTTCTTTGATATTGCAGTTGACTTCTAGCAAGGAGTCTTTGATGAAATACTGCTGCCAGTATAAAGAGGCATCTTCTTCAAATATCGCCGGTCCTGTGTGTTTAAGATTGAATTCTTTATCTTTATCACGAGTTGGATCCCTTGAGCGGTTATTATGGGTGCAAAGTCTAGATCTCAGCCACAACCAACTTCATTCTATTGAAGGTAAAACATCTATAACTGTCAAATCTCACAGCATGCTTTACAGTTTGCACATCTCACATTTACTTGGTCTTTGAATTGAAACATTTTCCTCTTTCGAGAAAAGCAATTCGGATAGAGGCAGTAATTAAACATTGAAATAATATACATTTTTTAATCATATATAACGCTTAAATCACTTATTATTTTCAACCCATTTGCTTATAAAATAATCCATTCTGGTCATGGTTTGATATTTAAAGGTCAAACAGGTAAAATAACAAAGAATTAACATAAAACAAACAGATAGAAAGGTGGTCAGAATGCATTTTTGGTGCATTAATCTCCCAATATCATGTTACTCAAACGCTTACAAGTCAACTGCCATTGTCAACACAACCTTCCATGTTGGTTAAGTATTTTGTTATATCTCCTCTCTAGTGCATTATTAAATTTAAAGAAAAATAAAATAAAACTAAGATATGACCTTTTTGGGACTCTTACAGGATTGGAGGCTTTGCAGCTTCTCTCATGCGTAAACCTTAGTCACAACAAACTCGGCAGCTTTACGGCATTGGACCCTTTGAGATTCTTGAAGTCACTAAGGGTGTTAAATATTTCCTACAATGAGATCGGGGCACACACAGTAGACACGAGGCGGTATTTATGTTCATCTCCACTGTCACACACGCTTGATTATGATAAAAAGTTTGAAGAGTTTGCTACTGCTGATGAAAAAGTGGTGCATTTTTGGGAAGCTTATTCTGTTTTCGGAGGTCTAGATGTCAAGCAGTTAGATATTGTTGGAAATGCGGTTGTTGATGAAAGATTTGTGTTGTTCTTGGTTAAATTATTTCCTGGACTGAAATGGCTTGATGGTGAAGAATTGCATTAGGTAGAGTCTTTGTTTTTGTTTTAGCCGGGTGGGTATAGCCGTAAATTACATGTACCGTGAATCTTAACCTCAAACCATGATTGCACACTTTCATCTTTCGCTTGTTAAAAGCTTGAACCTTAAAGTTGGTATTCAGCCTCCCTTGTGTTTTTAAAGTACTTTTGGTCGCATGATTATTTTGTTCATTTAAGTTTAACTAGGACAAAGTTTCTTTGTTTGTGTTCGCCTGTTAAGAAAATTAAAGTGTTAGTTTGAAACAAATTTAAGAAACACCATCTATATTTACTCGTGTAATGATATGCAAATAAAGACAAACACTTGAATTAATAGTTTAAATGCACATTTATATAAATTGAATGGAAAACACGGATTCACACCTAGTTACACATGTAAACGAGCCGAACCTGGTTAAACATCTAAATGATGGTCCGTGAAACTAAATAATTGTAGAATCCACTCAACTGTTGCTTGGAAACGTTAACCTGGTTTTTTAGTCATATTTGTTCCTCAAGAGATCTAGCGTGTGCAATGTATATTGATTATATTAGCATTTCAAAGTTATATCCATTCAAATAAAAAAACGAGCCACCTAAAATGCCTTTAGTTGTGTATTTAGAACAGTTGGAATCATCCTATATCCTATATGACAAATATACTAAAGATAGGTCGATCAACTTCAAGCCTTTGACCAAACAATATATTCATTTGGAGTTAAAACACACAATGGAAGCTAAAAGATACAAATAGAGCCCAAAAGGCATAAATCAAAATGTACAAATGAAAGCTAAAACGAACAAATAAAGCCCAAAATGCACAAATGGAAGTCAAAAGACACAAATAGAGGGCAACTGGCACAAATGGAAGCTAAAATGTAGAAATAGAGGCCAAAATACTCAAATGGAAGCCAAACAAACAATCATTTGGAAGTTAAAAGAAACGATATCGATTGAAAAGTTATGGTTCCGTGAATGTGGCCAAAGATCACTCTTATTGAGACCGACTTGAAAAAACATGATGAGGAACTGGGGGATGGTTTTATTCGGTCATTTTTTCACATGACCCACTCCACATGGTCTATCTAAATCTAATAATATAAGAGAAGAATGATGAAATGATAATTAATAACAAGGTTATGTGTAGTGAAGGGGCTACAAAATGAGACGATTTGTGCTATGTGACGCCCAGTCAGCAAAGAGTGAGTTTTTGTTTTAATGGTGTAATTGTATTGCAGCTATACTAATACACACATATATAATATTAATAAAAACACACACCGGGCGGCAAATAGTCATCACCCCTCTCCCCCCACATTTCGCCCAATATTGTCTAAGAGGCGGTGCTCAATCAAAAATAAGTATTTGTCGCCCCACTACGGATGGCCGGTGCGGGGTAAAATGCATATGGAATGAGAGGAGTTAAAAAGTAAAGGGTGGTGAATAGAAAATTAGAAATAGTAACTAATTAATTAATTAATTAATAATAATAATCAGCCCCTGTCTCTCGATCATCGTCAACCTCGATCGATCCCGTTTTGCTTTCTCAGATCAGATAGCGGAAGAAGAAGAAGAATACTCTCTCTCTGTTCTCTGTGCTGTGTATTGTTTTGAGATCTATTTATTCATTCAACGACGATATTTCATTTCAGTTTCAGTTTCAGTTTCTTGATGGTTCCAAGCGATGATCCGCAATCGAAAACCGTCCAAGTTTCGCAGAATAATAATTAGGTTGCTATCTCATATCAATTAACATCTCTTTACAATTGCTAGGCTAGTCTAGGTCAATCACAATCACAATCAATATGTTGTTGTTTAACTGACTTATTATATGCGATTTAACTTACTTACTTACTTACTTAGGGTTAGGAAGGTAGTATTATTACTCAAACTGCTCTTACTCTATGCTATGTAGGCAATTACTTCCTTCCTTCCTTCTATTGTTGCAATTAAGTAATCAACCAACTCTTCATACATTCACTCTATGCAATGCTTGAATGAATTCACACGTCTCTTTCATCTCCTCCAAAACTAATGATTAACCTCTCTGTGTATGTGCGGTTTATTATACGTTAGATAAGTTCAGTTAACTACCATTATTGTTATATATATAGGGACAGGATCATGAGATAACTCATTTTTTGTGACAGAACTAGACAACTTCATACTACATATATGCATACTGCATATGTCTAGTAGTGGTGGTAGTAGTATATACAACATATTTGTATTACTATTTACTGCATATATGTAGTATATAGTGAATGCCAAGTTTGTGTCAGTCTGTATGTGACACAAATGAGTGTTATCTCTAGTTCAGATGTGTGACAAGTTTTTTTCCTAGACTCCTGCTATCAACGTAACTTTGACTCTGAGAATAATATCCTAATTTTTACATTCCAGGAGTAATGATTCATCTCTGTGCTGTTAGATAATAATAAGTTCAGTTAATGTGTTCTGCTCCATGCTATTGTTTCAATATGTACGTTTTTCTTTTCTTTTAATATCTAGTTTTATTCTTTTGAAGTTTGATGGGTATAAGTCTTGATTGTGTATGATATTGCCGCTCCAAGAATGAACATAGTAAAAGGTGTTGTTGGTCTTATTCGGAGGACATCTGGCTATGGAGCTGAGTATGGTACAGGGTCACTGTCTCACAGGTTTCCTGTTCCAACAACAAAAATTATATTCAGGTATATTTTATTTTATTTTATTAACTTTTGTTCTTTTAGTACATATTTATGTACTATAATGCTAAATGTTAAGAATTGTTTGTAGGATTCTGTGTTAGGTTTTTAGAGTTGAATGTTGTCTTAGGATCATATAATATGATAGTAATCCCAAACTTATGCAAAGACTTGTGTCATCATCTCATATGTTGCTTTTAAATGGGCATTTGAGCTCTTTTCTACTGTCAGCAGGGTCTTGTTAAGGGGATACACCGGATCAAAGCTCAATCTGATATCTTACTTTCATTTCAATTTGAAAGAAACACAACATAGTTAACAATAGGAGAATAGAGTTGCTTGAGTCCTCACGAAACAAAGTTATATAGTCTACTGTATCATTAGCCAATTGCCAACTTTTCTAGTTCAGTATTAGCAGAAATGCTTTCCATGTTAAGTTAGATTAAGTGACATGCATTCAGAAGTTCTAGATCAGACTTAGATTTTTATTGAGACATGGCATTCTTCTGTGAACGGTTAAAAACATAAACATGCTGTCAGTTGTCACAATACATGAGATTGACATTTAGAACATTTTGTTAGATTATTCTTATATCACTAGAAGTCGTACAGATAATGTCATATTGTGCTTGTTTCTGTCCTGTACCTGCTAATGAAGGAAAAATGATATATACAATTGTATCTTCAAGCAAATATTCTTGCCTTATTATTTTGACATATTGTCATTTTTATTTATGCCTTACATTTACTTATACTATCCACTGTCCGGAGTAGGACATTTTTGTGGTAATATGCAAATATGAATGTTTTACATGCAATAAACAAGGGTTGCTTCTGTGTAGCCTTTATTCTTCTTTGTATCATTCTTAGCATAAGTTGTTTTTTTGCTTCAACTTTTCTGTTATCTAAGGCTTTGAGTTTTGTATCATTTTCAGTGATGTTGGTGACGAGGCAATCTTAGCGGCGCTATGGCAGAGATATCAAAATATCTCAGATAAGGTTTGTCTTGGAAAAATTTTGGTTATTTATGGCAATTGTTATTCACTTTTCAAGTGCCCCTGGCAAAGTTTCATTATTGTGCTTTGTTTATTTCTTCTAGTGATGTGTGTTTCTTTTTGTTTGTATTTTGGGTTACACATAATTTTTTTTTTCTTGTTATTGCTGCATGCTTTTTTGGGAGGATCCCTAGCTAGATACACTCTGTTATGTGTTTATGATTGTTGGTTAGAGAAAAAGTGACCAATTTATAATATTTTTCCATCATTTCTGCTCATTATGCTTACCCCTATTAAGGAGCAACACTTACCAATTAAAATCACCATATAACTGAAGATAGTACTTCATTGTTATTCTTTTAGAACAGCCGGATTTCTGTTTTTCATTAATATGTTTATGTGAAGAAAGTATAGTTAAATGCATTCACGTGTCTTCCAGAAGCACGCATCGTGATATTATTTCATAAACTCTTCAGTATTCAACATTGAACTTTGTTTTGCAACACCTGATAATTTCTTGTCTCAAATTCCAGGTAGAAAGACAAAAGGCTTTTCATATATTTCTTACACAGTTTCTAGTAACGTACAAGAACTGGGAGCCATTTGATTTAGATGACTCGTCTGGGGAGGACTCTCAAAATCCTGATGAGGTTATCATCGGTTGCTCGGCTGCACATCCAGCTGAAATCATAGTGGTCTTAGTAGAAGAAGTTACACACATAACTTCTATGGTCACTGAATGTAAGTTAACATTTTTTTTCCTTTTATCTTTATGGAATGCATTGTTACGTGGACAAATATCACACAGATGAACCTTGTGTAACATGCAAAATATCATCCAATCAGCAAGGTACATATATATGATTGTAATGTTATTAACAGCTCATCACTCATGCTAGGCCTTAAACCAAACGTACTTAACACACAATTATAACCATAGCTAAATTTGAAATTCTTAACCAAAAATCCATCGGCTTCTCATCAGACTTCATGGAAGCTCATCCATATAACATGTTGCAGTACTAGACTACTGATAGGAACACTACCAACATAAATTTGTTTATGGTTACTTGGTTAGGTACTGTCCATTGTTATATTAAGGTTTCTTTGTAACACATTATGAAACCATATGTATTCACTGCTGTACACATTCAGATTTGATGGCTGCAAAGAGTTAACATGAATTTGGGAAAAACACCATCCTTTTGAATTTTGTTGATTTCTTATAGAGCTGTATGATTTACATACTTTATATATTTCCCTTTCTCATCAGTCATCACTAGTCATTTACGGAATCAATATGTGTTGAAGCCATTGCTTAGCTATGTATCCGTTATCACTTAAATAGATGCCTTCTCTTAGGCATTCATTAAGTTTGATGGAGATTTCTCATCTCTTTTGTGTCCGTGATTCATATTTCTTGCACTATATCTCATTAATGAACATGTATGATTTGCGATCATCTACAGACATATCAGGGACTTCAAGTAGCCTGTCCATCACATCTGAAGCTTTTGCTCTCTTGAGTTCTTTGATCATCATGAATCGGTCAATGCATAATTGTAAAGTTTTGGGCTATTATGGTGGGATTCAAAAGCTGACAGCACTAATGAAAGGTATGGTATTAGTTTTTCTTTAAACAATTTTATTGTTTGTCATGTTTTGGTGGTTAAACCAATAATCACGGTATACTAGATTTGTTCAAAAACTTGAAAAATGAGTGTCTGTAGTTTGATCTGCAACAGCTAATATCCTCGTTTTTATTTAGCTTTTTGAGTAAATAGCCGTTTAAGTTTATATTGCTCAGGTTCTCTTGTACTATGTAATTGGCCAATGAGATTGGAGAACAATGTTGTCTTTAGATTAGAGGTAGGGACAGCTTGGTAATTTCAGTTGACTTATATATCAATCTCATTTTTATGTTTTTTTGTTTATCTTAGAGTAGCGGTCAATTTTTATTTTTCATTAAATTACAACATAGGTCAATGCATATGTGCTTTTTTTAATCATTTGCTTGTTGCTTCAATGCAGTTCATAATTTTGTTATATTCATAATGAGCTTTAAGACCGTATATGCACTTGTGTTCTTTTACATATGTTATAATATTATAATCTTTGTTTCAGCGGCCGTTGTTCAATTGAAAACCATTGCTGGTGCACTTTCAGCTGATGACACTTTATCAAGTTCTAATGTAGAAAAAGCTGTTTTTTTACAAAAGATACTTGTACATGTAATTTCAATTGTATGCTGCTTTATCAATTTACGAGTAGATGTACATGGAAAAGTTATGATAGACGTTGACAACTTGAAGGCTTCTGTTGAAAGACTCGCCTTAAATCCAGAACCTTTCATTCATTCACGTGACCCACTTTCTGAAAAAAGATTGCAGTGGCATCAGAAGGCAGTCATATCAGTGATGGAAGCTGGTGGTTTTAATTGGTTAGTAGGTAAGGTATGCATCTTTTCAGGCTTACTTTCTTGACTGGCTAGTATGTTGAGGATGATAGAAAACTGAAGATATGAGATAAACAAGGTTTTTATTGCTGGGATAAACTTTTAATTTTGTTGGGGATGATTTCGTTAATTTGTTTTTATTTAGAAAAGTTTTATAGACTTACCTCTTTTAGTTATATTATTATAATCCAGGCTCTGTTGGAACTGAGTATTTATTTTTTGTTATTGGTTCGGTTTCCAGTTATGTATGGTGCTACTTGCTTCTACTCTTTGTAAATCAAAATTTGTTATTGACTGCAAGTCAGTTTACATCACACACAATTGCTCAATTTTCTTGATGTCTAGTTCATTAACTAGCATTCTGGTTTGTGATTGCTTACTAAATTTTGTCAAAAATTGGGATTATCTGCTGGTATAATCAACTAAAGTGTTAAGTTCACAAAGGAGTATCAGGTTCACTTTTGTGATAGTTGAGGCTCTTGTAAGTCGGAAAAGACCATTATTTATTTTAAGGAAGAAAAAGAGAGAAAAAATAACAAAAGAAGTTGCCAACTCTGCACTCATTATAGTCGTTTTCTGAATAAGTTACACATGGAAGCTTACCTTGAAAACTGAATATTAGAAGATACGAATAAGAAATTTAGACATTAACTATTTTTGACTGTCTTGTTTACTTACTCTATGTTTAGGGAAACTAAATTTTGGATGTGTTTTCAGAGTTACTGCGTGTGATTAGAAGGTTAAGCTTGAAGGAACAATGGACGGATTCATCTCTTCAGTATCTGACTTTAAGAACTCTTCGGTTAGCACTAACTGATAACCCACGTGGTCAAAACCATTTTCGAAGCATTGGGGGACTCGAAGTGTTGTTGGATTATTTAGGAGTTTCTTCAATTAACTCCTTAAAATCAAGGAATTCGTTTTCTGATAATGGAAGGTAACATACACACACATATATATATATATTATCCTTTAATTTATTTATGTGTTATCGTCAAAGAAACCCTACAATCTTTCACCATTAATGTGGTCTAGTCCTAACTTTATTTTATAATTATTGATTACATCCCTGAAGTTTACAATTTTTTTTATATAAATTTGTGGGACTAAACCACATTTTCAAACTTGGAGGACTGTATCAAAAAGTATTTTTAAGATTTAACCACATTTTTGGTGAAAGTATATATGTTTTCATACTTTTATTTACTAAACCTAAGATCATGGGTTTCAAATATGCAGAAAAGCTAGGCACTTTACTTTCATTGATTGTCTTGTTATTTTGGTATCATGTTTCATGTAGAAATCCTAAACCACAATATAAGAGAAAACGTAGAAAGCTAATTTGGCAAACATTAACTCAATCGACGCATCATTATATATCTGAATAAAATGTTAGCGGTTGTTATGAGTCAACTTTTCTAATGCTTAGTAGATGACATGATTGTCATTTAACTATTGTACAGATGACTTGTCTTCTCAGTTTTTGAACTGGAAAACTACATGTAGCGTTCGCCTGTGTAATTTACGTATGCTTGCACCAGTCTTTTATATTTTTAGTGTGGATTTTTTATTAAATGATAATTTTCCTAATATGACCTAATCTTTTGGCTGTCATGTTTTATCAGGGATGGAAATCCTCTAATGTGGATTTTGCAGCTTCATCTTCTATCTTTGGAGGTACTCAGGGAAGCTGTGTATCCTTTCATTCATGCCATAAGTGAAGTAGTGAACAATAGAAATAAACTACATTCCACATCATTGCACTTTTTATGACTTTTAACTATGTAAAGTACTTTCTTGGAAATTGCTTTTTCTTGGTGGCAGTTTCAGTTGATGGACAGCCAGTCTTGATACACTAACCACATTTTATGGGGTTTTTTTATATATTTTTTTCCCTAAAACAAGCATAGCATCTAGGTTGGGTGGTAAATGTGAGACTGTTAAAGTTAATTGCTAACATAGCCAAAGTTGTGATTTTTTCTTATAATTTGATGCACTTAACCATGTTAAAGCTTTGGCAATTTGAACAATTTGCAATTTCTTTGTGAAAATGGAAGAGTGCACAAGTTTGCAAATAACTTTTGTTTGCCGGCATTTGTGTTTCAAGAATTCATTCGGGAAAACCCTTCTGTGGAAAATAATATTCAGATTATTGAAGTACCAGAGACCTCTTCATCTGTGAATACACCTAATTGCCAGTATTGGAGTAACTATACTGTCAATTTGAGCAAAGCTTTATATTCCTTTGTTCTTACATTAGAGGATCTAAGATCACATCAAGTGCAATCATCTGGTCGTGGTACCTTCCCATTTTCTTCTGTATATGGAGAACTTTCAATAAAGTTCATTATGAGGGTTCTTCAAACTGTATTTCCAAGCATTAAGGCCTTTTCAAGTCAAAATGAGCTTCCTAGCCACTTAAGGTATATTCCTTTTCATATTCTTTTCAGTGAGATGGTTAAAATATAACTTTCTAGCAGAAAAATAATCTCACTACTTCTACCCTTGTTCACGCTTCATGACTATTTACCTTCAGTTTTTTCATCTGTATAATTTTCTTCATTTTCATCTGTTTGCAGGATATTTTTATACTCGCTGCAACATTACTTACTCTTCGTATTTAGAAAAGTCCTTGTTTTATCATCTTCATTACTGGATATATTCCGGTCAGAAGGGATTTGGGATTTTATCTTTTCAGAGCATTTTTATTTTGGGAGCGGGTCAACAGTAATTCCCGAAGCTTATATCAATTATAGTGATGTTCGTCCTTGGAGCAATGAGCCTTATACTCGTTCAAGATCCTTCAAAAAACAATTCCAAAGTAATGAAGATGATATTCTTCAAACTAATGTAATTTCAGTTGTGGAGTTTGCTGCAACCCTAGATGCATCTTCACATAATATGGTGAGTTCTTTCTAGTTTTTCTCTTTTGACAATCTTGTATCAGGTGTCCGGTATCTATTTGTCTATTAATAAGGAGTACATAATGTCTCTACAAAATTACTTGGTAGACTAAGTTGATTTGGATATTTCATGGTTTATAAAGCAGTATAAAAAATAAATTTATTTTCTCTTGAATTTGATAGGGTTTGATATATGTGATGATTGTGATAGATAGAGTGAAAATGGATATTTCATGGTTTATAAAGCAGTATAAAAAATAAATTTATTTCCCTATTAGCTATTAATACCTATTTATAGAAATATAAGTTGCACTTGACCCCCTCCTAAAATAGACAAATGACATTTAGAGTAGAAACTAGATACGATTTCTATCAGAATTGCTTTGCGTGGATGACTGCTTAGATTATATGGAGAGCAATCCTAGACTGTAAACTTGATTTGGATATTTTCATGGTTTATGAAAGTATGAAACAGTGTACGAAGACTATGTGTTCACAATATAACTTTAATGAAGCAGGTGTAGAAAAAAAGTTCTCTTATTTATCTTTAAAATTTCCCTCTTCCTTTTTGAAGACGAAAATGTTTTGCCTAACATGTTTCGCTTTCTTTTTAAATCGTTGATGGAAATCTTATTTATTCTGTTTTCCCCATTAATTGTACTTTAGTTTTAAGTTCACCAGAAAATATTGCTTAACTTTTTAATGTTTTTGTTTGTCAGCCTGAATGTTCTGTGCTTTTGGATTCTCTTGAGTTGTTTGCTTGTAAACCTGAGGTAGCTACTGGTCTAGCAAAGTGTCTACTCCATGTTTTGCAGCTTGCACCAGAGAAAACTTTTCTCTCCTTTAAGAAATTTGATGCAATTCCTCGAGTGCTCAAAGTTTCTTGTATACAAGCTCAAGATTCCAAAAGACCTGTGACTGATTCAAGTGAAGTGATTGCTTCACAATCCTTAAAGCATCGTTGTCGTGATTGTATGGAAGTTTGCATGCAGCTCTTTGCAGAATACTTTTCGGTTACCGAAGAAGCAAAATGTTTGGTTTTGAATAGCTCTACTTGTATTGATTGTTTGTTCGATCTTTTTTGGGAAGAATATATGAGAAGCTCCATGCTTTCTTATATCTTTGCCCTGATGAAGGTAATCACTTTGTTTATTACTTTTCCATGACATTTGGGAATTTGAGAGTCTCTCTCTCCCTGTGTGTGTGTGTGTGTATGCACGTGCATGTTTTTAGGTGTAGGTACCACTGGGAAACTAAATATGAATGAGGAGCATACTAATTCACTAATTTTGTAACTTTGATTCACAAGCTTACATATTTGAGCAGATTCACTAAATTGTGAACCAATGTTACAAAATTAGTGAGTTGGTTTTTCATGTATAATTAGTTTTTCATTTGATCCTGATTTTATGTATACAAACACACATACACACGCAAATATATGTGTACCTAACACATATAAGGGAGGGATCAAATGCGAACTCTGATATGGTAAGAAGTAATGGAATTATATAATTGTGAGTTTGACAACTGTGTATGTTTTAAATTCAAAACTTTGATTGGTTCTTATCAATCTCAGTTAGCTTCTAATCTTTTTTATGTTTCTAATTCCATCATTATATTTATACGTGGATGTGTATATATAGGTAACTGTATTTGACTTGATTGTATATGTTGACTCGTAGTTCATTCCATATTCTGAAGATGACCGAAAGGCAAAGTTATATTTATGTTCTAAATACTTGGAAACCTTTACACAAGTCAAAGAAAGGGAGAAAAACTTTGCAGAACTATCAGTTGATCTGCTGGTTGGGATGAGAGACATGCTTTTAAAAGATCGACTGGTATAATTACTGGTCATACATTTCATTGTTTTGTAGACTGCATGCCCATTGTGGAAATTACACAGTGAAGTTGTGAACTGAGCTTTACTAGCTTTTGTACATTTTTTCAGTACTTCCAGACTTTATTCCGTGACGGTGAGTGTTTTCTGCATGTTGTATCTTTATTGCATGGGAACCCTGAAGATGAAGAAGGTGAAAAGCTGGTTCTTAATGTTCTTCAAACTCTAACCTCTCTGCTTATGGGTAATGATGTTTCAAAGGTATGAGTTACATTTAGATTTTATTCATATTTTGGTTGTATTGTGCATATCGCATTGTTGGCGCTGAAAGGCTGATTTTTTTTCCATTGAAACAAGGAATATCACCCTTAATATGCTGTATGCCACTATTATTTGTTACTGTTGAACCTATTTTTAAACTGTTGATGACTGTAATAATAGCTACAATTTTTCATATTTTGTGTTACACTAGACTATGCTTTTGATTCTTCATATTTTCGGTTTATCGGCAAACACATTATTGATACCTAGATTTTGTGTAGGCGGCTTTTCGAGCACTTGTTGGTAAGGGTTATCAGACACTGCAAAGTTTGCTGTTAGACTTCTGTCACAGAAGGCCAAATGCAGGTCTTTTAACTGCTCTGCTCGATATGCTTGTTGACGGGAAATTTGATCTGAAGAAGAGTCCTGTTATAAGGGTACGTTTGCCAAACCTTATTTTGGAAATGAAATATTTTGATGTTTTATATTCTGCTTTTCGTTTACTTTTTTTTTCCTGTTTTCGGGCCTTTTTTGATGTTTTTTTTTCTTTGGCATCAGAATGAAGATGTTATCTTGCTTTATCTTAGTGTGTTGCAGAAGGTTGGTTAATCATCCTCTACTTTATATCATTGCTTGAATATGTTAGCCTCTTGTAGTGGTGTTCAGTGGGTCAGAATTTGGTTTCCTTGTGTGGTTTGGGTTTGGGATTTATTAACCCTTCTCGAAAACCAAACTAAATTCACATTTAGACTCGAAATATCTACTCGAATACGGGTTAAACCGAACCAAACCAAGTCACAAGACCTAGTTCTAACTTTTTAAAATAAAGAAGCAAAACCAAATTCGAATGACCATTCGAGCTCAAAGAAAAGTGTTTTCATGAACTATTTAATTAGAATTTACAGATAACAATCATTTCAATATGTGAATCATAGAGCCGCCACATCGCATGGTCAAAGTATCACACCAAAGTGCTATACATGTTTATAATACCTTTAATTCAGAAGTTTATATTACTGAATTTGGTTTCTGGGTGAGGTGGCTTCGAAATCTAAAATTAGCTCTAACCAAATTCGAATATCTGAAATTCAGCTCTGATCTAAAACTAGCTCAAGAAACAAAAATAAATTGCTTTCATTTGTTCGAATTTGATTCGGTTCAGACTGCAGGTCTTTTGAGTTGCATCCAAATACTGAACACCCCAACTTTAGAGCTACCAAATATTATATATATTTATGATTACTCAAGTTGATCTGACTCATTACATTTTCATCTTAATACTGGGCAGAGCAGTGACTCAATGCGGAATGAGGGGCTGAACATATTCCTTCATCTGCTTAGAGATTCAATATCAAATAGAACTTCATGTGTTAGAGTGGGAATGCTTAGCTTTCTTCTTGACTGGTTTCCTTGTGAAGACAATGATAGTGTTGTCCTGAAAATTGGGCAGTTAATTCAGGTAACTGGTGGACATAGTGTTTCTGGGAAAGAAATTCGCAAAATATTTGCTCTACTTCGAAGTGATAAAGTGGGGGCCCGCCAACAGCACTGCTCACTATTGCTAACCAATATTTCATCAATGCTAAATGAAAAAGGACCAACTGCATTCTTCAATTTTGATGGACCTGACTCTGTAAGTTTCTATGGCATTTAATCGATTTACTTGAAATAAGCTTTATCACCAAAGTTTGGCTATTAGTTTCATTGTTTATGTGTTTTGGCACGCTACTGATTACCTAATGATGACTTTAAGTGAAAAATAATACTCTGTTGCAAAATTGTTGTCCACGGTGCTATTTAATCTGCCACAAAGTAATTGTCCTGCATAAGTGCATAGTGCATATCTATGATTTACTAATTTTTCTATTCTATTTAATCTTGCAACTTTTCTAAGTCAATTTTTCTAAACTTGTGATAATCATTTTTATTTGTCTTTTAAACTTTTTTTGCAGGGAATAATAATCAACTCTCCAGTGCAGTGGCCTAACTATAAGGGATTTTCTTTTTCTTGTTGGTTACGGGTAGAAAGCTTTCCCACAAGTGGAAGGATGGGGCTATTCAGTTTTCTTTCAGAAAGTAAAAAAGGATGTCTGGCTGTCCTCACAAAGGATCGGTTATTGTTTGAGGTAGAACTATATGTTTGTATAAAAGAATCGTTTTTTTGTTTACACTTTGGTTTTTATAGCGACTTACATTCTTCATCTATATCATATGATTATCTTCTTTTTTTTAATGATATATTATTTATTGTTTTTATCTTTTGCAGTCTATTTATCAGAAACGCCAGAGTGTTTCATCTCCTCTCAGCCTTATTGATAAAAAATGGCATTTTTTGTGCATTACTCATAGTATTGGCAGAGCTTTCTCTGGAGGGAGTCATGTAAAATGTTATTTGGATGGAGCTCTTGTTTCTTCAGAAAAGTGCAGGTTCTATCTCATTTTGGTTATGATTTATGTTGGTTTTTAGAAGAATTTCTTCTTTTTTTATGGGCAAACGGCATAAAATAGAATCGACCCCAAAAGTTTAATAACTATTTTGAAATATGAAGTTTAACAAAAGTTCATTTTTTTTCAATGGTGTTCAAAAGTTGATTTTTTGGCTTTTTTTCCAGACATTTCATTGCATTGCGCCTTCTGAGTTGACACGGCACAAACTGATCAAGTTGAAGTATTTTTTGTGCTCTTTTGTTGTAGGAAAGTAGTTTTGCTCATCTTTTTATTTTATGTTTATTTGTGCAGCTATCCCAAAGTCTATGAACCTTTGACCAGTTGCGTGATAGGAGCACCGGTTTTGCATTCTTTTGAAGAAGACGGTGTTTCCTCTTCCATCAAAGAG
Organism: Bidens hawaiensis; assembly: GCF_021521415.1. NCBI lineage: Eukaryota > Viridiplantae > Streptophyta > Magnoliopsida > Asterales > Asteraceae > Bidens > Bidens hawaiensis. Next base: position 412,476 of record NW_027492608.1, on the reverse strand, counting down.
TCGTCTCCGTTTTTTGGTCAAATCGGGCCACTCTACCTTTTTAGTGATGTCATCACTTCTGAACAAGTGCAGGGAATCTTTTCCTTAGGACCTAGTTATATGTACTCGTTTCTTGACAATGAATTTGTAGTTTCTGGTGATAACCCCTCACGTAGTGGAGTTCTTGATGCTAGAGATGGTCTTGCCTCCAAAATTATTCTTGGACTTAATGCACAGGTTTTTTTTATCCTTTTTTTAAGCTACCTGATAAAAAACATGTAGAGGGGTCAAAATGGGTGGATTGGGTTATATGGGTCAAAAAAGTAAATAACATGTGAACCCGCAAGCACATTTTTGTTTAATTTTTTTACTTTTATAGATGATATGCTAACCTTCTTTATGCATTTGTATGCACTTAGGATGACTTTCAGCCTGTTCTATTCGTTTCCTTTCCAGTTAAATAATTTAGCTTAACTCAGTTGGCCCATTGTGAATAAAAACATTACTTGAAGTGGGTTGAAATTGCCACCTCTAAGGCTCTAAACATCATGCTTGAAAATTTTATATTGTGTTATGGTCTACAAAAGAGCTAGACAGTTGAAAGAGTTCTACATATGTTCTCATTTGCAGGCCAGTAATCGTAGGACATTATTTAATGTCTCAACTTTGATCGATCATACACTTGACAAGAGTTCATTCGAGGCGACTGTAAAACTTGGGACCCAACTCTGTTCTCGCCGTTTGTTACAACAGATTATTTACTGTGCTGGGGGTGTTTCTGTCTTTTTCCCTCTGTTCACTCGCATTGACCTATTTGAGGATGACAATCAACAACTTGAATACAATTTGCTTACACCCATAACAAAAGAACGTTTAACTGCTGAAATCATTGAGCTTATTGCCTCTGTTCTAGATGAGAATTTGTCCAATCAACAACAGATGCTCAATCTTTCTGGATTCTCAATTCTTGGTTTTTTGTTGCAATCAGTTCCTTCACAACAGCTTAATATGGAAACATTATCGGCTCTGAAACATATGCTTAGTGTTGTTTCAAATTGCGGTTGGTACCTTTGAGAATTTATAATTTATTGTAAACACTATTACAGTTTTTAAGGGATAATGTATACAGAGGCCACCCAAGTCTTCAGAAATTTTCACAAAATGAACCTAAATTTGAAACTTTTGACTTCTAGAGTTTAAATACATAATGATACTTTGGCGACCTTTGAAATTGTTTCAATAGGCATGTGGCCTTAATACAAACTTTTCAATACTTGGGTGACCTATGCGCATGTTATCTCCATTTTTGAAGATTTTCATGGAACCATTGTTTGTTATCTTACCATATTAGTTAATACGATATTGATAACTCTCCAGGCTTGGGTGGAGTCCTTGTAAATGATGCAATCTCACATGTATTTCTTAATCCTTTCATCTGGGTATATGCTGGCTACAAAGTACAAAGGGAACTTTACATGTTTCTCATTCAGCAATTTGACAATGATCCAAGGCTTCTCAAGAGTCTGTGTCGGTTTCCACGTGTTCTTGATATAATCCACCAGTTTTATTGGGATCACATGACTTCACATTCCAGTGTTGGAAGCAAACCTCAATTGCCTATAGCAAACAAAGATTTTGGAGAGAGGCCCAACAAGGAAGAAATACAAAAAATTCGTCTCCTTTTGTTAAGTGTTGGTGAAATGAGTCTCAGGTATGTATATGAGTCACCCATAATACATTAGCTTTATGTTATAGGGGTGTAATTGAGCATAGGTAAGTCAACCCAGTTTTAAGCTCGATTAAACAATGAAATGCAAAGCCAACTAGAGCACCGATGCAAAATGGCACAAACTCGATAAGGCTTGTGAGCTTTGTGGACTGAGTATTTTAGCACTTGAGCTTGACTTGATAGTTTACTCATCTAGATCATTCGATTCTACTCTTAACAGTATTATTAATCATAGTTAGTTTTGGACCTACTCGATACGTTTGAGCTCGGCTTGACTCAACTGGTTTGGTAATCATGTAAATTTACATATACATGTAGAGTAGAATCGTAAAATGGCACTGGCTTGATAAGGTTCATGTGCGTCAAATGCGAATATTTTCTCAATGCCGACCTGACTTGAATCAAATCATCTTGAACATTTTCAACTCGATTACATCCCTATTTAGCGAGTATTCAAGAACATGTATCTTATTTATTTAGTTCAGGGCTTATGTAACACCTTCTCTAGTTAATGAGCTTACCATTTTTAAGCTTTTGGGAATGAAATTTTTGTCTAAACATGAGTGGATTGTGCAGGGAGCATATTGCAGTGTCAGATATTGAATCACTTGTATCCTTTTTTGAGACGAGTCAAGACATGGCGTGTATTGAGGATATTCTAAATATGCTTCTTAGAGCTCTTTCTCAAAAATCACTGCTTGTGTCTTTTCTTGATCAAGTCAATTTAGTTGGTGGCTGTCATCTTTTTGTGAATCTGCTTCAAAGGTTTGTATGTCTTGTGGTAATATAACTAAACATGTTTTGTGACATATTGCAATTTGTATCTGCAGAATTGTTTCACCATCTTCACTTTTTGCATAACTTGCCGTTTTTTATATAGGTTCCTGAGCATGCCACTATCATCTTTTCGTGTGTGCTCAATAAGAAGCTTTAAACATAACATCTCAACAAGAAATAAATAAATGTCAGAATTTTTGATTATACACGTAGTTATCTTCTAGAGTATGATAATCATAGTTGCATTGTTACATGCATAACTAGTCTAATAATGTGGCCTTTGGTTTGTTCATTTTGTTTTGTTTTTCCATGATACAGGTAAGTGTAAAATGGAGAAATTGTAATGAGTTAACATTACAGCCTGCTCTACTTTGATTCCTTTTATCGGTTTGTTCTTTTTAATGCAGGAACTATGAACCAGTCCGATTGCTCGGTTTGCAGTTCCTGGGAAGACTTTTGGCTGGTATACCATCTGAGAAGAAGGGGCCAAAGTTTTTTACTCTGGCTATTGGAAGATCAAAGCCTCAACTAGAAGGCCCTATGAGACTTGAGTTAAGGTCTCAACCCATTTTTTCTGCCATGTCAGACAGATTGTTCAAATTTCCTCAGTCAGATGGCTTGTGCGAAGCCTTATTCGATGTTCTTCTTGGTGGTGCTAGCCCAAAACAGGTGATTTATATTTAGGGTTGAAAAATACATCATGCAGGAAAATAAGTTTTATTGCCTTATCTTACTCATTTTACTCTTAGAAGGCTTCCTAGAAAAATACACTCATAATTATTTTGCAGGTCATACAGAGACATAATGCACCTGAGATGCAAAGAAGCAAAGGAAACAGCCCTCAATTTTTCGTACCTCAGATATTGGTTCTCATTTTTATGTTTTTGTCCGACTGTAAGGATGCAAATGCAAGAATAAAAATAATTGTGGATCTACTTGTGTTGCTAGATTCAAATCTCCCTAAAATTGAGGCATTTATGGTAAGGGGTCAAATATATTGTTTTCGTATTGTGTTTTTTAAGGCAAATTTTGTAGTAACTTAAGCTTTTTGATAGGAATATGGATGGACTGCCTGGTTGTTTGCTTCCATGAAGCTTAATGTGTTGAGAAACTACAAAATGAAGTCACAAGTTGACAATGAAAGTGAATTAGTTGAGCAGAACTATGTGAGGGCCTTGTTTTCTTTGGTTCTTTGTCACTATGTACAATTTGTGAAAGGTGGCTGGCAACATTTGGAAGAGACTGCCAATTTTTTTCTCATGCATGTATGTTAGTTGAGTTTTCTTCTCTTTTAGTGTCATATGATCTTTTAAATTAGTTTTGGATCTATATCAGTCGGTTTTTACTTTTATGTACAGGGCGGTAAATCGTATCGGTATATGCTTCGTGATATATATGAGGATTTGATGAAGCAGCTAGTGGACTTATCTTCTAGGGAAAATATACTTTCTTTGCAACCATGTCGTGACAACACATTGTACCTTTTGAAACTAGTCGATGAGATGCTGATTTCTGAACTTGATAACAGTCTTCCGGTATGCAATTCCCTCTTTAGTTCTTTACTGTTATTTTGGCAGATTAATACATTATTGGACCTATTTTTTTTTCTAATTTATATTTACAGTTTCCAGCATGTGGCTATGATTTTTCTCCTGAACGCATACAGTTACAAAATGATAAGGATCTTGTCTCTGCTCTGTACGAGGCCCTTCAGGGAGAAAGTCACGATCGTATCTCAAGGTAATTTTTCGTCCATGTCCTCTGTATGCTCATCTTGTTTCTAGATACATTTATGATTAAATTGTTTCCTTGAGACTGGTATATAGATGGCATTTAGGATAGGTTTTCTAGGCCTATATATACACTTGTTTTGGTTATTAATCAATAACATGATATTTTTGTTTTCCTCAAGTTTCCATAGTGCCAGCTCTGGTTTTTATTCCTTGTAAACTTATTGTTTAGCTTGATTATCTCAGTATTAACATGTGCTGCCATTTCGGTACATGAAAATAAAATTTAAATGTTCTCTTCCAGTGACCCTAAGGCTCTTATTCAACCTGTCCTCGATGAAGTTGAAGACATTGATGAATCATGGTGGAATCTCTATGACAAATTATGGGTTGTCATTAGTGAGATGCACGGGAAAGGTCCAAGCAGATTCTTAGAAAAGTCAACTTCTACCGTGGGCCCATCTTTTGGGCAAAGAGCACGTGGTCTGGTTGAGTCGCTGAATATTCCTGCTGCAGAAATGGCTGCGGTTGTTGTATCAGGTGGAATAAGTAATGCATTTGGTGGAAAGTCGCACAAAGTTATTGATAAAGCCATGCTTTTAAGGCCTGAAAAATGCTCAAGAATTGCTTTTCGACTTATGGTTGTATATTTGTGCAAATCTTCACTTGAAAGAGCTTCAAAATGTGTTCAACAGTTTATTCCCATACTGCCCTGTCTTCTGACTGCTGATGATGAGCAAAGCAAAAGCCGCTTACAACTCTTTATCTGGTATTGTTTTCTTCTATATTTTAGTTTCTTTGTGGGATATAATGATACCTTATCTTTAAAGGTAATTTCGACTCGTAAACTTGTTAATGGGCCAAATTTGGTTGGGTTGAGTCTTAAAGGTGTTCCATAGTCCAGAATACAAGCTCCTAAATTGGTCTTTCAAGATTTAGATATTGTTGTTACAATGTTGTTTTTAAAGCTTAATAACCCAACCTGGCTTGTATGAAAATCACCCGTTTCAGCCAAATTCATTTCATATGTTTGCCAACCTGCCTGACCCATCCTATTTGGCACCTCTACTTGTAATGTACATCATCATTAGTGAATGTGACAATGCTAAGCTTTCTACATAGGGCCTTGCTTGCTGTTAGATCTCAGTTTGGGATGCTGGATGATGGTGCTCGGTTTCATGTCATTGCACACTTGATTCGTGAAGCAGTTGAGTGTGGCAAGTTGATGTTGGCAACCATTATCGTTGGAAGAGATGACACATCAGACATGGGTAGCATCTCAAAGGAAACAGGAACCATTCAGAATCTAATACAAAAGGATCGTGTACTTGCTGCTGTATGTTTTTTTTATTCCGTTTCATTTCATGTTCACAACTATAATTTTCATTTCTAGATTTGTAAATGACAAAATATCCCTGAATCTATTCAAATATATTATGACAACCCATCCAGAGTTGATTCTTTGTAGTATATTCAGGGGCAATTTTCTCGTATTTACAACTCTAGATGTTACGCAAGCTATAAATTTAAAGATGTTTTGACATTTGCCATGTTTTTTGGGATAGTTTTAATTTCATTCTTTTGCCCTCGGCATAAAGAAAACCAAAGTAATGCTTAGGTGTCCAAAATTATTTTACTGGTCAGGTGGTTTTAATGAAAAAAATTGAATACTTCTGTGGCCTTTATGTATAGTATACAAATTCAATATGTAATGGAAGTTCTAATGCAATATTGCTGCATCTTATCATTTTTGTTTCAGGTTTCTGATGAGGTTAAATATCTAAAGAATTCTACCCTGGACCGAACAAAACAAATGGATGAATTTCGTATTAGGATGGATGAAAATTCGTCTTTTGATTTGAAGCAGTTGACAGTTTTTGAAGATGAAATGCAAAGTAACTTAAATGTTATTCTTGCCTCAGATGATAGCAGAAGAGCTTCACTCCAGCTTGCTCGTGATGAGGAGCAACAAGTGACTGCTGTAAGCTTTACTGATTTGATAAAATGGAAACTGGTCAAATGGGTTGAATAGGCCAAACTGTTGAAACTCACCCTAAAGTGTATTAAATTCCTAACACTCCCTAAATATTTTGTTAAACTTAACTAGTTACTATTGTAATAGTATAGTTTTTGCCATACATTTAGAATATTACTTTGTTTATAAAAAGCAAAAGACTGTTTGCGGGCCAAGTTGACCCTGCCCTGCTTGGCCTATTTTGACCAGCGTCAAGAAATTATGACATGCGCTGTTTGGATGTGATTACAGTTTTCATTTTCCAAAACTTGATTTGTAACAGGAAAATTGGATACATGTGCTACGCACACTGATTGATGAGCGAGGTCCATGGTCAGCTAATCCTTTCCCTAACAATATTGTCAGACACTGGAAACTTGACAAGACAGAGGACACATGGCGGCGTAGGCAGAAATTAAGACAAAATTATCATTTTGATGAAACGCTTTGTCATCCTCCTTTTACTCTTCCAACTAATGGGACCGTTCCTTCTATCCCTGAAACAAAATCGGTGTTTGCAGCTCACCTTCCACAACAAATGAAACAGTTTTTGCTTAAAGGGATTCGAAGAATAACTGATGAAAGTTTCTTAGAATCTGTAGAACTCGATGTTGAAAACAGTGAGCAAAAGGCCTCTACCAGTGAGGACCTACCAGAGGTTTCAAAAGACGAAAATGATCAGAAGGATTTTCATGAACGGAAAGATCATTCCTCTATCTCAATTGAGTCAGAAGATAGTGAGGTATGCTACTTTAATCTATAACACGAGAAAAGCAAATATCTGTTCTGTTCTTGTTTATGTCTAACCCAAAATTTGATTCCAGTTCATGGTCCTCATGTATTCTATCGAAAATTCGCAGGTCCTCATGTCTCTTCCGTGTGTACTTGTGACCCCAAAAAGAAAGCTAGCTGGGCGTTTGGCTGTCATGAAGAAGGTTCTACATTTTTTCGGGGAGTTCTTGGTTGAAGGCACAGGGGGCTCATCTGTTTTCAAAAGTATTCAAGCATCTGGCAGTTTTGATTCAAACAAAACTGATAACATAGGGACGCAGAAGCAAAAGTTTATCAAATGGCCGGTTAATTTAGATGAGGGAGAAACCTCTGATAATATAAATGCAGTTTTGGGTAATCTTCTTCAGAAGCAATCTGAAAACATCAAGCGCCATAGAAGATGGGAAATTTGCAAGGTAATTTTTTTTTTTTTTAATCTTGAGTAATTCAGTTCATTTGCATTTTCTTAATATTTTGTTTCGTATGAAGTATGAGTACTGCCAATGTCGGTAGAAGTATGTATTTATATGAATTCTTTCCACTAAATAATATGCCTGAATATTTAAATTGTTTAAGAAATATATAATATGTATATGTTTTCTAATAACAGATAAAGGCTGTCCACTGGACTCGGTATTTGCTACGATACACTGCCATAGAGATTTACTTTAATAATTCATCTGCTCCGGTGTTTTTCAATTTTTCATCAAATAAAGAAGCCAAAGATGTTGGAAGCTTGATAGTATCCACTAGAAATGAATCTCTTCTTCTCAAGGGACACAGAGACAAATCTGGAGTTATTTCCTTTGTTGATAGACGTGTTTCTTTGGATCTTGCAGAAACTGCCCGAGAAAGTTGGAGGAGAAGAGACATTACAAACTTTGAATATTTGATGATTCTTAATACTCTTGCGGGCAGATCATATAATGATTTGACTCAGTATCCTGTATTTCCTTGGGTACTGGCAGATTACTCGTCTGAGGAACTTGATTTCAATAAATCCTCTACTTTTCGTGATCTTTCAAAGCCCATTGGAGCATTGGATCAAAAACGGTTTGAGGTTATTTATCCCAATGTTCTGTGTGAATTTAAGAACTAATTTTTTTTATGGTAAGGTTGATTATGCTAAGGTCTAAGGAAGCTATTTTGTTTATCTTTGCAGGTTTTTGAAGATAGATACCATAACTTTTCTGACCCTGATATACCCAGGTTATCCTTGATCTTGCAAGGCCCACCTAAGACACTTTTTTCTTTAAAATTTAAATTGGATATTATCATATTTACAACGCTAAAAATTTCATAATTATCCATTTGATAGTGAATAAAAGCAAACTGGTTACTCATAACAGCATGTTTTGTTGAATAAACAAATAGGAAAACCTTGTTAGTGCTGTGAATCATCTTATTGCATATGTAACCGATTTTATTTTGTTTGCTATGTAATGGGTAAATATGGTGTTTTGTGTTTGTAAAGGGTAAGTATGATACTAAGAAATTTGGAATGGTATTATAAAATTTCTCCAATTATATAAACTGACATGCATACTGTCTTTGCAGTTTCTATTATGGATCTCACTACTCAAGCATGGGTATTGTGCTATATTATCTCCTCAGATTAGAGCCCTTTACGGGCCTGCACCGTACACTACAGGTATGTTTGGACTTGCATTGATCTCCATCTTTTTCCTTAGTCTTCATCGAACCTATACATTGATCAATATAAAGCTATTTTAACTGTATTTAAATTACCTTTTTTAACCTTTTCTTTAATAGGCATTGTATTGTAGGGTTAACTATGCATGGATCATTCCTCCTTACGTTTTATTTCTTTTATAGGGTGGTAAATTTGATCATGCAGACCGGCTTTTTCAAAGTATTGAGAGCACGTATAAGAATTGTCTTTCTAATACAAGTGATGTGAAGGAGTTAGTTCCTGAATTCTTTTATATGCCTGAGTTTCTTGTCAACTCAAATTCATACCATTTTGGAGTGAAACAAGATGGTGAACCTTTGGATGATGTTGGCCTCCCTCCTTGGGCAAAGGTATATTAGTTTTACTTTTAAACCAGATAACTCCTCTTTTCGAGGCTCTTCTTTATATGATTGATTGCATAACTGTTTTTTTAGTTATCATGTATTCTTTACTTAGGACCATGATAAATCTGTTTCAATTTGTTTATTTTTGGCTCAGGGATCTCCTGAAGAATTCATAAGTATAAACCGAGAAGCCCTAGAGAGTGAATATGTTAGTTCCAATCTTCACCACTGGATTGATTTGGTGTTTGGTTACAAGCAGCGTGGAAAACCAGCAGTTGAGGTTACAATACAACACTAAGTCAATAACATTATTTAAGCAATCCATTACATGAATTATGTTACTGACCTAAGTGGAACTTTTTGGCCCAGGCAGCAAACATATTCTATTATCTAACATATGAAGGAGCTGTGGACTTAGAGACAATGGAAGATGAATTGCAAAGGTCAGCCATTGAAGACCAGATTGCTAATTTTGGTCAAACGCCAATTCAGATCTTTCGGAAAAAACACCCTCGGAGGGGCCCGCCAATTCCAATCGCTCATCCATTACGATTTGCGCCTTCTAATATTACTTTGAATTCAATAGTTCCTAGTACAAGCAATCTACCTTCAGCTGTGCTGTATGTTGGTATATCCGATTCAAATGTTGTCCTTGTGAATCAGGGGCTAACAATGTCTGTTAAAATGTGGTTGACCACTCAATTGCAATCTGGTGGCAACTTCACTTTTTCTAGCTCGCAGGTTTGATTATTGCTCTATATCATGTACAGGTGGCAAAATGGGCGGGTTGGGTACAACCCGGTTCTGGCTGTGACCTAAAACACTTTTCATCCCAAATATTTTAATATTCTATAATAAATTATTCTGTCAAGTGTGATTACGCAGAAATATAGTAGTTTAATAAGGTAGATGATTTGTGCACCACCAAAGGTTATTTTTAACTAATGTTTTTTCTTGACAACTTTAACCTTATTTGGGGATAGAAGTGGACCGTTATTTGGGGTTAGAAGTAACTTTTCACCTTTCAGATGTAGATTCTTGGAACAATAATATGAATCTACCCATTTATAAGAAAATGGATTAAAATTGCCACCTTCACTATCAAGGGTTACTTCTTTTTGAGCATCTTGCAAATCATTATGATTTCTTCATCATCGATTCTTATTTTCTTTGGCAGGAAGCCTACTTTGCTATTGGTGCAGACATGCTTTCTTCTCGCAGAATTGGTAGTCCTTTGGCAGAAAATATTGAACTTGGAGCACAATGCTTTACCACCATGCAAACACCATCTGGAAATTTTCTTGTTTCGTGCGGAAACTGGGAAAATAGCTTTCAGCTCATATCCTTGACTGATGGAAGATTGGTGCAGAGTGTAAGGCGACATAAAGATGTGGTTAGCTGTGTTTACGGTATATCTTCTCCCCGTGTAAACTCAGTTATGATATTTCTAGATTTTAATCCATTTACATGAAAGTGGATTATTTTGTATTTAATGGGTCATATTAAAAATAATAATAATAATAATAATAATAATAATAATAATAATAATAATAAAAGAAATCCATGTTGATGGTTCAAACTTTGTAAATTTATTTTTTCACAAAAAAGAAGATAGATGAACAAAAAGGTGTTTTGTGGGTCGGCCCATCCCTGTGATCTTTTTTCCTTACCATGGTTCATGGAAACAACCTCAAGCTATGATGTAGTCTTTGTTATTCTTATCTCATTCTTTTAAATAAATTTACAGTTTCGTCAGACGGGAGCATCCTTGCTACTGGTAGTTATGATACAACCGTTATGATTTGGGAAATTTTGCGTACAAAAGATAAAAGAACACGCAACTTACTATCAACAGAGTTCAACCGTAAAGACTGTGTGATTGCAGACACTCCTTTCCACATATTATGCGGACACGATGACATCATCACATGCTTGTATGCAAGTGTAGAACTGGATGTGGTTATCAGCGGATCAAAAGACGGGACTTGTGTTTTCCATACATTGCGGAAAGGAAGATATCTAAGATCACTTCAGCATCCATCTGGATGCCAGCTGTCAAAACTGGTTTCATCTCGACATGGAAGACTTGTACTTTACGCTGAGGATGATCTTAGTTTACATCTCTATTCTATTAACGGGAAACACCTGAGTTCTTGTGAGTCAAACGGGCGGTTAAACTGTATTGAGCTGAGCAGCTGTGGCGAGTTTTTGGTCTGTGCCGGAGATCAAGGGCAGGTTGTTGTGCGGTCTATGAAGTCGCTTGAGATTATAGGAAGGTATAGTGGTGCTGGGAAGATTATAACCTCACTGACTGTCACCCAAGAGGAATGTATTTTGGCGGGGACAAAAGACGGAAGTCTTCTCGTGTATTCTATCGAAAATCCTCATCTTCGTAGGGCTAGTGGGGCCCAGAGCCTGAAATCTAAAGCTTCCGTGACACTATCATGATGATGATATGCATGATTGTTGGCGAATAGCTACTTTGAGGTATGTTTTACCACATCTTTGTCCATTTATTATTATTGTTTGCTAAGTTTGGTACATATTTGAAACTCCAGGTGAGTTCAAAAGATGTACCGAGATTATACAGTTGTCTGGAGGAAATCAGTGAAAGTTGGGGTTTGCGATGGAAATAGACGCATTCTAACAAACAAATACATGTACATTATGTGGTTTAGGTTGCGGACATATTTAATACTAATCCATCATAAGTTTAATCATAGGTGTGTTGATCCCCTTGTCAACTGGGTTCAACTCTTTTTTTATTTTGTTTTGTTTTTTTATAAATTTCAACTTTTCGCCAACAGTTTGTGGATGTCGTGTATGTATGTATGTATACATACACATACATTTACATATGTATACATGAACTCATGTGTTAGGATTGATCTAGTACTAATTTTCTTGGCCTTTTATCTTACTGGTTTGATGATTACTAATTTATCTAATAACAAGAAGTTGAAAGTCCTTAGATCAGGCCTCATCCTAGCAGCCTCACAATACCCTCGGCTTCTTGTAGCGCAGATGAACAAAAGCTAAACGGTAATCAACGAAATGATAGACGAACGTGACAACTTCAACATGTATGTTCTCGTTGGTATTATGAATAAGTAGTGCATGAAATTTTCTAAAATTAATGTTGTACATTCAAAATTTAAAATATATATATTGTTTCTGACACAATACAAGAGCTCGATACAATACATATGTACACGATACTTGCATATGCCAGACTGCCAGTACCTACACCAAAATACACACGATACTTGCATATGTTAGCACCATATTTTTATCGCACTTGGTTTAACACAACCAAAATTACACAAGGAAACTAACCTCTAAACGTGTGTATAATACCAAAATTGAATTTATTTTGCTTAATAAACAATTGAGTATATCAGAGAAGACCTAGACTCTGGCAGCGATGAAGAAGAGAAGGCAGAAGATACAAACAATGAGTCGCCAAACAAACTAGCACAAATGTCATCGATCTAGACGGCAACTAACAACCGCCTCATTGAGACGATATTAGCTTGCAAGACTTATAATCCAAGCTTAGCTTGCAAAAAATTGTAGTGTTAACCCAACCCCTATATAGATCTTCTAAGTAATTCAACACAATCAATATACAAACAATTACTTACTCTTCTTGGTTTAACCGGCTAGATAGCATCGCACTATACTAAAATCAAAGAAAGATGTTACACTCTGAATTTGCAAGATAAGTAACTCGGATTAAAACCAGAACTTGATAAAAAGGTTGTCGATATAACTCGAACAAACTGTACAGTCTATGTTGTTCAACCGATGCATATGTTTATAGTTTATTTACATTCACGATAGATTGAATTCCAACTCTTAACCGAAACCAAATCCCTCGTTAGCTTCATGAATTGCAAGAAGCAGTCTTTCTTCCAGGTGCTGCTTAGAAGGATATTCCGGTAGATCCAACTGGTTGAAACTGCATTCCACAAAAATAAACAAACACATTTTATTACCGAAAGATTATAAACACAATCCGACTAAACACTTTGCAAAAATAAACAAAAATGACAACTATGAACTCAGCATGTGAAATTGTGAATAATAAAATTCATTTATTTTGGCAATTACCATGTATGAGCAGAAGGCAAACGGTCCGAGCTTCCATATGCCTTATGAATCTGAAACTTCTGGGCTCCTGATATACCTTGCAAAGCACTGAACCCTTCTAAAGGTACCTGCGTCATTATTACAACAATATAATATTATTTTTTTGTTAATTTTATACAAACAAAATCATTGCTTAATAGCATAAAACAATATACCTTTGAAGTACCAGTTACAAATTGCAATAAACGAGCCTTGTCTTCTTTGCTTAAAGCTTGAGCAACCTCCCAAAACCAATGAATAACAGGAGATGCAGCACTGTATCCAGAATACTCGGTATTCGCCCTCATGTCATCCACTAACAAGTAGCAATTAACAGTTAACAACTAGACTAAACCATTTAAATCGGATAACAAAGATAATAACGTAAGTTACTCACAATCAATATCTGGAAGCCCACTTATCAACAATTCCAATTCCTTGTCATGAAAAATGGATATGTTATCACGAGGAATCAATTCGTTAAAACCTTCCAAAAAGGCATTTATTTGAGGACGAATAGCAGTTGTTAATCGATGCTCGGCAATGAGATTGACATATTCATGTTTGTTTTCCTCTGTAACTCGAATATTTCTTCCACCAGGGATCAGTTCATGGTCAGTTACCTGTATCATTAAAATCATAATCAATAAACAATACACAAGTCACGCATATTTTACGTTGTGGTAAACCGTAAATTTTAATTCTTACTTCTGCTTTCTCGAATAAGATTAACTTCTCTTCATCGGCATCAATACTAAATGTCAGATCCAAAATATCACTAATATCATTCTGCATTTCAAAAATGAAAGTTAGTGATAGATAATTGGTTACTAAATACATCAGAGGTAGATTTTCACTGATTCATAAGAAAACACACCTCAAGCATCCACTTCAAATTTTTGAAGTAACCTGGGTCAATCGCTTCAATATCATGGTAGGTTACTTTTGCCCCGAGCATATGCTTGTAAAAAGATCTTGTGAAATGAACATCAAGCAATTGACCATCAAAGAGTGCTTTCCCAACCTGATTTAAAAAAAAAAATAATACAAGTGTGAGCGGCAGAAACTAGGTAAAAAGATAAATGCTCCTCCATTTTACCACCTCTATTAATATTTATAATGCATAAATGAAAAGAATGGAATGACTTACAACTCTGCCAACAAATTTGAAGTAGGAGAGGTGTTCTGTCTGAAAAACAGAATTTGGATTTGGTTGAAAGGTTGACTCGTTACCAACAGTTGTAAAAAGCAAAGCTCCCTTGTCAAAGATTACCCTGGATAACAACTGATACCATTCCCTGGTAAGCCCACCACCATCAATACCTTCTTCCCCTTGGAAATGTACAGTCAGCCTACCCTTTAAATCTTGCGTGGACCTCATTCGCAGTTGATTATATGAATCTTCAAGTATGTATGCTCTTCTAACAGATATTCTCAAACCACTATGATGATGATGATGATCATGCTGATGCTTAATTTTCGATCTGAAATATGACCGTTTATTGTCGAAATCGATAAAACGAGGGACCTTTAACATAACCAAGAAAGACTTCTCAAGCAATCCGGGGTTTTGTCTGATAAAACCATTAAGAAGCTTCCTATGCTTGTCTGCAAATTTCACAAAAGCTGCATTCTTTTCCTCAGCTTTTACAGATGTCCCGGGAACACCGGCATCATCAGAATCATGCCCAAAATGCAACTTCTCGCACATCACAAAGAATGATTCTATATGCGGCAAGATATTCTGAGTGCCAGAAGGCAGTGGAGGAAATGCACCAGAAGGTCTAGATGTTAAGTTTATTGATGAAGAAGATTCTTCAGGGGTAGTATCGGTAAAACTCTCAATTTTGCTTATACATGTGCTCAACTCAACCCATAATAGCTCCAAATCAGCATTTATAGCATTTACTAAAGAAATGGTAGCAGCTTGTTCGTTTTCAAGAACCGTCTGTTCTTTTTCTTGATTAAGTGAGGTAACTAGTGAGCTTAATGCTTGTATAACCCTAAGGATTGCTGCCCCATTGGAGCCAGATGCATTAATCAATGCTTTCTCTGTTTCACCAAACACACGTAGTTCATTAATTGCTAACTTAGTCAAGTTCTTCATAGAACCAGCTAGCTCAGTTATGAATAAATGACAGTGATGGGGAGCAATAGCAACCAACTTCTTTAATATATCAGCAACAAGGGCGTAAGCACTTTCCGACAAACTGAAATGAATATTTGTTAGCAAAGCAAAAGGATTAAGTAATCCATGATACCATCAAACCTAAGCAATGTTAATATATGAAAAATTAACGCAAAACTGGCAATAAAAATATTTACCTTTCACTTGCAAACAATGAGCAAAGAAGACGGAGTTCTGCTTGTGGCAAATTTAGCAGAATATTATGAGATTCATTTTCCGTTTTAACACCAGATGATGAGGGCTTAGGGGCATCATCAATCTTGGAAGATTTAGCATCCGATTTTGTCTCGCCATCCAAAGTTGACATCTGAGCAGATTCTTCAGCAACAGATTCCTCATTCTGAACCAACACTTGCGTACTTTCAGCATTATCAATGATGACGTCTAACAAGTTTAGCAGCTGAAACACAAATAAAACAATCTTCAGCATTGTTTAAGAAGACTATAACCTATTAGTAGAAAAGAGAACTTTTTATTCGATAACAACCTGCTCAAGATGTGCAATACTTCTCAAATAAAGTGGTTGCTTTAAGAGGCTTAACAGCAATGTTATGGCTAATAAACCGTCTTGATACTGATGTTTATCTGGTACATCATCTTGAACATTCATAACAGCTTTCCCACGAGCCTGATCAGAAGTTTGTATTCTAAATTGTAGCATAAGTTTTGCAACAAATTTATGATTCCTGGCCAGGTATGTTAGTGTTTCTAGAACACGACGTGACAGCAACGGTGGCACACCTAAAATAAAGCCAAGAAAATTAGTTTTCAAAGAGAAAATGCTAGTCACACATATCGACGAGAATTATGTTTCATTTCTAATGGGTAAAAAAATAGCTAAAATAGTAGTTAGTGAAAGGCCAAGGCTCATCCAAAGTGTACTTTTAATGCAAAAAAAAACTCCTAAAAACTTTGTTAACCGTGTTTGGCACACTAACCACAAACCGTTCAAAAATTCTATACATAATTCAACCCGTGTCAACAAATTAACCTTTAATTAACAGCTGTGAAATATTGAAAGGTAAGCATCAGCTAATATAAAAAAGATTCTTACCATCAAAACTTTGAGGGCGAGAATACATTAGATGACTCTGGGAAGCATAAAGCCGATATGAGGGCTCAGAAGCATTCAAATCACTGTTGGGCGTTCTTGTATCAAGGACCAAAAGGTCCATCAATATTTTTATCAAAGCAGATCTGGTTTCAGCATGAGCACATAGGTTCAAGAGCAGTCTCTGCAGATGTGGTCTATAGATTGGCTGGCAAACAAACATTAAAAAAACATACTAATGAGAAACTATAAGCACATATGCAAGACAATCACCATTATTATAACTTATAAGATTGCTTTTCCAAGAAAAAATGAGCCATATATGACTGCTACCTGAACTACTCGAAGCAAACGAGTCAATGCTTTAAGATCTTTTGTGTCAACTAACGGAGCTCCATCAGTTTCAATGGGATGACTTCCAGTTGACCTATGAGTAATGGCCCCGCTAATTCTATCCAGACTGGATCCAATTCCTTCACCTCTTCTAGAAGATTCACCCCTCCTATTTCTCGGGAACATGCCAAAAAGTGTTCGATTATTGCGTCGGAACCTCTCTCTCAACATGTTTGCCTCAGCAACAAGCGCAGGTGTGAGATTGGAAAGCACGTCATCAGATGATGTCAAGAGAACCTAAAGATATGAACCAACATGTTAAAAAAATATTGCCCCTTAATAATAATATGAAAAAACTAGAAGTGGCAAGACGGATGGTAGGGTTGGTACGGGTCAATCTGGTAAAGTAAGAACGTGATAGGTTGACCTTCCCAATATTTTAAAGATTATGTTTTCTTTAACCTTGTATAGGAGATTTCCCATCTCGAATTGGGTAATAGGAGACTTCCCATCTTGAATCGGGTTATTATGTTCCAGTAATTGAATCGTTTGTTTAAGTCCAGATTCTAGACTCTTATCAATAACCTTTTTTATTTTTTTTATAGATAATTAATGTGATAAATATGTTTACAAAAGATTAGTAATTACACTAACGGTCTAAATAAAAAAAAGGTGATGAGTCAAATTTGCCACCTCTAAAAAAAATCTACCTCTTCTCGTATTTCTGATGGAAATGTAGCAATTATTGAGACGGTATCCATCTCCACAGGTTGGCCTTCCAACTCATGTGACCGTTGTGCCACTTGTGCTTGTTGTTGTGCTAAAACTTCTGCTCGAATATCTGGCGGGAGTGCGGCAAGAAATTCTGGGTCAATGTCATTGACCCCGCCATTTTGTGGTTCAGTATTAATAACTTGTGTCACTGGACCTGGTTGACCTGAAAGGACCTCGGCACGCAACTCATCAGGAAGTGCATCCAGGAAGGTAGGGTCGATTCGTGCATCATGAGCAGGTGCAGCAGCAGCACCTTGCTCTGATTCTTGACCATGGTTTTCTGATGCCTCAGGTACACTATGAAGAGACCCGCTCGCTGACGTTGTGATTGTATTCACAAGTGAAGCATTTGTACTTCCAGTTTCAACATCCAAACTTCTAGTTTCAACATCCAAACTTCTAAGACTTTCTCCTAATGTAGCCTCATTTTCACTGCTTTCTTGGCTCACACCGTCAACCGAATTGTGATCAGATTGCATTTCAACAGATTGTGGATGTCTAATAGATGTTTGAAGTTCATTTATTGTGGGTTCACTATTACCATCATTCTCGGTGGTGGGTTCAGGTACCATCCCAGCAGATGCTTGGAGTTGAGCAGTCTCGTCCTGCGTTTGACCCTCTATTCCAGTTTCATGATCAGGTGGGTTCACGGGGGTTGGGGGTCTCAAATGAGAAACCAACAACTCTTCAAATCCTGACGGAATGCTGGAAGGGTTTGATCCACCGCTTTGCCCGTCATTAGCCCACATGCTTGGACGGTCACCACGGCGCCCATTTCTCAAAGACCTAAATACTGCATCCAAACGTGATGAGGTTGACTCCAAATTTCTGTCACGAACTTGACCTAAAAGAAGAAAAAAAAAGAAACAAACAATATGAGTTAAACTTTTACACACAAAACATGCCCAAATCATTTTGTACCACAATTTAGATCGATGTTGAGATAAAATAACTGTTGTAATAATAACTGATACACTAGTTATTATTAAAAACAAGTTGGAAAATAAGTGTGATCCAACCCACCCAACCAGTACACTTTCCCCTATAATAAAGAGAGACTTCAAAACCATCATACCGGCTTGTCCTGAAGGGTCAACTAGAAGTGGATGCTGAGCTGGAGCTGATGTATCAGGAGATCTCCCAAGAATATTATAAATGGATGTGGTACGACCTTGGCGTCTTGAACCAAAAACTTCAACAGGCATCATGTGAAATGTGTCATTAGGGAAACCATTGTCTCTGCCTAAAACCTCAATATGGTCCAGCACATTAATCCCATTCATTTCCTCACTCAGGCCTAATATAACTCTACCACCACCATCACCATCATCCTCATCCTCGTCATCATCATCTTCTTCCTCATTCATATCCTCATCAAAATCATCTTCATCAATTTCATTGTCATCTTGATCTGTGTCAAGATGCGGCAAATGATGGACTTCATCTTCAAGATCATTGTTTTCTTCTTCATCTCCATCTTCTTCCTCTTCCTCCTCTTCTTCATCTTCATCTCTTTCATCCCCTGACATATCTTCATCATCTTCGTCTAGACTCTCTTGACTATCAGGTTGGATTTCAAATGTTATTCCCACAGAATCAAAACCATTTTCAACAACCCTTGTGTTGTCAGAAGTTTCATGCATGTAATCATCTTCACTTGGAGGAACAAAACTTCCATCATTCTCCTGATCATGTTCCATGTCATCTGTAGCAGGCTCAATTTCTCTAGACTCAATTCCAATATTTTCTGTTTGCTCATTTTCTGTATGATCTAGAGATTTTATCGTATTATCACCTTTTCCAGCATTAGCCTCGGCAGCAAGAACATGCTCTTTAGTGACCACCTCTAGAACCTTCATCAGCCCAGGTGCCACCTTTAGTGAGTCAGGATGGTCTAGGTCCATCACTTGTAGGAGTTGTGTCAGTGACCTAATCAGACCAACATCAATAAACGAAACTGAAACTTCACTTGAAATTGAAGAGCCGGTTGGTGAACGAGCCAGCAACACACCACTCAGCAAATCAACAAAAGCTTGGATATCATCTCCTGGTGGTTGAGGAACAACAGAAGAAGAAACAAAATCAGTAAAAACATTATTGATCTCCCCAAAAATTCTCTTCCTTGCCTCTGTAGAACGCACACATGCAGCCACCAAAAACTTGCTAGCTCGGTCTGCTAGTTTATGTCTCCAGTCAACATCCGTCTTTTTCTCCTTTTTAGAACTTTTTGAGTAAGGAAGGAACTGATGAAGAATATGATGAAATACTCCACCAGCACAAGTACTACTTGGACCCTTATGGGCAATTTCACCATCTCTTCGAAGCAGAACATGAACCGATGGACCATATATCATGAGAGTCTCTGTTAAAAGCTTTAAAATGAATACAACTTTCGCTATCGAGGCATGCTGTTCCTGCTCACCATTTTCGCTTTCATTTTCCTTCCCTTTTCCCTTGTTTGATATCAAATCGATGTCCATATCAGTTAATGATGACTTCTCTCCAGACACTGCCACAGGTTCATCTTTTACAGGTGGCACAAAATTCATGACTGAATCCAAAAGCAGCTCAATTACACTCACAAAACTCTGTGGCGGTTTTCTATGAACTTTTACATGCTTCACATTTGCCTCAGGAGGTTTCCCATCAGCCATAGTTTCTGTCTTCTCTTTTTCTTTGGACTTGCCTTTAAGCAATACAATGCATGGTCTGTCACCATCCATCTCAATTTGGCATACCGACTGGGCAGCTCGCATAAAAACCACCGGATCGCGTGAAATAACAGAAGTCAAATTCAAGAGGAAGCTACGAGGCGTGAGCCGGCTAGTAGACTGTCGATTAACAGCTGCCACAACACTCTGTTTTATTTCAGATTCCATAGCCTGTTGGAGTGTTTGCGGGTCTTCAAGAATATGGCGAATAATATTAGCAGCAACATTATCAAAACCAACAAACAGACTATTTGAAGGCAAAGATAGCAGCAAAGGTAAACCGCCGGCATTTAAGAAGCTAAGAGCAACAAAATGATTTCTTGTAAGTGTAGAGCATAGTTGAAGAACAGCATGAACTGTTTCAGCAGGAAGAGAATTCTTTAAATAGTGACATGATATTTCAACAAATCTCTTTTGATCTTCTATATCAATAAGCCCTAAATATGGTTGCACCTTGTTTTGTTTTTCATCATCTATCACTATATGAGTTTGGTTACCAACATCATCTTTCTTTAATAGCTCTGAAATAATGTCAGCATTCAGCTTTTGGTCCACCTGAGCAAGTCGGTCGACAGCAAGAAACGCTGGTGTCACCCACTTAGGTACAGTTTTGGAATTATCATTCTCGGGGTTCCAATTTGACAAACGATCTGCAGCAGCTTTAACTAGACCACTTTTAGAAGCAACTTCCCTCAAGTCATTATCGTCATTAAGAAGCAACGCAAGAACATGAAAGAGAGAAGATATCATCATTGTATTCTTTCCATTGTCAGCAATCTGGTCAACGATAAATGTTAAAACATTTGACCTGTATTGGCCATCATCTTGTAAACATATCAGAAAAAGGTCGCGAACTGAAAATGCTAAAGAATCCTTCACTTGTAGAAGCTTCTTACATGTAGATAACAATTCATGAACAGGTGGCAACTGCACAGTTTCCTCTTCAATCTGCTTACTCGTTTCATTTGCAGTGTTTTCTTTTGCATCAGATGAATTATTACCAAGAGACTTATCAGATGAATTGTTACCAAGAGACATAGCAAGTGCACGAGAAAGTTCATCGTCTTCTGGGACTTGCTCAGGGTGTGAGAACAACCATTCCATGGCCAACTCAACACTGTTTGACCCAATTTGTCTCAACGCCTCCTCTGCATGTGGTCTTGTAAACCCCATTTCAACTATTGTGGAAATAGTTGTTTCACTCAAAGGAGCAGCGAGACGTGACCCACCATTGCTTACATTTTTCACTTCAACCCCAGAAAAGACATTACGGATGATAGATATCACGGTAGTGATGAAATCATCGTTACAATCAACAAACCGAGGATGAGTCCATAAGGGAAGCACCGTTTTCAAGATCATAGATTGTAGAACCCTAACAAAAACCTCAGGATCCCGTGGAAGAGGAATGTTTCCTCCATTTACAAGGGGTTGTGTAAGCAAATGTTTTGAAGAAGATGACAAAATAAAAGATGAAGTCACAAGGTGATTCATAAGCTTGCCATAATTGGCTAATGAATCATTAATCCATGAATGATTCATTTCTTCTGTGTCTGTTTGCTTCAAAATTCCTTCATCAGTCTCCATAGGAGATGCAGGAGTTTTGCTGACAGTGAAAAGCAACTCACTGGTGGCTTCAAATGTGGTCAAAACTGACTTGATAACCCCACGACCATACAAACAGTTCAACAGCATGGGATTACAAGAGTCAGACTTCTCTAGTAGAATGTCATCAATAAAATCAACAACCTTCCCGAGGTAACGGCATTTTGCTGACCACGATGCCTCACGGCCTTCAAAATTCATATGATCGAGTGTGATAGAAGCAAATGTAGAAGCCACAGATCCTGAAGGAGTTCCAGTCACCAACTCATCTCGTCTTCTAGAAGGAAGCAACATAGCTTTTCCTAGCTCTTGAAACAAATGGGTGATATGTAAAGATAGTAACCGCATCATGTCTGAAGTTCCAGAAGGGGTTGATCGATGACCAGCTCCAGTATGTGGTTCTGGCGGACCATGTGTGCTTGAGGGATGAGTGAGATCATGATACAGGTTTATTAAATCAAAAAACTGTGAGTCAAAACTCAATCCCGACATCCTTCTTCTCATTAACGGATCAAGAAACTGCCTAAAAGAATCAAATCTTTGTTGTTCAGATTCTGAAGACCGTGACACATCAGCAGAACTGTCACTGACATCCTCATTTTTTTCAAACTTGGCATCTTCAAGTAAAGCAAGCTGCCATAAAATCTCACGATGAATTCTTCCAATATCTTCTAAAACATCCTTGCTACCGTTTCCAAATTCTTGGAGCAATCCAGCAATCCATCGATTGTCTTTTGAGGCAGCTAAAAACAGAAGAAATTCAACAAGAAAAAGCGAAGAGATAACCTTTGCATCTGGTGTGGATTTGGGATCCAAAAGGAAAGATCCGGTAAGAAGATCAAATCCGGTCAAAGTTGACTTTAAATAATCCCTTAAAGAGGAGCAAAAGGCACTCGCCAAAGGAGCAGAGTGATGCTGAGTGAAGCTTTTAAAAACCATTGTGCTATGCAAAGCAATAGACATCCCTTTAGAAGACTGAGTTATACTTGGTCTCAGTAAAAGCTTCAATAATGCTTCGATACCGCTTTTCTCCACAAAAATCCGACAAGTTTCAGCATTTTCCATTGTTCTATGAACCAACACCATCACATGAAATATGCACGACTGGATAAATGGCTCATTACTCACTCCTTCCAAGGTTGACTTTTCTTTCTCCTCGGTATCCATATCAGTAACATTACTCCCAGTGACTTTTCCCGATTGTTCTGCACCTTTACTGTCCTCAATTAATGCAATTTTATTGATAATTTCAATAATCAAATCTACACCAGTGACTCTAAGAGAAGTGACATGACGCAAAAGCTCTTCAACAGCATTTGCTAAAGGCACAATAGCATCATTCATTGGAAGGGCATATTTCTCGTGAGTAAAAACGTCAACCAAAAACCTCAATGCCGACTTCTCTTTTACCTCCTCTAACCCCTTTGTATTGAGACAAATGGCACCGAGACCATTTGGAACACATGTGAGAGCCCTTGTAGAAGGAAGAACTCCAGCTGCCACTGATGATATAAAAGCACTGGGAAGACCGATTTCATCCAATGACGCATAACATGTAGGATCTTTGTGAATCATCTCACACATTACCTGCACAGCTGCTGAATATATGTCACCTCCAAATGTGACCATGTTTTTAAAGATCAACATAAGAGTCGCGGGAAGAGAGTTATTTTGAGGATTCTGAGGTCTTGTAGTGTTTGCTGAAGCGTAAGTAGCAGAACTAAGTGCCTTCAATAATATCCTAATAAGCATGTGCGGAAAAGTCTGATCATCAATTGTGTCTGAGGACTCTCCGATTTTCATTGAGTTAATCATTTTAACAACTTCTGTATGCAGCCGATTGGTCAAAAGGTCAACTCCTCCCAAGTCTTGTAAAAGAGTGACTGCTGAATTGCTGTAATCCATGAGCTTTTGTAGAATCTTCACAGCCAAAAGAACAAGATTCATGTGTGCGGGCTCTGTGTCATCTATAAGGGGTAAAAAGGTGGAAACCATTCCCGGGCCCCGTATAATGTTCCTGGGACTTGAAGTTGTTATCACTTGAAGCACGTGAAAATGAAGGAGTGCTTCAATGTATGCAATAGACGGCGTATCAGTAGACTTGTTTAAAGATGAAATCTCCCTTTGCAACACATTAATAAGTTGCACACGGTTGCAACCTGTATTCAGAATGCGAGCCCGCTCATGAGATGACGAATAGACAACTAGTTGAGCTCCGAGAGCTTGAACTGCAAGCATACGAATAGCTAGAGATATGGTTTCTTCAGATTTCACAAGCCGTACTAACTCATTTGTATATTCAGGCTCGTTTGCGAAAAAAGATACAAGTTCATCATGAGAATCACCTGATTGAACAAGGACAATGAAAGCAAGAAGACATATCTTGCTGTACAACCTAGACATTTTGGGTGAACGGAAAGCATGAGCATATCTAATTCTAGTAAGCAACAAAAACCAATGCTCAGGACCTACATTGTACTGCTCTACCAATTGCTTCATAATAGACAGGTCATCCTCCTCCCGTGTATGAAGATCTGGAATGTGAATTACACTTGCGGAGGCACCCATGTCTTGGGTATATGTGCCATGCAACTCAAAATATAAAGTGGACCTCATGCGACTTTGAGATTTATCATCATCGATAGAAGGAAATAAGGATAGACTATCGTCTGGGGTCTTTTCGTTTGAAACAACACATGAATATAAACCTAAACCTTCTTCCTTGCTTCCCCATCCTTGTGCCAATGACAGAAGAGAGCTGTTTATTGAACCACATCCAACCAGCTTCCCACTTGAATGAGGCTTTGGTGAAACCATTTTCACTAATGATGAGAGAGTCTCTAGTGTTGCAATGAGGACCTCAGGATCAGTTGATGCAAGCAAGAGCTTGAAATGCTGAAGAAACAAAACACCACTTTAGAGATAACCACTGACACCTTTTAAATAATGAGTCAAATAAAACGCTTCATTTTTAGTATGTCATAGCTGGTTGGGTCAAGCTGAGCACTGGTGCTTATCAGCCAATATTTATAGATAAAGTGTTATTATTTATGATGACAAAAAAACAGTATTATTACAACAACAATCTAAGTCTTTGAATAAGACAATTTTGGGAGTCGTATACAGTAATAATAGACTTTAGGCAACTTCCAACATATTTGATGTACTTTTTACTTGGCCCGTTGGAAATAAAACCCAGCCCAAATCAAACTGTTCATTAGCAAATGGCTAGAAATTGAAACCTATAATCGTGTATTATGTTGAATCCAATGTTATTATTCTATCATTTCCACCATACCTCTAAGCCAGTAAATGCACTCCTGTTTGGGCAATTATCTAAAATGATTTGCATCACGCGCAGAATTTGGAGGACTGATTGCTTTGGGAAAGGAGTATCATCTTCTACAATATCATCTGTCAACAAAAGATCCTTCCTAGTAGACACGTATGTCTTGAAGTATGTATCAAAGTGCAAGAACAGTGGCCTCCAATGATGAAAATTTCCCTGTATATAAATAAGAGTAATATTTTAGCAAAAGAATCCAGTAAAAGTAACGCCGTATGAGTAATCACCTTGTTGTACTCCCAACGAAACCCTGAAAGAGGGATTTCAATGTCTTGCAACGGGCACTGAATCACCTTGTCAATGAATGCCTTTACTTTTAGAGGCTGCAAAAGACATGAGTTACAGGAATAAATGAATCTGACATTTACATATGAATGAAAATAAGCTATACATTTAATCCAACAAGAGCTAGCATTATATGCTTAAACTGTCAACGTTTGCGAGTACATCGATTTCCTGTACTATAAGACTAGAGCATGTAGTTTATCCTTCAATGTTAGTTGCATAATTAGTATGAGGCAGTGAAATGTGATGCAATATGTATGTATGATGAAAGCGATAGAATAGAGAGTGAAAAAGCGATAAAATAGAGAGTGAATAATAATAATAATAATAATAATAATAATAATAATAAGAGTAGAGTACTAGAGTAGTAGTCAAGCAAGGTGAAGCAATTAATATTAGTGTATGAAATGGTGCCCTAATTTAAAGAGATGAATAATAATATAAAGATGTGGATGGAAAGTAAAAGTAAAAGTAGTTAGTTACAGTGTCTGAGGAGGAGGAGTTATTAGCTTCAGTGCCGGATATAAGCTGCCGTGGCCTCGACGGCAAGTTGGATCTTAGGCTAGCCGCAGCCGCCATACCATACGAGTATATTATTTACAGTCGTCTTCTTCTTCTGCAGTTGAAAACAAACAAACTGATTGATTGAATATCTGTAATTAATTAAACATGAGAGAGTAAGCGATTGAGAAGAGATAGAGATTAACCTGACTGACTGATTGACTGACTGTGTAGAAAGAAGATAGATTATTATTATTATTATTATTATTATTATTATTATTATGGTTTGATTGAATTGAGTTCAAAACCACCACCTAAACCTAGAAGAAGAGTAAGCGTATGTGTATGTATGTATGTATGTGTTTGTTTAACCCTGGAATAATAGAATAGAATACAACGGGGAGAGGAAACCACCAAGTGCTTTTTATTATTACCGTAAGCGTGTCCGCGCGATGCAGCGGGTGTTTAAACCTGTTAATCACGTACAAATATAAGTGTTTATGGTTTGATTAAAACCTTAAAATCGTTTAAATCGGTCATTGGTTTGACTTACTTTTTTCTTTTTCTTTTTTTACTTTCGGTTTGTTGGTCGGTTTCAAAATTTTCAAAACGTAGTGAACGGTTGGTTCACGGTGGTTTATATCGGCAACCGGCCATATGAAACCAGACCAGACTGTAAATGCTGAATGCAATTTAATCTTTTTTATTATTAATTATTAGATATGTTTTGTAATATATATTAGATATAGTTAAATTTTAATTAAACATAATCTTTTTATTAAAAATAACTTGGCTATACAACTTCAAATTAACCCAATTGCAATATGATTCCTTTTGTAATCTTTGTTGTTATTATTTCACGTCCTAGATTTTCCCTTAATATTTACCATTTATGTGGCTAAAATTATCATTTTTTATTTATGATCATCTCAAGTATCATATTATGTTGGTTTTTAGTTAAAATTGATAGTACATTTAAATTATTAATTATTTTAAACTATATTTATTAT
This sequence comes from Bidens hawaiensis, assembly GCF_021521415.1. Taxonomy (NCBI): domain Eukaryota; kingdom Viridiplantae; phylum Streptophyta; class Magnoliopsida; order Asterales; family Asteraceae; genus Bidens; species Bidens hawaiensis. Next base: position 385,504 of record NW_027492608.1, on the reverse strand, counting down.
TAAAGTTTAAACTGTGAAACCAAACTGGAACCAAGCCGTTAGTAACGATTCGGTTTCAACCTTTCAATTGTTGAGTTTGGTTTTGGACGACAAAAAATCTATATTAATGGTTAAACTCACATGTTTAACTTAAAAATAATCAAAATTGACACTGAACACCCCTACGTAACATATTAATTTATTTAAAATAAAAAAAAATACAACAATATCATATATATCCAAATTAAAGAGCATAAAATGCTCGTTTTTATGGTGTAATTTGTTTATAAAAATATTAACGTATGAAAAGGCTATAGTCGTTTAAAAATCATGGGTGAGAAGTTAGTTTACAAGTTAAATTAAAACATAATATTGTTAAATATGAGGGATCAAACTTGTAAGTTGAATGAATTGTGTTTAAAAGACATGTTTACCCTTACTAACACATGTACCTCATGCTTTAAGTGTTGTAAATTACTTAAAAATGGGTGTCTTAATTTGCCCTTGTTTGATGTATTATATATAGTATAGATTATTATTATTATTATTATTTATAATCTTAACTCCCCTCTTTTCTTTTCAAACAAGTTGTGGGTCGGTTCGGGTTTTGCTTTCATAAAACGTGTCATGATAAAATTCTTACTTTGTTCAAATTCGATTTCGTTCTATGAATGAATCAGTACGATTTAGAGCCAATCAAATTATAACTCGACTTCAAATCTTACTACCAGAATATCGTGAATCAATTCGCGATTGGATTTTGTGAACCTAATTGATTTATTGGACTAATGAAGCTTCATAATCAGACTAACCGGCCAATTGAAGCTCAATTTGGATTTGGAATACAAATTAGGCTGTCTGCAAATTGAATGAACTCATTTGAGCATGATTCAATTTTTAGTTTGATTGTATTATTCAGAGTAAAGTTATTTTTAATTGAGCGTATTATTCTACAATTTCATAATCGATTGATGATTTTATAGCCTCCTACACGTCAATTCGATTAATTAAATCGTCAGTTTTTATATAAATTTGAAGTATCCTGATGTTCAACAACGTTCGATTTTGGTTTTGATTTTTGATATCTGGTAGTCGGAATCTGATTAGGGTTCAAAAATTGTGCGTAAGCGATTAATTTTAAGTTATCTATGTTTATGTCACACAGTTTCAAATTGGAATTAAAATCAGTGATGTATGAAGTCTTATACGAAATATACGATAAGTCATTATTGTATAGTAACTTGCTCATATATTTAAAGTAATTATTTAAAGCTTTACTTAAAAAAATATGGCATAAAATTTGTTTTATTTTTTTGTTATGAAACTTTTTTTGAATTAATCAATGGCTTATATAAATAAGAGAGGAATTATGCTCTTGCAATGCATTTCGCCTTTTTAAATAAAACCGATTAGAACTATTGTCTTTTTTTCATTTTTAATGAAATCTAATTGCAACCCCTTTTACCAATTCTTGTGGATTAAAGACCTAAAAACTCATAACCCCTATTGACTTTTGCAGTAATTATGAAAAAAAGTTGTATGGTTAATTTTAATTATAGTGTTACATATTGGCTTAGTACTGTTAATCTTAGTCTATATGAAAGTATTTAAACCAAAATCATCTTCAAAATCACATTAACACAATTAAAATCACATCCAAAACACCTTAACACAACTGAAATTATCTTCGAACCCAATATAAAAATAATCTAAAACAAGTTTTTTCGACGAGTCAACCCAGTCTAACATACTTTCTATATAAGCAAAGCCGTAGACCAAAAAGTAGACCCCAACGAAAAAAATATCCTAGCTTCTTCACTACTTTATAAGGCTGTAAATATCAAAGGGTAATACTTGCATGGAATCTTTTATATATACCAAAGACAACTTAACAGAAAAATCACCGATAACGTCTGGGGGTAGATGATATAAAGTCAAATCAGATAATACATACATATATAACTTATATTCAAACACGCTCCGGGGGGTACTTTTTAGTTAACTTGACTCATGTCTTCTGGTTTTCTCTGAAAAAGAAGAGATCCAAGAAGAATGGCTATGCCGGTTATGGCTATGGTGAAAAGGAGCCGCCTTGTAGAGAAGTCTTGCGGTGGTGGTGGTGGTGGCCTTCTGGCGACATGCTCTCGTTCGGCTTCCCTTATTGCCCTTCAAAAACCATCATTTGGAAACATTCAGAATACTCATTTGCAACAAATTTTTATTTATTTATTTATTTATTTTCACTATTGCAAAATAATTATATTGTGTGTGTGTGTGTGTGGTGGGTTGTTTTTTAAACCTGGGTATTTCAGCAGGAACACCATTGCATGTGACTTCATGGGCGGCTCGCTCTCGAAGTCTGATATATCGGTTACAGAGATGACATAACTCTGTCCTGTTTCCACAAACTTCCTGAGATTTCATTTCAGCATATGTTAGAACATGACATGAAACGTTTTGCGGGTTTATTAGAGGAATGGAGAGTTACCTGATGCTCAAATAGGTCAGTGGCGGGTAAAGGAAACTCACAGTACTCGCAGGTCACAATTCTTTTCGGACACTTTTCACCTTTGTGCACAGCTAGGATTTCAGGTGTCATCGTCTCACTGCACAGTGAGCAAGTTACCTGTCCCAAGAATATTTGTCACGACCAGTTCAAGACTAGGAATCGAGTAAAACTAGTACAAAAAATAATAATCTTGAGCTGCCAATTTAGACCCGTTTACTTATTACAAAAAAAAATTAACTTGAAACTTAAAATAAGCAAGCGCATACAAATGAAACAGGTCGAATAAGTCAAACACGCATAAAACCTCTTAAAAAAAGTATGAGTGAAATAATATACTCTGTCATCATATCAAAGACACCTATTGTCAAATCGAGTAAAACAAGTACGATTGAAGTTGAAATATTTAATGAGAAAACAATATATAGTTTACCGGAGCATGGGTGTTGGTGTAGTGTTCATCTGCATGTTTTGTAGGTACCATATCGCCACATATTTTGCACTTCTCTAAGTTACGTACGCAGTGAGCATAGTGCAGATCGATATTTGAAGACGGAATATCTCTCTCACTGCAAACACAACCATTCAGGTGTTTCAATACTGCTTTAAAAGTAACACGCTAAAAACTGGAAAACAAGAGATCACGCCATTGTGCGAAAAAAGAAACCAATAAAGGCCAATAGGCCATATGATATAAGATTGACCATAAAAATACACGCTAGGTTCGTATTGAAAACAAGCCACATCAATAAAATAAATAATATACATTTGTTTTAAGAATTAGGATTACTTGAAATTTCCAACAAACAAGAATCAGCAGGATGCGGTAGTGCCTGTGTGTTGATGCTTCACTCACAATATGCATGCAAATTTATTTGACTTGTAGAGTAAAAACGAATAGTTAATCATGAAACACAGCTATAATAATAATAATAATAATAATAATAATAATAATAATAATAATAATAATAATAATTATTATTATTATTATTATTGATATTATGTATGCATCAAACAAAAGTTATTAGCTTCAAACAATGATAGAATAAATTTATAGTAAGTGAAGAAAAGTAAGTATCAAGTACTAATTTTATTATTATTAGTATTGTATCTGTGCTGCTGTGACATGTATATGATTATGATTATGATTATGATTATGATATGAATGAATTAAAGTCAGATGCAAACATGTACAACCAAAACATAGAAGAAGCCCTATTAATATGAATATAAATGAATATGATTATGATTATGAATAATAATAATAATAATACCAGTGGGTGCAAAGCTTGGTGGTGTCGGTGGCATGATCGGAAGCTGCTGCGGCCATCAAGCAAATAATAAACACTCTGCAAATTCCAAATCACCACCAACAACAACAATCGATTGATTGATTGATTCACTGAGTTATTTTAAATTCAATTGAAATGAATCGAAGCCTCGTATAACAATAACCATAATAATAATGATAGATCGAAAGAAGCCCGCCTTAATTGAATTGAATTGAATTGAATTGAATGATTGATTGGTAGATCCAAATAAGACTTTTCTACCTGCAACACCACCACCAAAATAACAAAGAAAGAAACTATATTAATAATATTATTGTTATTATTCCACTTTGGCGATTCATTTATTTCATGTTTTTTTATTTTTTTATAGTAAACTTGTTCCAACATTTTAGTCTTTTATTTACTTCACGTTTCTTCACTTAATATTATATTTACCTTTTACAAATTTACAAATAGATGCTTTGGGTTGGATTTTTATTTATTTATTTATATTTGTTTTGTGCACCTCTATAGATAGATAGATAGATACTTGGTTTTGTTTGTAGCATTAGGATTCCAATTTCTAACATAATCTCTTCAAACTTTTTTATATTAAATCAATCACTCTTTTATTATATAACTACCTAATAAAACCCACATCAACGCGAATTTGGATTCACTCGACACTCGTATAAATTATGATAATTAAAATGACGTGTAGTCAGTCCTACACAAATCGATGAAAATTCGATAACCAAAAAATAAAACAAGGTTGTTAATGCCCGAATACAATAACTTAACAGCGTATTTAAGATAATAAAAAGAATAATATGAAACTTTTTTATATTTGAATTCAAAACCTTTATGTTATGTTAGGATTTTCTTTAAATCACTCAACCTTACACAACCATTTTTCTATTGCTGAACGTTTAACTTGTTTGGGCATGTACAAAATCTTGAACTGGGCTCTTTGCTGCTTGGACCCATTGGGCTTATGTCCATAGTGATCATAACAACATTTGATTAGTTTGTTATACATGGAATTATGGAAAAATGGAATCAATTTGTTTTGTTTTGTTTTGTTTTGCAACCCAAACTAAATTCATTAATCAAATTAAATGTCAACTACCAATTAGGATTAATCGTAAAATGAAGCTTTAGGTTCGAGGATGGAACCCGATAAACCATTATTCTTCGGTTTGGCCTTGAACCTACGTGCCTATGACTTTGTTTCTCAAGAAATTAGCGCGGCGGAAGATCCTGAATTTGAGACTTTCTACACCAAAAATATTCTCTTAAACGAAGGTATTCGTGCTTGGATGGCGGCTCAAGATCAGCCTCATGAAAACCTTATATTCCCCGAGGAGGTTCTACCCCGTGGAAACGCTCTTTAATGGAACTTTAGCTTTAGCTGGTCGTGACCAAGAAACCACCGGTTTCGCTTGGTGGGCCGGGAATGCCCGGCTTATCAATTTATCCGGTAAACTACTAGGGGCTCATGTAGCCCATGCCGGATTAATAGTATTCTGGGCCGGAGCAATGAATCTATTTGAAGTGGCTCATTTCGTACCAGAAAAGCCTATGTATGAACAAGGATTAATTTTACTTCCCCACCTAGAGAAAAAAAATATGAATTTTAAGGGCAGTTCGAAACAAATTTTAGAGCTTCAAATAATATTGTTAGATTTCAAATTAAAAGAAAATCGCCTTAAATTGCAATCGACAATGGTAAAGATATTCCTCCAAGGCTGTCAAAGGTATGCTAAAAATTTTTGAGTTTTACAAATTTTGATGTATATGATGCAACATTTGATACAACCACGTTATTTATTAGTGTATATTTAATTCACTATAGCAATTACATATAATGGGTTTGGATCAAATACAAATAAAATTAGAGTGCTAAACGTAAGAATCAATTAGGATAATTATATATGCAAGTAGAGTAATTATGTAATTACTCTATGATAAATTACTCTATAGGGTAATTACATAATTACTATACTTGATTCTCACGTTTAACACGTTAATTTCATCTATACGTTAACATTCCCCAAATACACATTTAATAATTATTATCATTTAAGTGATAACAATACCATATATATATATATATATATTTGAACACAAAAGTTTTTCCATCGTTCTCCAACTCGTGCAAGGATTTTATGAGGAGGGACGTCATACCACTTGACCAATTGGTTAATGTTTAAGGCAAGTTGCGCTACATGACTTAGAGCACCCACAACGCATTGGTTGTGGGTGTGGTCCGTTTGATGTGGCAATCCACGAACTTCACCATTTCAATCCCAAGCGTTGTGGCTCCAGTTTTTCCTCCAAGTATGTCCTTCAAGTTTGTATCAGAGGACCTGCAAAGGACTTGGTTTGTCCCATCCCCCCCCACTCACATACATATATACATATTATATATACACACACACACAAATATAATAACTTTTTTAATAAAATTTGTGGAGGTTTGATGTTGTGAAAGAAAGTGAGTTTTTGAAAAAAGTTTAAAATCTGACTTGACGCTAATGTGACGGTTTGTAAAGATTTGTTGTCGTGGATGCCCTTATATCTAACTATAACAAATCCGTCACAAAACGTAGATCACCCACTTGTATAAATAATAAAATAGAAACTCAGGAATCTAAATAATAGTTAGTAACTTCAAATTATGTCATTATGTGGGTTTTTCTTTTATTTTTTTCTCTAAATCTTTCTAAGGAGGTAGTAAACTACAATAATTTAAGATATGAAAAAGAAGGAACTTCTGTTTCTTTTCATAACAATCAACATAAATAATAAAAAGTTCCCTTTCACTTTTTTTTTTGGTTATTATAATGTTAAATAATGTCCCATTGTTATCATTTCTTTTCATTATATTGTTTTGGCCCCATTATCCTTGGAATCTCCCGGCATTACTCGAGGTAGAGCCTTCCTCAGTTGAATTTGATCCTTTAACGAAGCACTTTAATTCTAAATAATAATATTTAGAAAATAAAACATAACAAACGTTTGATAGATTATTATTTATTTTTTTAAGTATTCTTTAATTAAAGAAAATTCATTTTTTGTTGTAACAAAACGAGTTGCATGATGTCAAATAAGGTATGCATATCATGTCGTCAAATCATATGCATGATAGCACGAAAATTAATGGCCATACAGGTCGACTTTGTTAGCATTCCTCTTTTTTTTTGTCAGAAAATCATACTTCTCTTTTCTCACATTGCTCTAGCTATGTTTTTCCTTTTTCCAGTATCTTACAAAGATTAGCGTCCAAATTTCATAGTGACAAGTCAAGTTTTTAACACACACACACACACATATAGCTAAAATTTATTTTTTCATGAGGGACGGGTGACCCCCATGTGATGACAGTAGATCCGCCCTTGTCTCCTACGAGCCTAATCAGTGTTTTGTTTGCATGGAGCTTAATAGCTTATCTTCATTACAACATTCATCTCCATACAAGCCAATTAGATCCAATATCACTCTAAGTGCTATCTCTAAAGTTTCAGTACTTTTGTTACGATATTGCTTTTTTATTATGTAACTCAACTGCACCCGACATGAAAAGTTTGACGTTGATTAGTTATAAATCCAAACATCAAAAAATACTGACATGACATGATAGGAAAATAAATCTGGCTCCGCTAGTGTGTATATCACGTATGTATATGAAACATAATTAATATGGAGGAGACAGTTTTTATAGTTGGATTATTCTCACTGCTTTCGGGGTGATTCTTGTCCACTGAGGTTCACAACTCCTCGTGGGTTTCTTCATAGCTTTGCTGCCAATGTGCACCAGAGATCTTTTTTATTACTTCTATATGTGAAAAGATAATGTATATTAAAACATCCGTACAATCATATCCTTGTTTATATATATGCACATTGCATGGTTTATATAATATAATTATAATTAAAATAAATAAATAATAAATATGTAAAAGTACTTTAATCACAATGCATATTGGCAATGGCTGGAATATATATAGTTAACTGCATAAGGCACATTTACGACAACAATTTATTTTCATACATTTATGAAAATTTATCAACTTGGTATAGTTGTTGCGGTTTTCACAGTACTCAACATTTTCTTTGTTCATATTTGAACGTATTATATATGTGTATTTATGTGCGCGCGCGCGCACATATATATATATTACCAACTAAATTTTTTAAACATTTATTGGTTTCACAAGTCATCTATTTATAAATATAGACTTCCAACCACAAACAAACATATGTTGATTTTAGAAGTCATCTAATTTTGTAATTGCATAGAATACATGTCCAATATCTTTATCAAAATAGCAACTACCAATATTCTTTCTTTCTCAGGTTTTAAAACGTTAAATTCGGATAACCTCCTGTTTGTTGGACAGGTTGCCAATCAAGTCAGAACTACGAATAGTTCAATATATGATTGTTCACATAAGCATAAAACATGCTCATGTGATGATGTGTGTTTTCAGATAATTACTGAAAAATGAACCACTTGATAATTATATATGTACTAAGATAAGATGTGTGGATCTAACTTCTAAGGTATATATAGTATAGATGATATTTTTAGTACCAAATTGTTATTTAAGGAAAGATAAAAGACAAGCAACGGACAATTTGTCAATAGATTTAGCAATTTAAATCACACCTCAAATATTTCCCAATTAGGAAACCTTAATTTCTCTGAACAAGAAAAGCCTCACCTTTATTTTAATTATTGGGCGAGTACATGTCACGTTCACCTACCTAGTGCCTGGTCTGCCACTTTTATTATTTGCCAATTTCATTTTTTAATAGAGTGTTTTATTGCGTTAAAAGACTAAATTACCCTCATCTTTATTATATATTCCATCCTCCTATTTTGTTTTCTCTTTCAAAAATGCCTCAAATTTAGTTAAGACGTAATATATATTAAAGTCGACAAGTTCCAAGAATGCATCTAACAATTAATTAATTTATCACTGATTGAGTTGTTATATAATTTGCTAATAACTAAAGCAACATAGTTAATCTAGCTTCAACAATAATTCATAAGTTGTATTATTCACGTTAACTAGAATAACCTTACACGTGTCATACTAAAAACATATATTAAACTACGAGGTATACATAATACATCCCTCTTTCCCTCTGAGGTCTAAGCAATGTCATATCGTATCACACTGATCATGACACGTTATATTAAACTCCACTCCCTTTCAAGGGGTGTTTGGGATTGTTTTTTAAAAGCGCTTATGGCTTTTTGGAGAGGCAAAATATCCAAAATGCCCCTCCAAAAGCACCTAAAAGCTCCAGGAGCTTTTAGGTGCTTTTGGAGGGCTTTTAGGTGCTTTTGGAGGGGCATTTTGGATATTTTGCCTCTCCAAAAGAGCTTTTAGGTGCTTTTGGAGGGGCATTTTGGATATTTTGCCTCTCCAAAAAGCCATAAGCACTTTTAAGAAGCAATCCCAAACATGCTCTCACTCTATCAAGATCATACTTTAGTCTGTGCTTTCCTTTTTCTTTATATGAAAAATAAAATAATAGTTTAGAGAGATAAAATGTTAAAATTGGTCGGGGTATTAAATACCCCCACAAATCCCCACTTTAGGTGGCACCTCTGTCTTCCTTTCTATGCCATGGCATCCCCTTTATGGGAAAACATGGTGTAGTCTTATAGAGAGCAAAATAGTCATTTGCCGCATCTCAGAGATCAATGTGCCAGAGATAATAACCGAACATTTAAAAACATATTTATTTCAATCATAAACCAACAATTTTATTTTACACTTACATATTTCAGCATCTTATTCTTTCCAACAATAAGCTATTAATACTAACTATTCCCAGCCATGCTGAAACTAAATTAGTTAAAAATATTGATTGAAGAAACACTAAGTGACCCAGGGCAGATTACGGATAATCTGTGGGTTAAGTAATGTTTCCCACGAGGATGAGGTCCAGCAGAGAAGGTTGTTCTTCAGATGACCTGCAAAACAGACACCGTAAGCTCGTCACTGAGAAGGGGGGGGGGGTTCCTCCTTGTGACCACCCTCCGGCGTGAGAATCAGACTAGATTGCTCTGAATATAAGTGTATATTAAGAGATTGCTAGATAAGATAACGAGATATCAGATGATGTCCTTACCATTCCAAGGTGTTGGAGTATTTATAGCCGAAGGTAGGTTTCCTAGAAGGTACAGCCGGCTGAATAGTATTCCTGTTCTACCAACAGTGGACTACGCACAGGCCATGCTGGTTGGTGGATAGACTACGGCTGACAGTAACAAGGTCGGCTGTACACTGTTCCTTTACTGCCGGCTATGCACTGTTCCACCAACTGTAGGCTGCGCACGTCCCATAGTAAGGGTTGGTGAGTAGGCAGCGGCTAATAGTGACAAACAGTACTAGAGGGTGCTCCTCCTCGTACTGTTGTCGGTGAGCTGTCACCCTGTGATTGGTTCATGGGCTGTTCTGGTCAGATCGTATGTTCTGCCCATACCTTAGTAGGTATAGTACAAAAGATCTTCCAGAAGCATACGGACTGGCTCATTTAGGCGGGAGTATTCCCGCCTTGCTCATTCCTTCATGTGACTACTGAAGTAGCTAGTGCCTTATGCGTGTAGCCTTGCTGTCAGTGCGGGTAGCCTTCCCTGATGGCTTGTATCCGCAACTGCGGGAACAAGCGGGGTACTTCACCATTGGGAGGCTTTCCCTGCGGGTACAGCTGGCGTACTGCGCGTAAGGTTTTCTCTGAGCATGGTGGGTCCTGCGGGAGCAGTTGGTCGTTGCGCAGACGTCCCTGTTCAAGGTGAGTCTTGCGGGTCCAACTGGGCTCTGCTGGGACCTACCTCTTCAAGTCCCCCCAGTCCAATGTTCTTCTCATGAATTATTAATAAGTGAGGTGAACTTTTGGACTAGCAAGGGGTTTTGAAAAGGGTTTTTAGTTTTAAGGTTTTCCGTGGGGATTCTTCCCGCGGTTTTCCTGATGTCACGCAAAATTCCCGACTTTTCTGCTTGATCTTTGGGTATGAAGCGGGTAGGTTTGTAACCTTCTCGCAAGTCAGGAGCGTTGAGTCCCACTTGTGTGGATTCTCCATGGGGTTTTGGTAGTTTTCAACATAGTGATCAATTATGCTAAAACCACCAATTCCATCTTGGAGTTTCAAACAATATAGTTCTCGACGTTCCCGTCATGCGGGGATGTTATTCCCGTTTCCGCAAGCATGGCCCAGAAGATCCTTCTTGGTTTGAATTCCCTGCAGAGTGCTAAGTATGTGAAGGCTTTTGCCTTGACACTGTACCCGCACTCGTCTTACGGTTACTTTACTTCCAAGGTATTCCTGGTGTCAATTCCCTGCGGGTGCTAAGTATGTGAAGGGTTTTGCCTTGACATTGTACCCGCACCCGTCTTATGGTTACTTGGTTGCCAAGGTAAGGGGTATTTTCCCGCTTACTTTTGAATCTTTTTGAATTTTTTTGAAATTCGAAGAGTTGGTGAAAGGATAAGAACAGTCCAAACTGCTGAAACGTCGTGCGACGGTTTCTTCTGACTGTGTCAGGACGTGCAGGAAGTTATGGTGACGTGACAGTACCTGGTCATTCCAGACGCTTTTTCAGGCGCGTGGGCGCGATTTTTCTGGCGCGAGGCCGCGAAATTAATGGTACGCGTCCTTTCAACAGCTGTTGCCAGCTTGCTTTTTGCCACGTGTCATAGTTTCATTGCACCTTCGATTTCTCTCTCTTCCGCATTAAATTTATCGCATTAATTGCGATTAGTATATAAAGGGGGAGAGGGTTCTTTGTAATCCACACTTTCACTTCTCTCTTCATCTTCAAAACGATTTCCGGCGAATACTCATCTTTTCAGTCGAGCATTCTCTTGAAATCGTTTTCTTCTTTCATATCTGAAAGATGTCTTCTCACGATCTTGAGGCTACAGCCCAGGAGGCTGGGGTGTACGTCGATGACAAGAGTACTGCTGGCGAGTGCCAGTGTGCTCTGCCTGTCGATCTATATCATTACATCGTCAGGAAGTTCATGCTCGAGTCTCTCGAGCCTGAGTTTCTTGAACCCCATCAGACGGTGTATGATGCCCCCAGAGGCAAGATCGGGGTATATGCTGCATTCTTTGTCTATGGGAATCTTAGGTTCCCATTGACAAAGTTTGTGTACCGTGTCCTGGAGAGGCACGGTGTGCACCTGACCGAGGTGCACCCGATGGCGATCGCGAAGATTCGCCACTTCGAGTGGGTGTGCCGGATTTTGGGCATTGAGCCCTTCGTCGACCGCCTGATGACCTTCTACTCTTGGAGGTGCATCCAGGGGTGGTATACGCTGATAACCCGAATCAAGGGTTTGAAGATTTGCGCAACCGAGCGCAGTCTTCGTTCGTGGAAGCGGGAGTTCTTCTACCTCTCCGCTCGCGCCATCCCCCTTGCCATGAAATTTAAGAATGGGCAAGCTCTCCCAAGCCTTCACGCCTCCAACTACCAGGAGGCGGAATGGTTCTCGAAGATATCCCGAGTCCAATCTCCGGTTTACCGGTTTACGGAGTCCGGGATGGTGATGCTCGGGATGAGCCGGGTGTGGAAGGATGCGGATGCGCGAAAGATCCCGACCGTCCTCGAATACGGTTTGAACTCTGTTCCTTACGGTATGCTCTGTTTCTTTTTGTTGATTTAGAATCTCTTCTAACTTCTTTCCTGTTTATTTCAGAGGGGAACGACTTGCAGTCGCTCCTGTATCCGCAGGAGGCTGACAGTCCCGCTCGGATGGGTACTCACGCTCTAGACGAGAACGAGTTGCCCATCCTAGAACAAACGGCGGATCGGTTCGTGGAGGTCTACCCGCTAGGCCACGAGATCCTGAGCGCCAGGCGGCCAGGTAAGGCGCTATTCAACCCTCGACCCCTCAATGTTGAAACCTTTGCTGGAATTCCTCTAATCTTATGTTCTGATGAGGAATCCGCAGATGGTCCTCCGTTGGTGCGGAAGAAGAAGGCTGCCGGCGGGAAGGGGAAGGAGAAGGTGGCCTCCACTGCCGATCCGGTGCCTCGGTCTGACTCAGAGGCCGAGAGCGAGGAGGTGGCGGGGAACCCCGGTGGTGATAAGACCACCGCTCCGGAGGCTGCGACGACTGTTACCTCCGGAGAGCCCAGGATGACAGTGAGCGGCGTGAAGAGGCCGACTCCATCGGGTTCATCCCCGCCTGTCCGCACTTTTAGGCTCAAGAAAACCCGTAAGTACAAACTTTATTTTTAACTTCATAGTTTTCCATCATTAGTACTTATCTTCTTTGTGCAGGCGTGGATGTTGACGCATTCCAGGGTGGAGCGCGGAGGAGTACCCCCCCGCCCATGACGGTAGGCTTGGTCAGCCTACCTGAGGCGACTACCCAGGCGGCTGCGCCTGCTTCCGCTGGTTCAGTTGCTCACTCCATTGAGCCAACTGTTCCAGCTGTGATGATATCACCGCCGGCTGTCAGTGCCATTTTTACCGCATCTTTCACTGAGCCGGCGGTTACTTTTGCTGCGGATTCCGCAGCGGCGGCCGCGGCGGCCTTCACCATGCCTCCTCCGTCATTGGCAACGACGGCCGATCCTTCAGGTATGCATGGGGCTTCTCGCCAACCTCTGCCTCCTTCCCATCTACCTGACCTCTTGGACGGATTTCCCTTGGGTTCAGGTGATGGGTTTGGCGGCTATCGGCCTGTTATTGACCCTACAGGTGCGTAGGGTTCTTTTGGCCTAACTGCTCTTTTTTTATCATCTTTTCCTAACTGCTTTTTGTTTTTTGCAGTGTCGGATTCCAATGAAGTGTATGTTCCTCGATGGAACATCCACCGAGGAACAACCCTTCGCACACCTGTGGAGTGCGTGGAGTGGGCTCGTCACGCAGCTCCCAGTGGTGCGTTGGGGGAAGCCATGGCTAGCTACCAGGAGGGTAGGCTAACCAATGAGCTTTGGGTTCTCCTGGCCCGGATGCAGCCGCGCGTCGAGCTGCTTTGTCGTGAAAACGACAAGTTAAAAGCAGCTCGCATTCAAGAAGTAGCTCAGGCGCGGGCTGTCCGGGAGGAGAATAGGAGGCTCTCCGCCGCGGCTGCGGAGAAGGAGAAGGCGTTCAAGGCCCTTGAAGTTGAGGTTCAGGCCCGTCTCGAGGCCCGTTCCAAGGCTGCCCAAGCTGTTAACGAACAGCTTCGGCTGGCTAAGGAAACTGCTAGGAACGCAACTGAAAGGGCCACCAAGGCTGAAGCTGTTGCCGAGCCTCTACGCCTCGAGAATGAGGAACTTAAAGCTAAATTAGAGGAGCTCCAACAGGCTCATGATGCCTTGGCGATGGAGGACGCGAAGAAGCTCCAATAGATCCTGGACCAGAGGGGCGTGCTTGACCACACTGAGCGGAAGCTAAAGGGCGTCGAAGAGGCTGCTGCAAAGGAAGTGTTGCTTGCCAACCTGAATAAAAGTGAAGCCGAACGCGCCTGTACCCAAGCTCAAGCCGCCCTCCAAGAAGCTCTGGTTGCCAAGGAATGGCTTCTTCGAGAAGCGTTGTCTCAGGTAAGCTTTTCATGTCTTTACGCTTTTCTTTGTAAATAGAAAAGGTTTTGATACTTGTATATTTTTTCTTTTTTTTTTGTAGGTTGTGCATCGGGTCTTCTCAGAGACGTCTTATGACGATGCTATGAGCGCAGCCCTCAACGCTTCTCATGAGGATGGGGAAAAGGCCGGCTTCCTGCTTGGTCTAGGGTTCGTTGAGAAAGGCATCCCGCCTTCCAACTTCCCTTTGTATGATGTGGATACTGAAGCTGTTTATGACCAAGCAGTGAACCAGTATGCCGCCTTCCCGCATCCGGTGGTGGAGAAGGTGAACGAAGTCGCTGCTGCTGATGATGGGCTAGCTATCCTTAAAGCTTTCCTTGAACCACCACGCTCTACTGATGGAGCGGGTCCAAGTGGAAGTGGTCCTGAAGCTTGATCCTGAAGATCCCTTTCCACCATTAGCGTAGATTTTTGTTTTTGTATAGCTTCTTTTGTATGCGGGTATGCACCCAGCAATCTTTGTAATATTTGAATTTGATGGAATAAAGATTGTGTTAATTCCTTGCCTTGTTCATTTTACGCATGTTTTGATTTAACTTAGCAATTTCTTTAGTACTTAGATAAGTTAACTTTTTAACGTGGCCAATTATAAGTTTGTTTCGCTTCCTCTTTCATGATTGTGCGGGTATGACCGTCACTTACACTTAGTAGGATGGCTTAACTTTACTTATATCTGTCATGCGTGAAAGTTTTCCTCATCTTTTCCTTTGAAATTTTCTAAGTGTTTAGAATAAGTTAACCTTTGAACGTGGCAGATAATAGGTTTAAGTTTCGCCTCCTTGTTCGTGATTGTGCGGGTAAGACCGTCACTTGCACTTACAAGGATGGCTAGACTTTACTTACATCTGACCTGCGTGGAGGTTTTCCTTAAAACTTGAAATTTTTACCGTTGTGTTTATGCGGGTTTTGCCGCCTTCCACACGTAACGACTTACTTCTTCCCCTATTTATGCGGTGAATACCGGCACATCAGTGTGGGAAGTTCATAAGTATAAAGGTAAGGCTATCAACACATTGTGAAAGGAGAATCATTTCCATTAGAAGTGGCTCTAGGCCTTTACAAGTTTGGAATTGATCTACATATAACATTTGCGTAATTGAGCTCCATTCCATGTTCTTGGGATGGGAGTGCCATCGAGCCTTTCGAGCCTGTATGCGCCCTTTCCCAGAACTTCTTTGATAATGTATGGCCCTTCCCAGACCGGGGCCAACTTTCCTGGGCGTTCTTGGTTCGAAGCCTCGTTGTTACGCAGTATGTAGTCTCCTACATTGAAGTTGCAGAGTTTTACCCGCGTGTTGTAGTACTTTTGCATTTGTCGCTTGTAGTTCTCTTCACGCACTGCGGCTAAGTCTCTGCGTTCCTCGGTTAGCATAAGGTCTAACCGTCTTTCCGCATCATTGTCTTCTGGCTGAATCAAGACCCTTGGTGAGGGTAAACCAATTTCGACCGGGACCATGGCTTCAGTGCCATAAGTGAGACTGAACGGGGTTTCTCCCGTACTGGCCTTCTTCAGCGTTCTGTTTGCCCAAAGGACGTGCGGAAGCTCGTCCACCCAGCCGGATCTGTGTTCCAAGAGTCTTTTCTGTATGCCTTCGACGATGCTCTTATTTGCTCTTTCCACCTCACCATTACCTTGCGGGTGTGCCACTGAGGTAAAGGTGTGGGTGATTTGAAGTTCTTTCAGCCACTGTTGTAGCTTCTTGTCAGCAAAGTTGGTGCCGTTATCGCTCACCAAATTCCGTGGAAGTCCAAAACGACAAATAATAAATTCCCAAATAAATTTTTTGATATGTTTCGCGGTTGTTTGGGCTAAAGGTTTTGCTTCTATCCACTTGGTGAAGTAGTCGATGGCTACCACTAGGAACTGAACATTTCCTGCTGCTGTAGGAAATGGGCCTGTCACATCGATGGCCCACTTCTGAAATGGCCATGAAGAGGTGACTGGAACAAGTTCACTCTTCGGGAGGTGCGTGTTGGGTGCGTAGAGCTGGCAAGACCTGCATTTTCTGATGTATGCCAGCGCATCCGTATGCATCCCTGGCCAAAAGTATCCCGCGTTGTTTAGCTTAGCTACAACAGCGCGTGGACCTGCGTGTACTCCACAGATGCCTTCGTGTACTTCCCTTAGGAGGTAGTCAGCATCTTGGTTGTCCACGCATCTTAAGAGTGGGCCAAGAAAGTTACGTCTGTAAAGGATGTCATCGATGAGTTGATAATTCAGTGCTTTACAGCGTAGTTTTCTTGCCTGTGTTTTTGACTCTGGTAGTGTACCTGCCGCGAGGTATTTTATTATTGGTGTCATCCACGTTTCTGTGCCGGTTTGGATGACACAAATTTCCTTGTGCGGGACCGAGGGTGCCTCGAGGAGTTCAATGCGGATGTCCTTTCCCAAGTGGGTGAAGGCTAATGATGCAAGCTTGCTTAACGCATCCGCAGATTTGTTTTCACTACGCTTGACGTGTATGACTTTGCAATCGTTAAAATCGCGCATAAGGGTTTTTGCTTGTGCGAGGTACAGGGCCATTGTGTCGTTCACGGCCGTGTACGTCCCGTTGATTTGATTGGCTACTAACATGGAATCCACGTGGGCTTCCAAGTGTTTCACTCCCATCTTACGCGCAATTCTCAGCCCAGCCAGGAATGCCTCATACTCGGCTTCGTTATTCGTACTTGGAAAATCCAGTCGAATAGCATAAGTGTATTCTTGGCCTGCTGGGTTGGTTAGTTTCAACCCTGCGCCTGAACCCTCGTTACTGGCTGCTCCATCAGTGTAGAGTCGCCAGACATCATTGATGTCTTGTGCTGGAGAGGGTTGAGCCTCTTCCTGGCACTCTTTTTCCCGCGATGCAGGCACTTCCGCAATAAAGTCGGCCAAAACCTGTCCTTTTATGGCTGGTCTTGGCTTATACTTTATCGCGTACTCCCCCAACTCAATTGCCCATTTGGCTAGGCGTCCCGATAACTCGGGTTTGCGTAGAACGTTTGCAAGTTTGAAGTTGGAGAGAATGGTGATTGGGTGACCCTGGAAATATCGTCTTAACCTGCGTGAAGCGTGTATAAGTGCTAAGACTAATTTTTCGAGGGTAGAGTACCGGGTTTCTACGTCTGTTAGGATACGGCTGACATAATAGATTGGCATCTGGGTGCCTTTCCATTCAACTAGCAGGACCGCCCCGGTTGCTCTATCTGTTGCGGAAAGGTATAGGATTAACCCCTCCCCCGCTTCTGGTGCCATGAGCGTTGGGAGTTCGATCAAGCGTGACCGAATCTCCTGAAAAGCTGCTTCCGCTTCTGGTGTCCAGCGGAAGTGCGTTTTCTTTAAACAGTTTCTCAACGTTGACACGAAAGGAAACGACTTATCCGCGTGGTTTGCCAAAAAGCGATTAAGTGCGACTAGTCGTCCATTCAGTGTCTGAGCCTGTTTGATGGTAGTAGGTGATTCCATTTTGATAATGGCTTCGACCTTTTCAGGGTTCGCTCTGAAGCCATCTTTAGTGACGATGACCCCTAAGAACTTCCCTTCTTCCATTCCAAAGGCACACTTGCTCGGGTTGAGCTTCATGTTTATCTTCCTGAGCGTGTTGAAAGTTTCTTCGATGTCTTTCAACATCGCTTCTGCGTCAGGGCTTTTGATGACCAAGTCATCCATGTAGACTTCCAAGTTCCTCCCAATTTGGGCATGAAACTGGTTGTCCATCAGGCGTTGGTATGTGGACCCGGCATTCTTAAGTCCGAATGGCATCATTTGGTAACAAAATGTGCCATCGGGCGTCCGAAAAGCGGTTTTGTCCTGATCATCAACGGCCATGTGGATTTGATGGTACCCCTTATACGCGTCCAGGAAGCATTTAAGGCGAAACGGTGCTAACGAATCCACCTTAAGATCAATTTCGGGTAACGGATAACAATCTTTGGGGCATGCTTTGTTCAAGTCCTTGAAATCTATGCACATGCGCCATTGTTTGTTATTCTTCGGTACCATAACGGGATTTGCAACCCATGTTTGATATCTACTAACGCGTACGATGCCTGCGTCAAGGAGTTCCTTGACTTGGGTTCTACACGCGTTAGTTTGTTCTGGCCCCATTACTCTGCGCTTTTGTACGATTGGCGTAACAGCCGGATCGCATTTGAGCTTATGCTCTGCCTTACTTCGGGGTACACCAGTCATGTCAGCTGGTGTCCACGCGAAGATGTCAGCGTTTTTCTGTAATAAGCGCTTGAGTAAGGTGCGTGTGGGATCAACAACTGTTGGGCCAATGGAAACGGCCTGGTCAGGGTATTTGCCGTTGAAGGCCCATCTTTCTGGTTCGGTGATGGTTGGTTTAGCCATCTTTGGTTTGGGTTTAGATGAGACAGATGCGATGCATACCTGGGGAATGCCGGTGATCATCGCTACACCCTCAGCTGTTGGCCATCCCATCATGCCGTGGACTGAGGATACCACGGCGTTGAATCTTGCCATCCCGTCTCTTCCGAAGAGAATGTCGTATGTGTGGTGTGGCTTCCTCATTACGACAAAATCCACGTCTTCTGTGCGTGAGTGATTCCCGTCCGTAAGAGTGACGGGGAAAGATAGGATACCCAGGGGGGTGTTTGTGCTGCCATCGAACCCTTCCATCGAGGCGCAGATCGTTTCCAGGCGTTCCTTGTCTTCGTCATCTAGCTTGTCGAAGAACTGCCTGTACATCACCGTTGACGAGGCGCCGTTGTCAGCAAGAGTGCGAGAAGTGATGTAGTGCCCCAGCTGGCTTTTGATGACGATAGGGCCTTCTTTGCTGGGTCCTCCTGGCACTCGCGGGAAGCGCACCTCAGCTTCCTTCCACGCGCATGGTTCTGTCGTTCGCCTTTTTCTTCCTCTGATCTTACCATGAACCATGTTGATGCTGATGTCAACGGGCTTTCGTCCGTTGCCTCTGTACCGGTTATCGTTCCTTCCTCCCTTCTTGATTGATGCCACCAGGTGTGCAAGTCTTCCATCCTTGACGAATGCTTCAACAATATCCTTCAAGGATGTACACTCTTCCGTACTATGACCTTTTGTCCCGTGGAAGTCACAGGATTTGCTCTGATCCGCATTAGGTCTCTGCCGGATCATTGGAGCTTTTGGCCATGGTAGCTTTTCAGTGGCAAATATCTCCGTGACGCTTTTGGTGAGTGGCGTCCACCGGTGTTTTTGGCTTGAAGGGTGTGTGTTATTTCTTCCGCCAACAAGAGGGTGAGAGCTGGATGAGGTGTCAAAGTTTACCCTTGACTGCCAAATACCTAGCTTCCTCTTTTTGTTCTGCCGGGCGATCCGAACATTGTTTTCTCTAGTCCTTTGCGTGTAGAGGTATGTACTATGGGGAAGATCCCTTCCCAGTTGCTTCTCCGTCTCGGCAAAGCGCTTGGCCGCCGTCATGATGGCATCCCATGTGGATGGCATGCCGTCCTTACCCGTCAATGTGCGGATAAGCTCTGGGTATTCGGCGCCCTGGATGAAAGCGGCGCGAACAAGGTCTTCACTTATGTTGCCCAGACTTAGCTTTTTGGAGTTGAAGCGAGTGATGAAGTCTAGTAAAGATTCATCCTCCTCTCTAACGCAGTTGAGGATCGTCCACTGTTCTTCAGTATATTTCCTTTGTTGGCTGAAGTGCTGGCTGAACTTGTTCTGAAAGTCCGCCCAATCATATATGTGGTGGACCGGTAAACGATCGAACCATGCCTTGGCCGCTCCAACCAGAGTCATCTGGAACATATAACACCACGTGGGTTCTGTCCAGTTACTGACGGTTGCCCCCGCAATGAACCTGTTCAAGTGGTCGTCTGGGTCGGATATACCATCATAAGTGCCAATGTTGGACATTTGTTTGGCACTTCTCGGGGCGATTGCTTCCGCAATGTCCCTTGCAAACTTTGACTTTCCTGCATTTGCAGCAGTTGGTCTAAAGGTTTTGGAGAAGTCACGCAGGTTTCTCTCCGCATTCGTTGGTTTAAAGGCTTCCCCAAAATTCCTTGTCGGTTGGAAGTCCGTTTCCTTACGCTTCCCTTTTGCCTTATGGCGAGGGTTTGCGTCGGTATCGGATTCTTCCCGCTCATCGTCTGAGTACTCGCACTCACTGTTCATATTGAGATGTTGGCGAGTACTGCCGAATTCGTCAGCCTGTTGAACTGAACGCAAGCGTTCATCCAACTCAGCTTGGAACTCTTTCTGACGTGCTTCGGCCCACGCCTTAACTTGATCTAGTGTTTGGCGAGGGACCCTCGTTCGTTTTTCCAACTGGGCATCAGTGAACCCCAGTGGAATATTGTTTACTGCACTTGCCCCGGCTTGGGTAACCGGGGTAGTGTTCGTAAAATTTGTATAACCGCCGGTGTTCCCCCCAGTTGCTGGGGTTGTGGTTACCGGGGTTTCTTGGTCGCTTACTGGCCTTGGGACCGGAGTAACGTTAACCATTTCTTCAGAAATTTTTGAAAAAAACTAAGAATTAGTTCTAGCTTTTATGCACGGATGGCGCCAATGAAGAAACACTAAGTGACCCAGGGCAGATTACGGATAATCTGTGGGTTAAGTAATGTTTCCCACGAGGATGAGGTCCAGCAGAGAAGGTTGTTCTTCAGATGACCTGCAAAACAGACACCGTAAGCTCGTCACTGAGAAGGGGGGGGGTTCCTCCTTGTGACCACCCTCCGGCGTGAGAATCAGACTAGATTGCTCTGAATATAAGTGTATATTAAGAGATTGCTAGATAAGATAACGAGATATCAGATGATGTCCTTACCATTCCAAGGTGTTGGAGTATTTATAGCCGAAGGTAGGTTTCCTAGAAGGTACAGCCGGCTGAATAGTATTCCTGTTCTACCAACAGTGGACTACGCACAGGCCATGCTGGTTGGTGGATAGACTACGGCTGACAGTAACAAGGTCGGCTGTACACTGTTCCTTTACTGCCGGCTATGCACTGTTCCACCAACTGTAGGCTGCGCACGTCCCATAGTAAGGGTTGGTGAGTAGGCAGCGGCTAATAGTGACAAACAGTACTAGAGGGTGCTCCTCCTCGTACTGTTGTCGGTGAGCTGTCACCCTGTGATTGGTTCATGGGCTGTTCTGGTCAGATCGTATGTTCTGCCCATACCTTAGTAGGTATAGTACAAAAGATCTTCCAGAAGCATACGGACTGGCTCATTTAGGCGGGAGTATTCCCGCCTTGCTCATTCCTTCATGTGACTACTGAAGTAGCTAGTGCCTTGTGCGTGTAGCCTTGCTGTCAGTGCGGGTAGCCTTCCCTGATGGCTTGTATCCGCAACTGCGGGAACAAGCGGGGTACTTCACCATTGGGAGGCTTTCCCTGCGGGTACAGCTGGCGTACTGCGCGTAAGGTTTTCTCTGAGCATGGTGGGTCCTGCGGGAGCAGTTGGTCGTTGCGCAGACGTCCCTGTTCAAGGTGAGTCTTGCGGGTCCAACTGGGCTCTGCTGGGACCTACCTCTTCATTGATGATAGTCAAGCATCACTTTCCTATGTTAGGTAAGAACGTCCACACGATCTTACAAATTAATAACTTAAGACCGATGTTAACAAAATAGTTTAACTTTGATAGAACAACAAGGCTCGAATGCACATCATGTTTTACTAAAATTAACAATGATGAGAAAAGATTTAATCTAATCACTTTATTTATGACTATCTTTACTAGAAATCATGTGTTAGATACAAGCACTATGTTATCTTATGGAAAGTATAAATAATCTAATTTGATTGCTCTTGAATGAAATGAAAAGATTGAGGGACCTTAATGCTAAAGGAAGAAACATGAAGTTATATAATTAAAATTAGTTGAAGCTGAAGGGTAAAATAGTCATCTTGAAACCCTCAAAACAAAAAGGATGTAGCACTAGACTTGAATAAATGAAAAGTCGAGCTTTTTTATGTTAAAAAATAAAGAAAGGTGACAAGTGTCAGTGATCTATAGGGTACATATTGTCAAAACCTGAAATGTGCCAAAACAAATGATAATAATATCTTATTGGTCCACTTGTCATCATGTTACTCATGTTCTATTTTAAGCAAAAAAGAAAGAGTGGTTTTACTAAAACAAGCGAGCGGTTTAGTACTGAAAAGTGGTTTTGTAGAAAGAGAAAGTGTTCATAGTACCTACCATTTATGGAGAGAGAAGACTCATAAGTACTTTCCTTATGTAGATGAAGACTCTAATTAGCTCAACTGGGAAACCACATACACATATATAGATCTGGCTGATTAATTGTGTTGGTCAAGCTAGCCTCTTTTTGTCAAAGTAAGCAATGGTTTCATCTCCGATTTCCATAGCTCACACGCTCGATTTGTCAATCACACACTAGTTTCGTTGTTTATGAATCGAAGTGTTCATGTCCAATATCTTGTACTATATATTTATATAGCTAGTCAGATATTGATTCATAAGTAAATGTTCTATAAATCAATTTCAAACGATTACAATAAAGAGTCAGACTAATAATTTGATTATTGATTTGTAGGTAGGTATGGGGAGGGGTAAGATTGTGATTAGAAGGATCGACAATTCGACAAGCAGGCAAGTAACTTTCTCAAAGAGGAGGAGTGGGTTGCTAAAGAAGGCTAAAGAGCTTGCGATCTTATGTGATGCCGAGGTTGGTGTGATGATCTTCTCTAGCACCGGCAAACTTCATGAGTTCTCAAACACTAGGTCAGTACATTTCACTAGATCTATATATATGGTTTTGTTTCAGTCATCTTGCCTATGAACTAAGAACTATGGTAAATTAAGTTATATTTTGGTTAATATTCAGATCTATAGTTAATTAACATAAGCTATACATATCTTCTACAATATAATTAGTTCATGATTTATTGCCACTCTAAAGAACTTGTTTGGTTATTCAAGTTAATAACATGTTAACTAAAGGAAGTAATTTGGTTAAGTACTTGTTAATTAATATGAGGTTTTAAGTTAAAAAAATCAGATTCTTTATGATCCAGATGAGATGTATATGATTTTTGTGGGGCAAATTAAATGGATGTGTAGATCATCAGACAACCTTTGACCCTTCACAAATATATACTAATTAGCAAAATAATTTAGTGCTTTAAATTAACTGTTGCATGCATGGATATTAAATTAATTAACCAAAGCTAATGATACACATACTAATATTCCCTAGGAAGATAAGATTAATCTCTCATAAATTAAGCTAGGCCAGGTATAGTTGATGATCAATATATGAACGTAAACCCATAGTTGCTTATTTTGTAGTTAGTAGCTTTATACATATATATATATATATATATATATATATATATCTGCATGATACCCCATAGACTTTGCAGTCATTTGGTTAAAGCTATATATAGTTATATACCATGCATTATTATTCTAAAAGGCTTACCTTTAACAAGTGAGACCTCACAATTACCTGCGCTACCAAAAGAGCCCACATTTACATATGTATTATTATTAGTAGTAGTAGTACAATATGCAAATTAATATATATAGGGTGTCATGTTATTTTTATGTGTGTGTATATATAACCATGCATTATTATTTTTATGTGGTTGAGAGTTTAAATGAATTGAATTGAAGTTGATAAAGTTAATATGGTTTTCAAGGAGCTTAATGCCAGAAATATATAATTAATGTTTACAACAAATGACACTCGATATATCAGTACTTTCCAATGGATTAAATTTTTAAACAAAAATCAAAATACCTTATAATTTATAAACTTGATATTTTATGAGTCTCAATCTCTATGTATACATGAGGTAGATTCTTCATTGTAAATCACTATGAATCACTAAAACTATTACCTGGATATATCTATTATACTTTAGAAATGTTATGTATTAAAATATTAGAGTTGCGAACATGCATGATCCATTTTCCACAAATTAAATTGATCCATTTTTTTTTATTTTAGAAAAAAATGACTCATGATCATAAAAACTAATACACATTACAAAATATATGTGACCTTAGGTGAATGTTGTCACAAACTAAACTATTTATGTTTTTAAGAGGTTCAATGAAAGTATATGCAACCTTGTAGTCTGTCTTAACGTGATTCAATTGAATAAATGAAGGATCTGTTTAAGCGCCTACCATCCAATCCATGATTAAGTGATAGTCATGATTTATCCTCTCATGAAATACTTGATTATGGACTATATTTATAGTTGACTATATACATATATAGCCGCATCAAGTTGTCATAATCAACCTCAAGTTCTCTGAGAAGATGACGAACCTGAACCCATATAATCTTTTACATGAGAACTATCATGGCTTTGTACTCTTAACTCAACAATCAATTTACATACTTTTGTACTTTTTACTCTTCCGCGACACAAGATTTCCTCCACAAACACATGACACCTGGTCACAGAACGTTGTGAAATAGAATAACCTTCCAATCTACGTATGAGAAACATGATATCCATATGTACTCCCCTCCTATGTAAAAGTACCCATAGTTTGTAGGCCCCGATCAGATTACAAAATCCTTGGACCATGTGTGGTCTTGTGATACCTCAATATACGAAAAGTTGTATACTAGTTTCTGATGAACATATGGTGTGGCTTATGAGCTGACTCAAAACACTTACATATATTAAATGAAATATCTCGTTGAGTAACTACCAATTAGTACAAATTCCAACCAATTAAACATGTATCATTATGGATCCCACCCTCTTTAATTATCTTGCTTGTACGCAACGTTTGGCTATTAGCAAACTCGCAACCCAAATAATCCACACTAGGAAAGACGTTCTTGACATCAAGTTGATGGAGCAACTAATAGGCAACAAATGCAATACAAATGTGTATATGCAAAATTTTGGAAACCATTGTGAAAGTGTTATCAAATAAATACCATAGCCAAAGAATAACACTTATCAATGAGATGAGTTTTCAGGTGATGTAGAGGCGTGTAATACGGATTATAAGTATCAAGTGTAGTATCGAAGTTAGATGAAACTGAGAACGTCGGAAGGGATAAGATCAGATGGAGCAAAAGTGTTAATTTCTAATAAGTTCGATCTTTTATTTTTTTTAAACAATTTATTAATCCATCATCCTTTAGGATGGAGAGAACATCAATACATCTATACTTAGTTTTTATCTCAAAAAGATCTGGCTCATTCTTTCATGAGATGAACTATTTACTTATAACGCATAACATAAGTATCTTAAATTGTAGAATTAGTTGGATATAATTATTATTTTATTATATGTTTTCAGGATCCATGAGAATCTATATATATTTCTCACATCTGGCCTAAATATCATCTGGTAGTGGGGGGGGGGTTATTTTTTGTTTATTAATATGATTGCCTTTACAACATAAATGGATAGTTAGAAACTAAATAAACCTAATTGTGCTACTGTTATCAGCATGAAGTCTGTGATTAGCCGATACCACAAAGCAAAAGAGGAACAACAACAACAACAGCAACAACATATGACAAGCCCGACTTCGGAGGTCAAGGTAAGTTATGCTTATTGTTATTATCTAAACTATCCACCTAGCCTATAGTTTTATGTTTCAAGAACATTATGTGAATTTTTCATGCTATTTACATATACAAAAACCATAACCAAGCACTACCTAAAATTTTAATACCCAAACCAAGCCTCTGATTTTTCATTTATGCGCAACCAAACCAGCTTCCACGCCAGCCGAAACAAGTAAAATAAAATTATACAATGTCTAACACAACATACGTAACGTGTCCAAGTGCTTACACGATCATCAAGGCAAATGTGACATTAGCCAATCGAAATAGTCGGTTATATATGTTGTGGGATATAATCTGACCAAAAGAAATCAACAACTAAATGGCTTCTAAGAGGCTCACAACTACAAGATCATGTTATTAATTAACTCCCTCGCTTCAGTTCTGATTTCCTCGCCGTCCCAACACAAGATATAATAAATTGATCCATAATATGTAACATAAGTGCTCCACACTCTAACAAGGTAATCAAAAACTAAATTTTTTGTATCCACAAGAAGCTAAAGATGAGACTGACATAAAAACCTCACTAGAAGGCGGTAAGCAGATCGAGTTCAGATTTTGCTCCCATCAAACATCTTCAGTCGTGGCCCATTCGCTACTTTGTATATCCAAGCAGTCCAAAAAATCCAGTTTCCAAAAATGAATTTAGCAAGTCAAAAGTTCTTATGCTAAGCATATAAATCATGCATCATGCACATAATAGTTTCAGAACTATATAACATTAAATATAGTCTATAGCGATATGTGACATTATCTCCGCTTGATTATTCGATCAACGGGCATCACTTTTTTATTTCATTTTGTTAAATATTAGTAACGAGAAGACAATGAACATTTGAGTATAACCAAAACATTGAAAATTTTGTTGTTTAATAGTAATGTGATATGAAGTTCTATTATCATATGAATTCACCATATTTTGTTGCTTGTTTTCAACTGCATATTATAATAACCGCAAAGATGGCCCTGAAAATCTCAACTTAATATATATACAGTTCTGGCAGAGGGAGGCTGCAATGTTAAAGCAACAACTGCAGAGTCTGCAAGAGAATCATAGGTAAACTTTCTACCATCATTAATATTAAAACTGTTTTTTTTTTTTGGTGTAATCATAATTTATGCAAACATTATTTATTAAACAAACAACACAAATGGAAAAAATGTGTAAGTGATTCAACACAACTGACCTGGCCGATACTCGTACTATAAATGACATGTTTCAACCCGTTAACCAACCCACCCGACATGCATCTTTTTCATTTTTGGCAATTACAGACAATTGATGGGTGAAGAGCTTTCTGGTTTAAGTGTCCAAGATCTACAGGCCATGGAGAACCAACTCAAAATGAGTCTGCAAAATATCCGCACGAAAAAGGTTTGAAAAAGCTACACTTAATATGATGCTAGCCTTATACGTCCTTCGTCCCAAATTTAATATCCATCATTTAAAGTAGACAACTATTTGGGACAAATTAAATAAAAAAATGCTTTATGTTTTCGTAACGAAAAGAAACCTGACCTCTTGATAATTGTTGAATCACTAGGACCAACTTCTTTTCGAGGAAATCGAAGAACTAAAGAGAAAGGTCGACTAGACTCAAAATCTAACACCATTGGTCAAATATAAGTATCTTCAAGTAACTAATTATATCATTTGCTCTCTTGTTCAGGGGAATATCATCCACCACGAAAACGTGGAACTGTGTAAGAAGGTAAACCATATTCGCGAAGAAAATACAGAACTTTATAAACAGGTATTTGTCCACACTCCGCAGCCTTACAAGAAAACAAGTACTTTCAAAGTTTTAGAAGTTTGAACCTTTACATCCTAGGTTTATGGAATGAGAGAAGCGGATTCGACAAACACTAGGAATTCGTTTTTAACAAATGTTCTAAGTGTAAGAGATGATCCACATCCACATGCCACCATACATCTCCAGTTATCCCAGCCAGACCAACATGAAGCATCACTACAATCCACAAACTTGGGGTAAATTTATATTTTAATTCATTCGTCGTTTTTTAATCATATATACGATACCATGAATGAGCAGGCACTTTTTAAAACATCGTTTTACAGATTACAGCTGCATTAAAGAGAAGATGGCAATTCCTTATCGACAAAAAGCGCATATAGTTTACGAGTATCTATTAATATAGAACAAAATCAATTGACATTGTTGATGAAATCAAAATGTGACATGAGAGGTTATAAAAACAAACAGGTACAAGTAAAAAGGTAATTGGGGGAAATAAATTGAAGGTGAAATAACTGGTTGAGACATTTTATTTCATGGATATTGTCATTTAAGATTGGAGTATTGCGGTGAAAAGACGGATATTAAAAGTAATATGTGTACTTGATTTGTTAAAGTTTATAGAGAGAAATGTATATAGTTATTATCTGTTTGAACATCATGCTATACCTATTAACATATACCAATTCTGGATTATACCAAATCGGTTACCAGTTTCTGTGTGTGGTTGCTCGTTAAAGAACCACAAAGCGCAAACAACTAAACTACTAACACGCGGCATAAAAAGTTATATATATGATCAAAGATGAGAGTTGGTATGACATACGATGGTTGTTATATGGATGTACTGTTAAATTATTAAACAAATACAATGACTAGTCGATTTTCTAGATAATTATAGATTGTTAAAAACGCTAATATGTTATGTATATGCTTGTCGGACAAGTGACAACGCTTTTTTACGTCAATGTTTGACTCACTTTGATATATACCACTAGGCTAAATACCCTTTGATAACTTTTATTATATAGCCTAACCAAGATCACAAGTGCGTGAGTATTTGACGAATTTTGACTAACTTTCAACCTTAGTGAACTTTTGTGACAAGTGACAACATATGTCATGAATACATTGATTACATGTTACAATAAATCAACATTGGTTCTTATGACTTTAACTAAATGAACACATGCATTCTTTTGTTCTTTTAATGCGAAGAATGACAAGAAAAATAATCAAAATACAGGACAAGCATCGTTGGGTGGTATTATACCCTTAGCGGTCGGACATTTTGCAAGGTCACAATGCTGCGGGTTATCAGTACCCCACCAATGCACGCTTTTGTTTTCTATCCCCGTTGTAAAATACAACAAAACTGCCATAAATGCAACTCCTGCATCAAGCGCAGCCGAGAGGATATAGTTGTACCTCTTCCACCACATTTTACGATATCTAAACACGAAAAAGTTGAAAATGGCCCCCACTAATATCCATGAATTGTAGTTAACGGCTGTGGCTGGCGGCATGTAGGCGGTAGCACCAAGGAGCACCGGGAGATTAATGAGAGGAATCCATGATACGCTTGGAAACATCTTGTGGCATATCCAAACGATAATTGGCCCAACGAATCCGCCTAGAAAGAACCAGTTTAGCGCTCCATAGTGTCCTAGATGGCCAAAGATCCTCCTTGGCCCAACCAACCCCCAAATAACCGATGCATCAAAGAACACATGGTCGTTCGGGCACGTCCATGGGCTATTGGAGTTAGTGTCAGGGTGACATATTTGGTCCACATTGCTTAACATGTACCACGCGACACTTAAATTCACGGTTCCAGCTATTATTGTTCCAAGAAACTGCAATATCAAAACAAACACTTGTATCTTCTTAGTTACTAACAACTAACATAACAATATAACTAATTAAATGCAATAAAGAATAATGTATGTGTACCTGGACCAAAAACATTGATCTTGGTGGAATCTTCATGTAATGACCGAGTTTAAAATCACTTAGAAAAGAGATGGCTTGAAGCATACTCATGTAACCATAAGTCTTGAAGCACACATTGGCTATTGGTTTTCCTGGGTAGACTAACCCCATCGCATATTCCGTTATGATATTTAAACCTGGTGTCTGTCAGTTAACTTACAAGAGTCAGATTCAATGTACATAATTTTGAGTTTTTGGGTTAAGAAGTACGTGCGCACCTGATTTGTTGTTGCGGTGATGATGCTAATGGGAAGTGTGAAAACGAAAGCCATAACGGCTGCAGCTATGAGCCCCCAAAAGGGCATTTGTACTTGATGTTTCATGAAGATAGTGAGTGCAAGGCTGACCATAAGGGTGATTGCGAGAAGCACATAGAACCACCATGCCGGTATGTCTTTGTAATTCTTCATTAGTCTCGTGTGGACATCAGTCTTACCCTTCGTCGATGCTTTATATCGCTCATATATCTCTCTACGTCGTATTAATATCATATAGTTAGTTAGTTAGTTAACTTCGAATCTGACTAACTTTAAAAGCGAAATAGTGACTTACTTCCCATAGAAGAGGCCAACATGAGTGAGAGTAGACGCGATAGTAGCAAATCCAAAGCCATAAGTCAATGCAAAAAACGTGCTCAAATTTACGTGCCCTTGCTTTGCATACTGGTTATAATCTATCTCAAACTTATCATTCACAATTTGTGTGATATCGTAAAGCTGACCGTTATCCGTAAACAAATCCGACGAGTATATTGGGAAGTTTTTGGCATGATACACATTTAATCCCCAATATGATATTGGCATCACTATGTAAATGATTAAGAAATAGCCCAAGAACACATTGACTATGGCAAAGAATGGTGAAATAAGAGGGCTAAATAAGAAAGAAGCTGTGGTGGCCCAATCCAGTGAGAAGGCCCCAATGCCTAAGCCCGAGAAACCCGACCCTAACTGATGGGCCGTCACAGACTTAGGAAATGCCCAACATACCCATGAGATGCTTTGTAAGGTTTGAAAGAAGAACCCGGGAAGTAAGTAATAAAGGAAGCTACAAACGAGAACAATGACGAAAAATTTCGAACGTGACATGCGTTTCTTGTTATCGGTGTTGTTAGGATCTTTGTCATCGTCGTCTTTATCATGAAGGGCCCTACAAAAAAAAACGATTATATTCATTTAGTTAAAGATAGACATTTTAAACTTATCAAGATCAAGTATGAATCTTATATAAAATCAATGGGTCCATGACAAGTAAGTGTAACCAATTTCCTCTATTATTTACATTATTTTTTCTTGATTATTTAGCAAAAGATTCCATAGATTCATTTTCTTGCTTTTTCTTGTTGGCGAAATGATAACAATATGGCCCTCTAAATATTATTTATATTAGCTTGTTTAAATCGTCATGATAATTAAATGTTTTCATAAATTTAAAAAGGACTTTTGAAATAACCTTCATTTCATATTATAATCATTAATGATCATTCTAAACCACTAATTGCTTTGTGCATAAAGTACTATGCAAACATCATTAAGTTAAACTTAATCATAGCTCAATATTTATTCTTTTTAATAAATTAATATGTGTTTATTTAATTTATATTAAAATTATTATATAAATGTTTGTACCTTTCAGTTGAAACATAAGTTGTCTTTTTTTTTTTTTAATATTGTTATAAACTAATGTATCTTACGCATACTAACATACAAAATTGGTTAATTGAGCTTGAGATTAATGTTTTAAAATTATTATTGTGAATATCCTCCCATTCTAGGGGTGTTATTTTATGCACATGCA
Organism: Bidens hawaiensis; assembly: GCF_021521415.1. Classification (NCBI taxonomy): domain Eukaryota; kingdom Viridiplantae; phylum Streptophyta; class Magnoliopsida; order Asterales; family Asteraceae; genus Bidens; species Bidens hawaiensis. The sequence goes on along the minus strand of NW_027492608.1, from coordinate 354,090 downwards.
GTTAAAATATTTTTGTATTTTGCTATAATTATCAAAAGCAAAAACAAATATAGCATAGAGTCATTTAAATGGGTGTCACTTTCTGTCCACCTCACAACAATATGAATGATATCTCTAAAATGAAATATCAAGGTTTTAAAAATGATAAAAATAAATTGGTTTGTTATATAAATGGTTAAAAGTTATAGATAATTTCATATAGATGATAAAAAATAATAAATAAATAAAAAACGTACCGAAAGAGTGAAATTTGGACGAGGGTGCTAGGCCACCACATGTGTGAGGGTTCAACAACGTATTTCCTTAAAAGACCGGCCCAACCGTACCCTAAAACCTGTTCATTGGCGCATGCGCATGTTATTATTAGCAACCAAACATTCTTGTATTCACATTGTTTGCGTTTCATTGGAGCGCACTATTCAAAACCATATCCTACCTTATCTTTTAACTTTTATGGTTTATCACAAAAACTTATTTTATATAGTTTTATAGTTATTAGGGTTACATGGGCCATATGCTATAACGGAAACGACTATATGAGTCATGTAATATCAATCAATCATTTCTGTGTTGGTCACGCATACCATACGAGCTGTATAATTTGACAAACACGACCTCATATGTCATGACCAATTTTTGTGTGTCACATGATTAATTATACAATTTTTGTGTCAAATTACAAGATTTATAAATAAATTGTAGAGAAAAAAGATATGATTGTTATAAAGTGGATTAAAGTATAATAATATATCATGTTGAGATCTGCTGTTGTTGATGTACCTTTTATTCCTATCATGAAATTCTCCGTCTTGAAAAATAAAATTTCTTAATTTTAATATAAACAAAAAAGTTTTAAGTTGTTTAAATTTAACACTGAGTACGTAGTGTTTACATCATATATAAAATAAAAGGTAAACAAGCAACAAGTTGACCTGTGTAGTGATAATGAGGAGCCAAGCCGCAACAAAAGAGATATTACGACCATAAAACGCCTTAATAATATTCACAATCCCAACGGCATAAGCCGAACCATTACCAAAGGCCGCACCCGCATTAGCAAATATCGTTATCAATACATGTTCCTTCATGTTAAACGGACCTGGGTTCAAGGAAAACTTCTGGGACCTACATCCCGGGAGATTGAGCCCGAACTTAGTGGTGGGGAGGATCCCCGCCATTAACTTTCCAAGTGGCAGCGTGGCCACCTGGACAGTTATCTGAGTGATAATCAACGGGGACGTCCGGTATGAAAAGAATTGGTTGAGAAAGGAGAGTAGAACACATGAGATTAGACCCAAGACCCACATTCGGAAGGTCCATACGTATTGGGTCGGGTCATCGGTGGTTGGAACGGTTAACCGGACCTGTTCGATGGGAGATTCTTCGTCTTCATGTTTGTGTTCGTGTCCGTTCACTTGGTTTTGTTCATCAGGTAGTTTGTTGTTGGCTGTTGCCGGTGAGTGTGAGTCAACGTCAACAACTCCCATGAGAATAATAATTGATGGGATATTTTTTTTCCTTAGGTTTGGGGATAATTTATCGTCTACTTATAGAGTGGAGTACACAGGGGCGGACCTACATAGTAGCCGTCGGGGTCCCGGGACACCAATGTTTTTTAAAATTTATTTAGAAGTGATATAGAAAATTTTTGAAGGACCCCATATAAATTATCACTTGGACCCCATAACAATGTTACAGATCTGCTCTGCTGGGAAAGATCCTTGTTTTGGGTGTGGAATGTCCCAGGTTCAAGTCTCATCCACAATCCGTTTTTTCTATGTTTTTGCTGTTTTCTTTTTTAGTCAAATAGTCAATATAATAATTAGGGTTTTTTAAGTTTATAACATCAACCAGAACAGATCTGAACGTTGTTACTCAACCTCAACTCCTCAACACTGCTCAAGCCTCCGCAAGACCGCCACCAACCCACCACCTGCCGCCGCCGCCCTTCTCAGCCACCATCCATCCCTTTGGCGCTCCTCTGTCTTCATTGATTTCTGATTTTGCCACAACTTTCAGGTAATTTTAAACACTTACTCCATAAAATAAAGATATCCAATTGATTGATTTTATGCAATTATTTACTTAGATTAGTAACTGTATGTTGTATATTATTGTTAGATTACGACTTTGTTATGTCAAAAACTTAATTTTAAGGTTAGTTATGCAAGAATCATTGAAAAGAATGGGAAAAGGGTTTGAAGATGGGGTATTGTTATATATATATATATATATATATATATATATATATACACATATATATATTATAGATTTAGAGAAGAGCCATGCTATGGAGTTAGGGTTTGAGGAGAGTAGCACGGTTTAGATCGTGCAAAAACGGTTCATTTAAGAGTGTTTCAATTTGGCTCGGGTCAAAACGATTCTTTTTTCAAAATTTTAATTTTGTTCAGGTCGAAACTGGCTTTGACCACTAGACTCTTGTTGAATAGAGTTGTAACATAATAAGTTAATTAAGCATAACTTAGATGGTCTAGCTATTTACGAGTATGAGGAATTTTGTGAGAAATGCGGTAAATATCTAAAATGGGTTTAGTCATGTTAAATTAGTAGCAACAGAAATATTTGGAGCCCGTATTTATTTACTTTCTATTTCGTAATGGCAAAGCTTTGATTTTGCAGATGGAAGCATGTAACTTGTTCATATCATGATTGTAATGTTTTCTCTTATCGTTTCGAATGACATCGTATTGTGTGTGTTTTATTATAATGATATTGTTTTCTATTATGTTTCTCCACTCGACTCGACCCGACCCGACCCGACCCGACCCAAACAACGACCGACCCAAAAATTTGAACGCCGAAAATAACGGGACCCCGTTGTCAAAAAATCCTGGGTCCGCCACTGGGAGTACAACAAGCTTTAAATGTTTAATAATAATAATAATAAACTAATTGTGTGATGTCAACCAAGCGGCTGGGAATATGTCAGTCGCCATATGTTCGACTAATAGTAGCTGAGGTGGATAAGACTATGTGATTTTATAGTTAAATATATGTTCCATTCCCACTTTTAACACAAAAATCTTAGTGCCACTAACACGGAAGTCGTTGAGCTCACATGCATAGGCAAGTCAGTGGGTTTTACGTGTCGTCGGTTTCTTCTTGGAACGGATTGGCGCCATTCTCGAGTGTTAAACTAGCGACGGACGGTTGAAAACCCGTTGAGGTATAGACACGCCTGGGTATGAAGAGGCAAACCACTTAACCTGAATTATCTTCGTCGTCTAAAAAATATAAAACCGGATGAAAATATATATTTTCATCATTTCTCACACAATTTGTTGGTGCATAAAGACTATTCGAATTCGCATTCGTGGAATTTCAACGTCCACTATTAAAATATATCTTTGGAAATTTCCAATTTGGAGTGTGAGTATATGAAAAGTGTTGTTGTTTATTAATTCAACTTAACTTACAAAAGTAGAAAAATGACTTTAATCTTCTTTGCAAAAATACCACTTCCACACGTTTCTACTTCTTTTTCTAGAAGATTTTTATTTAACAGGTAAAACGAAGTATGAATCTATTACTAGAAAAAAAACCGGTCTTTACCGTACAATGAAAAGCATAGTTAGTAAAGTCTACTAATCAAAACTCAGAAAGTCAAAATCAGTTTGAATGTATAAATAGATCCTTTACTATTTATTGACTGTTGACTTATTATTACTATATTGTGAATTGTGAGCGTTTTATCCTTCTATATGACTGTTGACTCACTATGTATTACCATAATACCGAACTTAAATCCAATGTGTACAAATACTAGAAAATAAGGATGGCAAATTGGCATCTAATGTTTATTCATACTACATACATAATATATTAATATATTTTAGTTATACACTTATACTAACTCGGTGTGTGACAAGAAAAGTCTTTAAAGCCGATGATCTTAGCGAAAGCACACTCGTTGTCTTCTAGGAAACCGGAAAAAATTGCTATGAGAGGGATTTTGCTACGCACGTGTGTTTATTTGTGTAAAATGTTATTTATTAAATAAAAAGATACAAAAGCATTTGAAAATGTCGATGTATAAGTTTGTAGATTCCGTATTAATTTTAAAAATCTTTTTACTTCATCTTCTAGCTATAATACAATGGCATTTGAGATCCTCGTTTACCATTGTGTTATTTTATCATAAAAATAATAGTTAGAAAGATTATTTAAAAATTGTGATATAATAGGTAGCTAGCTAGTATATATCCTCGTAAAAGATGCAAGAGTGGGAATAAAATAGCCGGCTAGGAGATATGGTAAAGCTTGTTTTCAACGACTACAGTTAAATCATGTTTAGCTAGGGAGGACAAGGAATTCGATGAAGTTTATGTTTAAGTTGTTTAATTCGAAGTTTGACTATATTATAACATGATTTCTTTCTGATCATCTGAAAATTAGTGATTATTAATTATATAAGTAATTAATGTTACGTCTTTGAATTTTACAATATACACCTGTTATAAACTTCTTATGATGTTAAAAATAAAATATATATGGTTCTGAATCGTTTCTTGCTCACCCCTAGTTTAACTGCTATGTGAGATACATGTATTGTAACATTCTGAATATTATAATGATAAATAAAGAAAGTTACGTTTAGTGATTTCGCGTTATTAAGTAAGTAATACATAGTAAAAAACGGATCATGGACTTAGATTAATTAAGATGGATTAAGGGTAATGGGCCTTAGGTCCATGGGCTTTAAGGGATATAAATATCCCCTTAAACCATCCTAAAACCCTAACTGTCATTTCTATCTTTCATAAATCTCTACACACTCAAAAACACACACCTCATACTGCCGAGAGAGAGAGAGAGAGAGCGGATTCGAGTCCAAAAATCAAGCCGACCATTATTAGATCTTCAATATACGAGATAACCAAGCAAACCGCGACCACACCGAACGTATAAAAGGTATGTTTTGATCCTAAAGATTTCGTTTTTATAAACGTTTAGTCTTTAAACTTAGAACGAGAGTAGATCGGGTATAAACGAAACATAAAGTTGTAAACTTGATGATAAATACGAGTGTAATGAACCCGAAAATGAAAACGGCTCGATTAATGAACCCTTAACATTAGTATTGAACCTTTTTACCATAAAGGTCTAAACTTTACGTCATTCCGGGCTAAGTTTTACCCAAACAAGGCCATGGGAATGATCGCGGGACTTGTTAACGCCATACCCATGGATTTCTCGGTAAAACGATGATGATTTTGGGGATTAAGGATGAACAGCGGCGGCTGCTGCACAACTTCGCCTACAGGCGAACTTCGCCTGCAAGCGAACTTCGCCTGCAAGCAAGTTCGCCTAACTGGTAACTTCGCCTAAGGCCAAGTTCGCCTAACTGGTAACTTCGCCTAAGGCCAAGTTCGCCTAACTGGTAACTTCGCCTAATGCCAAGTTCGCCTAACTGGTAACTTCGCCTAAGGCCAAGTTCGCCTAACTGGTAACTTCGCCTAAGGCCAAGTTCGCCTAACTGATAACTTCGCCTGGTGACAAGTTCGCCTAACTGATAACTTCGCCTGGCATATGTTCGCCTAGGGTTAACTTCGCCGAACACTAATTTCGCCTATGCTTAAGTTCGCTTAATGTTAAGTTCGCTTATTGTTAAGTTCGCTTAATGATAAGTTCGCTGGAGTTAGCAAAAGAGAAAATGAATTAAAAACCTAATGAAAAATGTGTTAAGACAGTTAATGGAAATAAAATTTTTCCAAGCTGACCTGGCAGCTCGACCCCAGCCAGGGGCTCTGCCCCTTGGACCCTGCTAGGGGCTGCCGCCCCTATACCCCGCTGCCAGGAGCGCTGCCCCCGGACCCCCGTTCGTTGTGGGTTATATAAAGATAGAAATACAACATGAGTAGTAGTAGTTAATTGATACATGTAAATATTATACAGTTAGCCGTGCACAGCTCAAGAAGGGAATAACGATTAACGGAGAGCGTAACAGGATTCAGTGAGTTTCTAGCCCCACTTCTGTGTTATGTTTTCGGGGTTGTGTGCATACTCTATATGTTTGTTAATACACTTATCCTAAGTGATAAGTGTATGCCTTATATGAATGATGTGAAATGTATGAATGATTGATTGTTAGTACGTGAACGATCTTCGGATATTGCACGTACTGTCAGGTTGTAGTGTTACGTATAAGGTAAGTATAATGTATTTGCTTATGTGTATGAATGCGATAAGGTTAACAAACGTAGGAAAGGCATGGTTGTATGGTAACGAAGAGGGACCAGACCCTAATAATATCTGTGATGTTAAGGACCAGACCCTAATAATATCTGTGATGTCAGGGACCAGATCCTTATAATATCTGTGAGGTTATAGGGCGAAAGGCTCTTTAAAACGTATGATTATGTATGTAAAGAAAGTATGAAGGTAGGAATGAAAGTATATGCACTGATGTGTGTATGAAATAAAGTTAAGAGGTTAAGTATGAAATGTAAGAAGGTATTGTATGAGTATGTGATTAACTAGAACTCACTCGGCGTAGCTGACTTTTAGTATGCACGCAGGTGAGTAGAATGAGGCAGGTAGCTTGAGGAGGACACATGGCAGAGTTGGACGAAGTTGGCATCTGAAGATTTTGCTATGATGTTTTATTTTAAAAGACCATGTTCTGTTTTTAAATAACTATGAATGCTCGATAAGACAAGAATTATGGTTATGGAATGTAATAGTTTGAATGTTTTTAATGTTTCGCGAACGTTTTAATTAACTCTGATATTTAGAACTGCGTTTATGAGTAAATCCAACACGAAAGTAGGGCTACCGGTAACGGGGCCTTACATGTATGTTTATAAAATATGGCCTCCAATTTGCTACAACCAAGCGTTGTTGCAATAGACTAACAATGAAACACAACAACCTCTAGTGTTCTAATCGGCCGCACTTTAGGAACTTAACCTCTAAGAATTCAAGAGATGCAACATTACCACATTTGATCGTATAGTTGAATCACGTAACGATTGTCACAGATATAGAAAGTATCAAAACTACACAACATCTAAAGAGCCATATCATCCAGAATCACGAGTATGAGTGGTATAGGTTATAATCACTCATTAACATATTTTAAGAAGTAAAATAAACTTTCAAACCACACAAAATGATTCATTTCAATATAAACTTTAAAAACCGTGATTAGTTTAAGACTATCCCTATCAACAATCTCACAATCTCAATCTTACATTATAAAATTAATTTCTCTCTCTTCAATCTATAAAATTTAACCCACTCCAATCTTTTACTCCCATTAACAACCCAATCTCATCCTTTTTTTATTAAATAAATTCAATTTATAATTAGTTTTGATTAACTATATAAATATAATTAAGTAATTATATTTGTTTTAAATATAAAAAACTTTAAATAATTCAATAATAGGAAAAGATAAAATTTTATATAAAAAATACGATTTTTTAAACAAACTCTATTTTTAACGAAATTTATATCGGAATGCTCATAAAAAAAAAACTAAGTAAGACTGTGTTTTTAGATTTTTTTAAAAAGTCAAAAATAATAAGTTATAAAACAAAAACCAAAAAGTATATATAATTAATTGGTGAGAATTAAAAAGAAAAAATAAAATAAAAATACATCCACTAATATGTTGACAAGTGTCCATGATTGAGAAAAATAGGGATTGCAATCCCAATCACAAAATCGATCGGATTGCCCCCTTTAATGCCATTTTTCTTTTTTTTTCTTTTTTTTTAAGATTGCAATCCAAGATCATGAATGAGAGTAGTCTAAAAACAAAAGTAAAAATAGAAAGATGTTTTGCACATCAACCTTCTAACTCCCTCAACTTTTTTGTGTTAACGTTATGTATTTGAGTGACTATAGTGATGGTTTCTTTACAACATTCATGTGTCTATAAATTAAGTTGCATCACCTAGAGAAAATATTAGCTTGTTGTATTGCTGAAGAAACACTAAGTGACCCGGTACAGATTATAGATAATCTGGGGGTTAAGTAATGTTTCCCACGGATGAGGTCTAGCTGAGAAGGCTGTTCTTCCAGGAGACCTGCAAAACAAACACCGTAAGCTCGTCACTGAGAAGGGGGGGTTCCTCCTTGTGACCACCCTCCGGCGTGAGAATCAGACTAGGTTGCTCTGAATATAAGTGTATATTAAGAGATTGCTAGATAACTGGATAGCAGATGATCTTACCATTCCAAGATGTTGGAGTATTTATAGCCGAAGGTAGGTTTCCAAGCAGGTACAGCCGGCTGAATAGTATTCATGTTCTACCAACAGTGGACTATGCACAGGCCATACTGGTTGGTGGGTAGGTTACGGCCAACAGTGACAAAGTCGGCTGCACTATTCCACCAACTGTAGATTATGCACGTCCCACCTACTGTGGATTGTACGCAGGCCATACTGGTTGGTGAAAAGGTTACGGCCAATAGTAACACTATTCCACCAACTGTAGGCTGTGCATGTCCCACAGTAAGGGTTGGTGAGTAGGCAGCGGCTAATAGTGACGAACAGTACTAGATGGTGCTCTTCCTCGCACTGTTGTCGGTGAGCTGTCACCCTGTGATTGGCTCATGGGTTGTTCTGGTCAGATCGTCTGTCCTATCCATACCTTGGTAGGCATAGTACAAAAGATCTTTCAGAATCATAGACTGGCTCATTTAGGCGGGATTGTTCCCGCCTTGCTCATTCCTTCATGTGACTACTGAAGTATCTATTGTCTTGTGCGTGTAGCCCTGCTGTCTGCGGGTAGCCTTCCCTGATGGCTTGTATCCGCAACTGCGGGAACAGGCGGGGTACTTCACCATTGGGAGGCTTTCCCTGCGTGTACAGCTTGCGTACTGCGCGTAAGGTTCTATGAGCATGGTGGGTCCTGCGGGAGCAGATGGTCTTTGCGCAGACGTCCCTGTTCAAGGTGAGTCTTGCGGGACCAACTGGGCTCTGCTGGGACCTACCTCTTCAAGTCCCCCCAGTCCAATGTTCTTCTCATGAATGTTCAATAAAGTGAGGTGAACTTTTGGACTTTAAGCAAGGGGTTTTGAAAAGGTTTTTAGTTTTAAGGTTCTCCGTGGGGATTCTTCCCGCGGATTTCCTAATGTCACTTGCAAAAATTCCCGATTTTTTTTGCTTGATCTTTGGGTATGATGCGGGTAGGTATGTAACCTTCTCGCAAGTCAGGAGCGTTGAGTCACTTGTGTGGATTCTCCTTGAGGTTTTAGTGGTTTTGAACATAGTGATCAATTATGTTTAAACCACCAATTCCATCCTGGAGCCTCAAGACAATGTATTTCTCGACGTTCCCGCTATGCGGGGATGTTATTTCCGTTTCTACAAGCATTGCCCAAAAGATCCTTCTTGGTTTCAATTCCCTGCGGAGCGCTAGGTATGTGAAGGGTTTTGCCTTAACACTGTACCCGCGCTCGTCTTACAGTTACTTTACTTTCAAGGTACCCATGGCGTCAATTCCCTGCGGGTGCTAGGTATGTGAAGGGTTTTGCCCTAACACTGTACCCGCACCTGCCTTATAGTTACTTTGTTGCCAGGACTTTCTTGGCTTCAATTCCCTGCAGGTGTTAGGTATGTGAAGGGTTTTGCCCGAACACTGTACCTGCATCCGTCTTATGGTTACTTGGTTGCCAAGGTAAGGGGTATTTTCCCGCTTACTTTTGAATCTTTTTGAATTTTGAATTTTGAAATTCGAAAGGTTGGTAAGGATAAGAACAGTCCAGACATCTGAAACGTCGTGCGACGGTTTCTTCTGACTGTGTCAGGACGTGCAGGAAGTTATGGTGACGTGACAGAACATGGTCATTCCAGTCGCTTTTTCAGGCGCGTGGGCACGATTTTTCGGGCGCGTGGCCGCGAAATTACTGGCACGCGTCCTGTCAACAGCTGTTGCCAGCTTGCTTTTTGCCACGTGTCATAGTTTCATTGCACCTTCGATTTCTCTCTCCTCCGCATTAAATTCACCGCATTAATTGCGATTACTATATAAAGGGGGAGAGGGTTATTTGCAATTCACACTTTTCACTCTTCTCTTCATCTTTAAGGCGATTTCCGGCGAATACTCCTTTATTTAATCGAGCATTCTCTCGAAATCGTTCTCTTCTTCTTCTGCAAGATGTCTTCACGTGATGCTGAAGCTGTGGCCGACGACAGGAGTACTGCTGGCGAGTGCCAGTGTGCTCTGCCCGGCGATCAGTACCGGTATGTTGTCAGGAAGTTCATGCTCGATCCCCTCGAGCCTGAGTTTCCTGAATCCCACCAGACCGTGTACGATACCCCCAGAGGCAAGATCGGGGTTTATGCTGCATTTTTTGTCTATGGGAATCTTAGATTCCCATTGACAAAATTTGTTTACCGTGTCCTTGAGAGGCACGGTGTTCATTTGACCGAGCTGCACCCTATGGCTGTCGCCAAGATTCGCCATTTTGAGTGGGTGTGCCGGATTTTGGGCATCGAGCCCCATGTGGACCGCCTGATGACCTTCTATACCTGGAGGTGCATCCAGGGGTGGTACACCCTGACAACCCGTATCAAGGGTTTAAAGATTTGTGCGACCGAGCGCAGTCTCCGATCGTGGAAGCGGGAGTTCTTCTACATATCCGCCCGCGCCGTCCCCCTTGCCATGAAATTTAAAAATGGCCAAGCAATTCCGAGCCTTCACGCCCCCAATTACCAGGAGGCGGAATGGTTCTCGAAGATATCCCTGGTCCAATCTCCGGTTTACCGGTTTGCGGAGTCCGGGATGGTGATGCTTTGGATGAGCCGGGTGTGGAAGGAGGCGTCTCAGGTTCCCATCCTTCTCGAATACGGTTTGAACTCTACTCCTTATGGTATGTCTTGTCTTTTTTGCTGATATGAGTTTGTCTTCTAACTGTTTCTTTTCTCTTAGAGGGGAACAATTTGGAGTCGCTCCTGTACCCGCGGGAAGCTGACGATCCTGTGCGGATGGGTACTCGTGCTCTTGATGAGAACGAATTGCCCATCCTGGAGCAAACAGCGGATCGGTTTGTGGAGGTTTATCCGCTGGGCCACGAGATCCTGAGCCACCGGCGGCCAGGTAAGGCGTTATTCTCCCCTCCACCCCTCAGTGCTGTACCCGCTGCTGGAATTCCTTACACCCTGTCTTCTTCTGAGGAATCCGCAGATGGTCCTTCACTAGTGCGGAAGAAGCGGGCTGCCGGCGGGAAAGGGAAGGAGAAGGCGGCCTCCACAGCCGATCCAGTGCTCCTATCTGACACTGAGTCAGATAGTGAAGAGGCGGGGGGGAAGCCCGGTGGTGAGAAGACCACTGTTCCGGAGGCTAAAACTGTTACCTCTGGAGAACCAATGACAACCACGGTGACCGGCATCAAGAGACCGGCTCCATCGGGTTCGTCCCCGCCCGTCCGTACGTTCAAGCGGAAGAAACCCTGTAAGTACAACTCTCTTAGCTTTTATCTTCATAGTTTTTCTTCAAGTCTTTTTAACACTTTCCCTCTTTACGCAGGTGTGGATGTTGGCGCATTCCAGGGTGAGGGGCCGAGTACAACCTCTCCGCCAATGACGGTAGGCTTGGTCAGCCTACCTGAGGCGTCGACCCAGGCGCCTGCGCCTGCTTCCGCTGGTTCAGTTGCTCATTCTGAGCCGACTGTTCCAGCCGAGATGACGTCACCGCCGGCGGTGAGTGCAATTTTTACAGCATCGTTCACCGAGCCGGCGGTTACTGTTGCTGCTGACTCTTCGGCGGCGTCCGCGACGGACACCATGCCTCCGCCATCGACTGCGGCGGAAACCATGCCGCCTCCGCCATCGGCCTCGACGGCTGGACCTTCAGGTACGCGCGGGGCTTCTCGCCGATCTTTGTCACCTTCCCATCTGCCTGACCTTTTGGATGGATTTCCCTTAGGTTCAGGTGATGGGTTCGGTGGCTATCGGCCTGTGATCGACCCTACAGGTGCGTAGGGTTCCTTTGTTCTTTATGTAATTTTTATCATCTTTTCCTAACTGCTTTGTTTCTTTTGCAGTGTCGGATTCCAATGAAGTGTATGTTCCAAGATGGAACATACGCCGAGGAACAACCCTTCGTACACCTGTGGAGTGCGTGGACTGGGCTCGCCACGCTGCTCCCCATGGTGCGTTGGGGGAAGCCATGGTTAGCTACCAGGAGGGTAGGCTAACCAACGAGCTTCGGGTTCTCCTGGCCCGGATGCAGCCACGCGTCGAGCTGCTTTGTCGTGAAAACGACAAGTTGAAAGCAGCTCGTGTTAAAGAAATATCTCAGGCGCGTGCTCTCCGGGAGGAGAACCAAAAACTGGCCGCAGTATCTGCGGAGAAGGAGAAGGCCTTCAAGGCCCTCGAGGCTGAGGTTCAAGCGCGACTCGAGGCCCGCTCCAAGGCTGCCCAAGCTGTTAACGAACAGCTTCGGCTAGCTAAGGAGACTGCGAGGAACGCGACCGAGAGGGCCACCAAGGCTGAAGCTGTTGTTGAGCCTCTCCGCCTGGAGAATGAAGAACTTAAAGCTAAGTTAGAGGCTCTTCAACAGGCTCATGATGCCTTGGCTATGGAGGATGCGAAGAAGCTTCAAGAGATCCTGGACCAGAGGGGTGTGCTTGCGCAGACCGAGCAGAAGCTTAAGGGCGTTGAAGAGGCCGCTGCAAAGGATGTGCTTCTCGCCAATCTTAATAAGAACGAAGCTGAACGCGCCTGCACCCAAGCTCTGGCAGCCAAGGAATGGCTTCTTCGAGAAGCGTTGCCTCAGGTATTTTAGCTTTATGTCGTCACGCTTTCCTTGGTAGAATAGAAGTTTATACTTGTACATTTTTTGTAGGTTGTGCATCGGGTCTTTTCAGAGACATCTTACGACGATGCTATGAGCGCAGCCCTCAACGCTTCTCATGAGGATGGGGAACGGACCGGCTTCCTGCTTGGTCTAGGGTTTGCTGAGAAAGGCGTCCCGCCTTCCAACTTCCCTTTGTATAATGCGGATACCGAAACTATTTATGACCAAGCAGTGAACCATTATGCTGCCTTCCCGCATCCGGTGGTGGAGAAGGTAAATGAAATTGCTGCTGCTGACGATGGGCTTGCTGTCCTTAGAGCTTTCCTTGAACCGTCACACTCTGCTGATGGTGCGGGTCCAAGTGGGAGTGGTCCTGAAGCATGATCCAAAAGATCCCTTTCCACCACTAGCGTAGATATTTGCTCTTACTTTTTTTTGTATGCGGGTATATACCCAGCAATGTTTGTAATATTCAAGTTGAAATAAAGAATGTGTTTGTCCTTTTCTTTATTTAACGCATGTTTACACTTGTCAATTTCTTTAGTACTTAGATAAGTTAACTTTTTGACATGGTAAATTATAAGTTTATTTTTTCTTCCTCTTTCATGATTGTGCGAGTAAGACCGTCACTTGCACTTAGTAGGATGGCTAAACTTACATTTATCCTGCGTGGAAGTTTTCCTTGTCTTTTCCTTGAAATTTTCTAAGTGTTCAGAATAAGTTAACCCTTGAACGTGGTAGATGATAGGTTGAAGTTTTGCTTCCTTGTTTGTGATTGTGCCGGTTAGACCGTCACTTGCACTTACAAGGATGACTAAACTTGACTTACATCTGACCTGCGTGTAGGTTTTCCTTATTATTTTTTAGTATAAGTTAACCTTTGAACGTGGTAGATGATAGGTTGAAGTTTTGCTTCCTTGTTCGTGATTGTGCGGGCAAGACCGTCACTTGCACTTACAAGGATGGCTAAACTTAACTTACATCTGACCTGCGTGTAGGTTTTCCTTAGAACTTTTTATCATTTTTAGCGTTGTGTTTATGCGGGTTTTGCCGCCTTCCACACGCAACTACTTACTTCTTCACGCATTGGTGCGGTGAATACCGGCACATGGGAAGTTCATAAGTTAAAGGCAAGGCTATCAACACATTGTGTAAGGAGAATCATTTCCATTAGAAGTGGCTCTAGGCCTTTTCTTTACAAGTTTGGAATTGATCTACATATAACATTTGCGTAATTGAGCTCCATTCCATGTTCTTGGGATAGGAGTGCCATCGAGCCTTTCAAGCCGGTATGCGCCTTTTCCCAGGACTTCTTTGATAATGTATGGCCCTTCCCAGATCGGGGCCAGCTTTCCTGAGCGCTCTTGGTTTGAAGCCTCGTTGTTACGCAGTATGTAGTCTCCTTCCTTGAAGTTGCAGAGTTTTACCCGCGTGTTGTAGTACTTTTGCATTTGTCGTTTGTAGTTCTCTTCACGCACTGCGGCTAAGTCTCTGCGTTCCTCGGTTAGCATAAGATCCAACCGTCTTTCCGCATCATTGTCTTCTGGCTGACTCAAGACCCTTGGTGAGGGTAGACCAATTTCGACCGGGACCATGGCTTCAGTGCCATAAGTGAGGCTGAACGGGGTTTCTCCCGTACTGGCCTTCTTCAGCGTTCTGTTTGCCCAAAGGACGTGCGGAAGCTCGTCCACCCAGCCGGATCTGTGCTCCGAGAGTCTTTTCTTTATGCCATCAACGATGCTTTTGTTTGCTCTTTCCACCTCACCATTACCTTGCGGGTGTGCCACTGAGGTAAAGGTGTGGGTGATTTGAAGTTCTTTTAGCCACTGTTGTAGCTTCTTGTCAGCAAAGTTGGTACCGTTATCGCTCACCAAATTCTGTGGAAGTCCAAAACGACAAATTATAAATTCCCAAATAAATTTTTTGATATGCTTTGCGGTTGTTTGGGCTAAAGGTTTTGCTTCTATCCACTTGGTGAAGTAGTCGATGGCTACCACTAGGAACTGAACATTTCCTGCTGCTGTAGGAAATGGGCCTGTCACATCGATGGCCCACTTCTGAAATGGCCACGAAGAAGTGACTGGAACCAGTTCGTTTTTTGGGCGATGCATGTTAGGTGCGTAAAGCTGGCAAGACCTGCATTTTCTGATGTATGCCAGTGCATCCGTATGCATCCCCGGCCAAAAGTATCCCGCGTTGTTTAGCTTGGCTACAACAGCGCGGGGACCTGCGTGTATCCCACAGATGCCTTCGTGTACTTCCCTTAAGAGGTAGTCGGCATCTTGGTTGTCCACGCATCTCAAGAGTGGGCCAAGAAAGTTACGTCTGTAAAGGATGTCATTGACGAGTTGATAATTCAGTGCTTTACAGCGTAGTTTTCTTGCCTGTGTTTTTGACTCTGGTAGTATTCCTGCTGCAAGGTAATTTATTATTGGTGTCATCCACGTTTCTGTACTGGTTTGGATGACACAAATTTCCTTGTGCGGGACTGATGGTGCTTCGAGGAGTTCAATGCGGATGTCCTTTCCCAAGTGGGTGAAGGCTAGTGATGCAAGCTTGCTTAACGCATCCGCAGATTTGTTTTCGCTGCGCTTGACGTGTATGACTTTACAATCACTAAAATCACGCATAAGGGTTTTTGCCTGGGCGAGGTACAGGGCCATGGTGTCGTTCACAGCCGTGTACGTCCCATTTATTTGGTTGGCCACCAGCATGGAATCCACGTGGGCTTCTAAGTTTTTCACTCCCATCTTACGCGCAATTCTCAAACCGGCCAAGAATGCTTCATATTCGGCTTCATTATTCGTACTTGGAAAATCCAACCGAATAGCGTAAGTATATTCTTGGCCTGCTGGGTTGGTTAATTTTAACCCTGCGCCTGAACCCTCGTTACTGGCTGCTCCATCAGTGTAGAGTCGCCAGACATCATTGACGTCCTGTGCTGGGGAGGGTTGAGCCTCCTCCTGGCACTCTTTCTCCCGCGAAGCGGGGACTTCTGCAATAAAATCGGCCAGGACCTGGCCTTTTATGGCTGGTCTTGGCTTGTACTTAATTGCATATTCTCCCAATTCAATTGCCCATTTGGCTAGACGTCCCGATAATTCGGGTTTGCCTAGAACGTTTGAGAGTTTGAAGTTGGTGAGAATGGTGATTGGGTGGCCCTGGAAATATCGTCTTAACCTGCGTGAAGCGTGTATAAGTGCTAAGACTAATTTTTCGAGGGTAGAGTACCGGGTTTCTACGTCTGTTAGTACACGGCTAACATAATAGATTGGCATCTGGATGCCCTTTCGTTCTACTAGCAGGACTGCCCCGGTTGCTCTATCTGTTGCGGAAAGGTATAGGATTAACTCCTCTCCCGCTTGTGGTGCTGTAAGTGTTGGGAGTTCGATCAAGCGTGACCGAATCTCCTGAAAAGCTGCTTCCGCTTCTGGTGTCCAGCGGAAGTGCGTTTTCTTCAAGCAGTTTCTCAATGTTGACACGAAAGGAAACGACTTATCCGCATGGTTTGCCAAGAAGCGATTAAGTGCGACTAGTCGTCCATTCAGTGTCTGAGCCTGTTTGATGGTGGTAGGTGATTCCATTTTAACAATGGCTTCGACCTTTTCAGGGTTCGCTCTAAAGCCATCTTTAGTAACAATGACTCCCAAGAACTTCCCTTCTTCCATCCCAAATGAACACTTGCTCGGGTTGAGCTTCATGTTTATCTTTCGGAGCGTGTTGAAAGTTTCTTCAATGTCTTTCAACATCGCCTCTGGCTCGAGGCTTTTGATGACCAAATCATCCATATAGACTTCCAAGTTTCTCCCGATTTGGGCATGAAACTCTTTGTCCATTAGTCGTTGGTACGTGGACCCTGCATTCTTAAGTCCGAATGGCATCATTTTATAACAAAATGTACCATCGGGCGTCCGAAATGCGGTTTTGTCCTGGTCATCAATGGCCATGTGGATTTGGTGGTACCCCTTATACGCATCCAAGAAGCATTTAAGGCGAAATGGTGCCAACGAATCCACTTTGAGATCAATTTCTGGTAACGGATAACAATCTTTGGGGCATGCTTTGTTCAAATCTTTGAAATCTATGCACATGCGCCATTGTTTGTCATTCTTCGGTACCATTACGGGATTTGCAACCCATGTTTGATATCTACTAACGCGTACGATGCCTGCGTCAAGGAGTTCCTTGACTTGGGTTCTACACGCGTTAGTTTGTTCAGGCCCCATTACTCTGCGCTTTTGTACGACTGGCGTAACAGCTGGATCGCACTTGAGCTTATGCTCCGCTTACTTCGGGGTACACCAGTCATGTCAGCTGGTGCCCACGCAAAGATGTCAGCGTTTTTCTGCAGTAAGCGTTTGAGTAAGGTGCGGGTGGGATCAACGATTGTTGGTCCAATGGTAACGGCCTGGTCGGGGTATTTGCCATTGAAGGCCCATTTTTCTGGTTCAGTGATGGTTGGTTTAGCCTTTTTCGGTTTGGGTTTAGATGAAACAGATGCAATGCATACCTGGGGAATGCCAGAGATCATTGCTACACCCTCAGCTGTTGGCCATCCCATCATGCCATGGACTGAAGATACCACGGCGTTGAATCTTGCCATCCCGTCTCTTCCGAATAGGATGTCGTACGTATGATGTGGCTTTTTCATTACGACAAAATCCACGTCTTCTGTGCGTGAATGATTCCCATCAGTAAGAGTAACGGGAAAGATAGGATACCCAGGGGTGTTTCTGTACTTCCGTCAAACCCTTCCATTGAAGCGTAGACCGTTTCCAAGCGTTCTTTGTCTTCATCATCCAGCTTATCAAAGAACTGCCTGTACATCACTGTCGACGAAGCGCCGTTGTCAGCAAGAGTGCGTGAAGTGATGTAGTGCCCCAGCTGGCTTCTGATGACGATGGGGCCTTCTTTGCTGGGGCCTCCTGGCACTCGCGGGAAGCGCACCTCAGCTTCCTTCCACGCGCATGGTTCTGCCACCCGTCTTTTTCTTCCTCTGACCTTGCCATGAACCATGTTGATGCTGATATCGACGGGCTTTCGTCCGTTACCTCTGTACCGGTTGTCATTCCTTCCTCCCTTCCTGATCGATGCCACAAGATGTGCAAGCCTTCCATCCTTGACAAATGTCTCAATAATATCCTTCAAGGATGTGCACTCTTCAGTACCATGACCCTTTGTCCCGTGGAAATCACAGGATTTGCTTTGATCCGCATTAGGTTTCTGCCGGATCAATGGGGCTTTAGGCCATGGCAATTTTTCCGTGGCAAATATCTCCGTGACGCTCTTCGTGAGTGGCGTCCACCGGTGTTTTCGGCTTGAAGGGTGTGTGTTGTCCCTTCCGCCAACAAGAGGGCGAGAGCTGGATGAGGTGTCAAAGTTTACCCTTGACTGCCAAATACCTAGCCTCCTCTTTTTGTTCTGCCGGGCGATCCGGACATTGTTCTCTCTGGTCCTCTGCGTGTAGAGGTGTGTACTCTGGGGAAGATCCCTTCCCAGTTGCTTTTCCGTCTCGGCAAAGCGCTTTGCCGCCGTCATGATGGCATCCCAAGTTGATGGCATGCCATCCTTACCCGTCAATGTGCGGATAAGTTCCGGGTATTCGGCGCCTTGGATGAAGGCGGCGCGAACCAGATCTTCACTTATGTTGCCGAGACTAAGCTTTTTGGAGTTGAAGCGAGTGATGAAGTCTAGTAGAGATTCATCCTCCTCTCTCACGCAGTTAAGGATCGTCCACTGCTCTTCAGTGTACTTCCTCTGTTGGCTGAAATGCTGGCTGAACTTGTTCTGAAAGTCCGCCCAGTCATATATGTGGTGGATCGGTAAACGATCGAACCATGCCCTGGCCGCTCCGACCAGAGTCATCTGGAACATGTAGCACCACATGGGTTCCGTCCAGTTGCTGACGGTAGCCCCCGCAATGAACCTGTTCAAATGGTCGTCTGGGTCGGATAGACCATCATAAGTGCCAATGTTGGACATTTGTTTGGCACTTCTCGGGGCGATTGCTTCCGCAATGTCCCTTGCGAACTTTGACTTCCCTGCATTTGTAGCAGTTGGTCTAAAGGTTTTGGAAAAGTCACGCGGGTTTCTCTCCACGATTGGTTTAAAGGCTTCCCCAAAATTCCTTTTTGGTTGGACGTCCGTTTCCTTACGCTTCCCTTTCGCCTTATGGCGAGGGTTCGCGTCGGTGTCGGACTCCAACTCGTCGTCTGAGTACTCGCAGTCACTGCTCATATTGAGGTGTTGGCGAGTACTGGCGAATTCGTCAGCCTGTTGAACTGAACGCAAGCGTTCGTCCAATTCGGCTTGGAATTCTCTTTGCCGTGCTTCGGCCCACGCCTTCACTTGATCTAGTGTTTGGCGAGGAACCTTCATTCGTTTTTCCAGTTGGGTATCGGAGAACCCCAATGGAATATTTACTCCACTTGCCCCGGCTTGGGTAGTCGGGGTAGTGTTCGTAAGGATTGTATAACCGCCGGTGTTCCCCCCAGTTGCTGGGGTTGTTATCGGGGTTTCTTGGTCGGTTACTGGCCTTTGAACCGGAGTAACGTTAACCATTTCTTCAGAAATTGTGAAAAAACTAAAATAGTTCTAGCTTTTATGCACGGATGGCGCCAATGAAGAAACACTAAGTGACCCGGTACAGATTATAGATAATCTGGGGGTTAAGTAATGTTTCCCACGGATGAGGTCTAGCTGAGAAGGCTGTTCTTCCAGGAGACCTGCAAAACAAACACCGTAAGCTCGTCACTGAGAAAGGGGGGTTCCTCCTTGTGACCACCCTCCGGCGTGAGAATCAGACTAGGTTGCTCTGAATATAAGTGTATATTAAGAGATTGCTAGATAACTGGATAGCAGATGATCTTACCATTCCAAGATGTTGGAGTATTTATAGCCGAAGGTAGGTTTCCAAGCAGGTACAGCCGGCTGAATAGTATTCCTGTTCTACCAACAGTGGACTATGCACAGGCCATACTGGTTGGTGGGTAGGTTACGGCCAACAGTGACAAAGTCGGCTGCACTATTCCACCAACTGTAGATTATGCACGTCCCGCCTACTGTGGATTGTACGCAGGCCATACTGGTTGGTGAAAAGGTTACGGCCAATAGTAACACTATTCCACCAACTGTAGGCTGTGCATGTCCCACAGTAAGGGTTGGTGAGTAGGCAGCGGCTAATAGTGACGAACAGTACTAGAGGGTGCTCCTCCTCGCACTGTTGTCGGTGAGCTGTCACCCTGTGATTGGCTCATGGGTTGTTCTGGTCAGATCGTCTGTCCTATCCATACCTTGGTAGGCATAGTACAAAAGATCTTTCAGAATCATAGACTGGCTCATTTAGGCGGGATTGTTCCCGCCTTGCTCATTCCTTCATGTGACTACTGAAGTATCTATTGTCTTGTGCGTGTAGCCCTGCTGTCTGCGGGTAGCCTTCCCTGATGGCTTGTATCCGCAACTGCGGGAACAGGCGGGGTACTTCACCATTGGGAGGCTTTCCCTGCGTGTACAGCTTGCGTACTGCGCGTAAGGTTCTATGAGCATGGTGGGTCCTGCGGGAGCAGATGGTCTTTGCGCAGACGTCCCTGTTCAAGGTGAGTCTTGCGGGACCAACTGGGCTCTGCTGGGACCTACCTCTTCAATTGCCAAACTCCATATTCACACACACCACCACCACCATTATTATTATTATTATAGTTTACTTGTTACACAATATTGAATATGAGTATCGCATCATATTTTGAACAATTGAAAAGATTTTTTTTAAAGATTAAATTTATTTGTAGAGAAGATAGATGGAGACTTAAATAAAAGGATTGAGGCAACGAATACAAGCACTAGACTTTTTTCGAGAGACCGTTAGTGGAAAATCAAGCCAAAACAGAGATTTTATCCTGTCTCCGTTACGCCAGAGAGTTTCGACTCTTAGGATGAAGTAACATCAAGGAAGAAGGTTCTTTCAAAAATGCAAGAAAGACCTGAAAACCAAAGATTATCTCCTTGAGAAGAAACTTAACTTTGAGGGAGTTTTAAACCAAGATCGGCCACAAGCCAAGTTGAAACCACCCAGTCCGTGATAGATATAATAAATACAAATAAAAAACAAAAGTAGGATTGAGAAAGTGGCGACAATCGCTTTCTATTCTAAATAGTTAGGCTAAGGGGTGTGGGGGGCTCTAATGGGGGCTCCAGTGGGGGCTCCAGCCAATAATATTATGTCGTGTGGCAGAGAGAGAAACTGGATAAGGGGTGTGTTGGAGCCCCCGTTGGAGCCCCTGGCCCTGGTGTGGAGGGGCTCCAGCAGGGGCTCCAGCGATTTTTTTTTTATTTTTTTATAAATATATTCAAACAACGTATTATTAAAAAAACCTATAAATTATTAAAAAAACACACATTTTTTTTAAAATTCAAATTACAAAAAAAAACATACTAAAAATTAAACAAACAATAATACTTAATAATAACAATAATCTAATACAAGATCATCGAGTACGATGACATTTTTTTTTAAAAAAAAGTTGGGAAGATGGGTTGATTTTGGGTTTTATTTTGAAGTTGTGGTGATTGATATGGGTGAAATGAGGTATTTTATAGATGAAATGAGGTATTATTTAGGGAAAAAATATTTTTTTTTTAATTTAATCCCTTCCCAACGGCTCTTTTTACCTTCCCAACGTCCATTTTCTCTCTCTTCTCCCTCGACCAGCCTCACGCCTGCCTGGATTTCTGCGCTCGCGCCCCTGCTCGCGCCCCGGTGGTGTGGGGTTAGCGCCCCGGGGCGCGAGCGGAGGGGCTCTAGCGCCCCGGTTAGCGGCCCACACCCCTCAGCCTTAGGCTGAGGGGTGTGGGGGGCGCGAGAGGGGGCGCGAGTGGGGGCGCCAGCCAATAATATTGTGACGTGTGGCAGAGAGAGAAACTTGATAAGATGGGTGTTGGTAGTGGTGCTCGCGCCCCGGGGCATGGTGTGGAGGGGCGCGAGAGGGGGCGCGAGTGGTTTTTTTTTTATTTTTTTATAAATGTATTAAAAAAACGTATTATTAAAAAAACTCATAAATTATTTAAAAAAACACACATTAATTAAAAAAACACATTAATATCTAAAAAAAAATTAAAGTACTAAAAAAAACATTATTCTTATTCTTCGGCTTGGTCTTCTTCGATCAACCTCTTGGTCTCATACGACCGGCGTTCCTGTTGAACAGATTAGTAAACAAGCCGACAAATTTTCTGATTTCGGTCCACCGACCCGAAATCATATCGGCGTTCCGCTCTGTACTCCCAACGAGCGAATAGAACGTCTCCCTAACCTTTGTCCAAAAGACCTTGCTCTTTTGGTAGTCCGCTGCAAAATGCATAAATAAATTTGTAAGTCATTTAACTTTTTTATTAAAAATCATTTTTAAAAACGTTAAAACAATTACCGCAACGCCGATCCTCAGAAGTGACTATCCAAGCCCGACACAGGGCTTCCTTCTCATCCGATGACCACGGAGTGATTTTCCGTTTCGTCCTTCCGGTCGAAGCCGAACCCGACCCGTCCGTTGCAATTTGTTTTTTCCGGTGGACGCGTCTTCTTTGTCCCGCAGCTTCACCTTCTGGTTCTTGTGTCTCCGGAACTACAAAGTTAGGAGACGGTTGTATGTTGGATGGTTGAAAGCCGGATGGTTGTTGCGACCCCGAATAAAACATCGCTTGGTCCGGTGCCGACCATAAATCCTCGTAACTGTAATCTGAATCTAGGTTTGGGTACCAATTTCCAGCCATGTTTTTAAAAAAAGGTTTGGAAGATGGGGTGATTTTGGGTTTTGGGTGTGGTATGTGATATTGGTATATGATATTGGTATGTGATATTGGTGTTGGTTTGGGTTTGATATAGGTTGAATAGAGAGAAAAAATCGGGTTTGATTTTGGTTTGATATTGGTTGCAATGTATGTTATTATATAGAGTAAAATTTTTTTTTTTTTTAATAAAAAACGAGCCCAACGGCTCTTTTCACGCATTCCCAGACCTCCTTCACGCTCCCCCAGCCGCTACCCCACCCGCGCCTGCCTCTTTTTCCGCGCTCGCGCCCCTTTCGCGCCCCTCTCGCGCCTCGGTGGTGTGGTCCTCGCGCCCCGGGGCGCGACCGTCTCGCCTCTTGCGCCCTTTCTCGCGCTCCGCACCCCTCAGCCTTATAATAATATTATTAGGTAAGATAAGGACTGACACCTCATCGGCCACTCACAGTCACAGCCGCAATCATCCAAACCCAGATCCGATCCAATCCAATCCATCGTATCTGCTTCTCTCTATTGCTGAAGAAGAAGATGGCAATCGCACTTCGAAGGCTATGTTCTTCTTCAACACACAATCATCATCGCCTCCGTTACATGGTTTCCTTTTATTATTGTTTTCATTCTCAGTTAATTAATAATATTAATTCATCTCTTCTATTTCTATTGTAACCATTTTATCTTATGCCTAGGCTTCCTTGCCCAATCCAACAGCTGCTGCTGATATTCAACTTTCACGTGCCAATGTTAGTTAGTTCGTTTCTTCTTCTTCTATTATTATTATCATTTGCTATTACATGTGCGTGATCGTTCTAGGGTTGGTTTAATTGACTTACTTACAGTGGACCAAGCAATTGAATGCTCCTCTTGAGGAGATTGATCCTCAGATTGCTGACATCATTGAGCTTGAAAAAGCCAGGCAATGGAAGGTACACATTATTCTAATCATGCTTCTTTAGAGTTACCTCCACCTAAATCAACATTAATGCTTGCTTGCTGTGGACATATACCTTTAATATTCACCACACTATTTATTAAATTAAGGACTAGTACTTTCAAATAACCTCACTAATTTAATTATTATTATGCCATTTACTATCTATCAATTGTTCATTATTATTACAAACACCATACCAGCTAGCTAGATTTACATTACACTATGCATCTCCATTCTCTAAAAACACTATCCTCTTAATGTAGGGATTCGAGCTCATACCTTCTGAAAACTTCACCTCCTTGTCCGTCATGCAAGCTGTTGGATCCGTCATGACCAATAAATACAGTGAAGGTTATCCTGGTGCTAGATACTATGGGGGGAATGAGTATGCTAAACTCTACTTTTCACTTATTTATTTTCTCTCTTTATACGCATTAATTACTTGTATATTTTTAAAGGTACATTGATATGGCTGAGAGATTGTGCCAGAAGCGGGCCTTGGAAGCTTTTAATTTGGATCCTTCAAAATGGGGAGGTAACATTCATTTCAAATCCCAACCAGTTGTTACCTTTTTCTGTAATCCTATGAAACTGGAACTTTGCCATCTTTCTTGCAGTCAATGTGCAGTCCTTATCCGGGTCGCCTGCTAACTTTCAAGTTTACACTGCACTTTTGAAACCTCATGAGAGAATCATGTCGCTGGATCTTCCTCATGGCGGACATCTCTCACATGGTTATCAGGTGTTCTATCGTTTTATCTTCAAACGACTTCTAATTCGGTTATGTTTTATGAGAAATTATTAGAAGTATGTCATTTTGATATGTTTTTCATCATTTAGACCGACACAAAGAAGATTTCGGCCGTGTCAATATTTTTTGAGACTATGCCATACAGGTTGGATGAAAGCACGGGTTATATTGATTATGATCAAGTGAGTTATAAGTTTAGCATGATATTTCATATTCCCATCAAGGTTTCTTTTTTCTTATGAAATAGTTGATTGTATGTTACAGATGGAAAAAAGTGCAGTGCTTTTTAGGCCAAAATTAATTGTAGCCGGTGCAAGTGCCTATGCCCGAGTATATGATTATGCCCGCATGCGCAAGGTAAATCTTGTTTCAATAAAATGACTATTCTAGACTCAAAAGAAAGTACACTCCGTTAGGAATTTAAACACGGCCAATACAGTTCTCTTCATCCAAGGACGAAGCTTAGTTGGGGCCAGGGGTGGCCCCGCCCCCCTCCGTTTTTTCGCTCGATATTGTAAATTTATCCTTTTATGGTCGAATATTTTTATATATAGTGTAAATTTCCCCGTTCATGACCGAAATTTTGAGTCCGCCCCCCTCCGTTTTTTCGCTCGGTAGTGTAAATTTATCTTTTTTTAGGCGAAAATTTGTATACATAGTGTAAATTTACCCGTTTCCGACCGAAATTTTGAGCTCGGCCCCTCCATTTTATCGCTTGGTAGTGTAAATTTATTATTTTTCGGCCGATAATTTTTACACATAGTGTAAATTTACCCGTTTCCGACCGAAATTTTGAGTCCACCCCTGTAGTTTTATGATTTTTTTTATACATATTGAGTCCGGCCCCCTCGACGTGTATGTCCAAGCTTCGCCACTGTCTTCATCTATATAAATGTTACAGGTTTGTGACAAACAAAAGGCTATTCTATTAGCTGACATGGCACACATCAGCGGGTTGGTTGCTGCTGGTGTTATACCGTCACCATTTGAATATGCAGATGTCGTGACAACAACAACACACAAGTCACTACGTGGGCCACGTGGAGCAATGATCTTTTACAGGAAGGGGCTAAAAGAGATCAACAAGAAGGGCAACGAAGTGAGTTTTTATGGTTAATTGGCTGCAAGAAATTTTAAAATATTGTATTCCATATTGTTTAGCGTTTAAATATGTGCCTGTGTGTAGGTAATGTATGACTTTGAAGATAAAATCAATCAAGCTGTGTTCCCAGGACTTCAAGGGGGTCCACACAATCATACCATTGCCGGTTTAGCTGTTGCATTAAAACAGGTTTAACACACTATCATTATTTGGCCTTCATTGTAAATTAGTTTAAGTTTTAATTTTTGACTATTTTTATTTTATCTATAGGCTACAACTCCAGAGTACAAGGCATATCAAGAACAAGTTCTTGCCAATTGCAAGAAATTTTCACTGGTTTACTGAATACACTAATATTTGTTTCCCAATTTTGCATTTTTGTATGTCACCCCATATATAGGTCAGATCCACAAAATGAAAATTTTAAACTAGTTATGTTATTGTGGGCATCTTAAGGTAGGAGAAAGAAGCCTAAATCACACATGTCTAATTGATATGGTTAAATAAGAAACATAAGTGTGATTTTTGGTTCATCAGGTCAATTTCTCTATGTTAAAGAGGAATCTAGATAGAATACAAAAGAGTTTTAAGGAAAAATGATATTAATAAACTTCTTACATATTTTTATGTTTGCTGATTTTGCAGAGTTTGATGGAGAGGGGATATGATCTTGTATCCGGTGGAACTGATAACCATTTGGTCTTGGTAAATTTAAGAAACAAGGTATGGCTGTTTAGTAAAATTTGCAGCACATATTTGCCCATGTTTTTTTGTTCTTAGAGGGCAGTTTAGACCTTTCCTTCTGAATACAGGGTATCGATGGGTCCAGAGTTGAGAAGGTATTGGAATTAGTGCATATAGCTGCAAACAAAAATACTGTTCCCGGTGACGTATCCGCCATGGTGCCTGGGGGCATTCGCATGGGTATGTTTCATCGTTTCTAAATCTTGCATTCATTAGAAAAAAAAACCCTATGATATATTTAAATATCCAAAGTTTAGATCTTTGATTATTAATTTGACGAAATGTATTTGTTTATGATTCAGGAACTCCCGCACTAACATCTAGGGGATTTCTTGAAGATGATTTTGTCAAAGTTGCAGAGTTATTTGATACAACAGTCAAGTTGGCCTTGAAAATTAAGGCAGCTTCTACAGGTTACTATATTCTTACCGAAAGATAACTTGTTTAACTTTTAGGTCAACGGACTAGTTTTCCACTTTAAAGTTTGAAGAGCTCTTTTAATTGATTGTGTCGCTAGAAATGAATATAGTTAGGCCTTGAGTGTAAGCTTAGAAACCAGTCTTGTAGGCTTGACCTCAAA
Organism: Bidens hawaiensis; assembly: GCF_021521415.1. NCBI lineage: Eukaryota > Viridiplantae > Streptophyta > Magnoliopsida > Asterales > Asteraceae > Bidens > Bidens hawaiensis. The sequence goes on along the minus strand of NW_027492608.1, from coordinate 327,429 downwards.
ATAATCGTCTGTATGCTGCTAACTACATAGCTCTTACTGTCGCTGTATGTGAAAAGAGTAGTACTTTGACTTTAGAGGTCAAACATGTTAGTTTCAAGTTTCAACAAATATTTTCAAAGTAATGACAGTATTCGCTTTAACATTAGAAATGAACTAAAAGCTTATGAATCTATGCTAACAAGGTGTTTACGTTTGTAATTGAAATTGATATCAGGAACCAAGTTGAAGGACTTTGTTGCAACTATGAACGGAGATGAGAAATTTCAATCTGAGATTGTAAAGATCCGGGGCGAGGTGGAGGAGTATGCTAAACAATTTCCAACAATCGGGTTCGAGAAGGAAACAATGAAGTACAAAAATTAATAATATTTGTTTTGTTTTTGTTTTTTTTTTTGTTAATCACGTCTTGTTGAATATGGATATTTGTTTGTTTTGATAAGCAATATAATTTGTGGTGTTGCTGAGTAACAGTTTTAGTTTTGTTTTTGATAATCAAACGTACAGTAATAAATAAATAAATAAATGCAAGCAATATTATTATTATTATTATTATTATTATTATTATTATTATTATTATTTGAACGGCAAACAAATATAGAATGCCTAAGTATTTCGTACGGGGTGACCTAATGATAAAAGGTCACCGCCAGCTGGCCCAACCTAGTCGTACGGAGCCCTTAAGCGCCTCCAAGTTATCTCCAGTTCATGAGAAAATCCACATGCCCGAAGGCCCACGGTGGTAAAACTCGGCCGCCCTCAAGATCGAACCGGAGATCACAAATATCTCAATCTTGCTTCATTGAGCCATCCATGTCCTCTAAAGTGTTGTAGGTGGGGTTTGAACTTGGGTCTCCATTGATAAACCCATGCTATCTACCATGTTAGTTTTGATTCAAGGTAATTTAGATTAGGATAATCTTAAGTACATGTTGCTAGTTTGTGTAATATTATGTCGACAACGTCCATTTAACCAATCAATTCTTATAACGTCTACCCTAAAATTCTGTATGTTGACCCGATCACTTTTTAGTCATTATCTGATAGAATTTTTAACCAAACCAGCATCCACACTTGTCCAAATCTCGTCAAAAACCAAAATAATCTTGTCAGACGCCTAGATAATCGCGTCGATTTAAAAGGAAAAAAAGAAAATAGTGACCTGCTAGTTTAATGACGCGTGACAAAATCTGATTGGTTAAAAACACAATCTAATAAAAAGTCGGGTCAACAATATAACATTTTGTCAATATTTAGCGGTAAAAACATTTTGCTTGTTATCCCATCATCCTCTTCTGTGTGTCACTGAGATCAATTATTATCCAAACACAATCGATGAAGATAACGTGAAACACACCCACACACACACAGTTCATCACATGAAGAAGAAGAAGAATAATAAGTAACTGCTTTAATTTAATGGCATCTTTATTACCTTCAGTTGTTACCAAACTTGAACCTGAATTCAAAAGACGCACCGCTAATTCTATATCTATTTCTAATTCAACAAGTTTGGATTTTGAGCCTTCAACTTACGTCTCACTTTTACAAAAATGTTATTCATTTCAACATGCCCAAATCATTCACGCCCTCATTCTCAAATCTGGGTACCACCAAGATTTGTTTGTGATGACATCTTTAGTGAATGTTTATGGAAAATGTGGTGCCATGGACTCTGCACGCCAGGTGTTCGATCATTTGCCTAACAGAAACGTTGTCACTTGGACTTCTTTAATGTCAGGCTATGCGAATAACTCACACCCTGAAATAGCTATTCAAGTGTTTTTAAATATGTTGGAGTACGGGTTGTACCCGACTAATTACACGGTTGGAGTCGTATTAAACGCGTGTGCTGCGGTTTGTGATGTTAAGACAGGAAAGCAGGTTCATGGGTATGTCTTGAAATACGGACTCGAGGATGACACCAGCGTTGGGAATTCGCTTTGTAATTTGTATTCCAAGTGCAGCGGCTACTTGGATTCTGCGATGAAAGCGTTTTGGAGGATAAAGGAAAGGAACGTGATCTCGTGGACGATTGTTGTTTCGGCTTGTGGGGATAATGGGGATTCGGAAGCTGGTTTGCGGTTGTTTAGTGAGATGCTTGAGGAGGGTGTTGAGGTAAATGAGTTTATTTTGACGAGCGTGTTGAGTTTGTGTTGCACGTTGCAGGCTGTAGACGTTGGTTTGCAGGTCCATTCGTTAAGTATAAAGATTGGGTATGGATTGAACGTGCCTGTTACGAATTCCGTTATGTATTTGTATTTGAAAATGGGATTGTTTAGTGAGGCGAAGAAGTTGTTTGATGGATTGGAGAAAGTAAGCTTAGTAACGTGGAACGCGATGATTGCAGGCCATGCGCAGATGATGGATGTTGCGGAAAATAGCATAGTGGCATCCCGAAATGGAGTTGAAGCGCTTGACATGCTTGTGAGATTACAAAGATCGGGTTTGAAGCCGGATCTTTTCACATTGTCCAGTGTCTTGACAGTGTGTAGCAATCTTGTGGCTTTAGAACAAGGAGAACAGGTTCATGCGCAGACCATCAAGACCGGTTTTTTATCGGATGTTGTCGTTGGGACGGCTTTGGTTAATATGTATAGTAAATGTGGTAGTATAAAGAAGGCGAGTAAAGCGTTTGTTGAAATGACTTCGAGAACATTGATTTCTTGGACTTCGATGATTACGGCTTTTGCTCAACATGGTCTTTATCTGCAGGCTTTGGATCTTTTTAACGACATGCGGTTAGCAGGAGATAGGCCGAACAAGGTAACGTTTGTCGGTGTTCTTTCGGCCTGTAGTCATGCTGGAATGGTGGACGAGGGTTTACGTTACTTCGAGATGATGGAACACGAGTACAAAATCGTTCCTGTTATGGATCATTACGGTTGCGTAATCGATATGTTTGTGAGACTGGGTAGGTTAGAAGAAGCTTTTGAGTTTGTGAAGAAAATGGAAGTTGAACCGAATGAGTTTATTTGGTCTCTACTGGTTGCAGGCTGCAGAAGTCATGGGAATCTTGAGTTGGGGTTTTATGCTGCTGAGCAATTACTCTTGTTAAGCCCTAAAGATCCCGAGACGTACATTATGTTACTGAACATGTATGTCTCAGCAGGAAGATGGAAGGATGCTTCGAAGGTGAGGAAAGCTATGAAAGATGACACGGTTATGAAGTTGAAAGATTGGAGCTGGATTAGCATTAAAGATAAAGTTTACTCCTTTAAACCCGATGATACTCAGTTTGAAGAAGTTGATGTCTTATTAAGGTATTTGCTTGAGAAATCAAGAAGTCTCAGATATGAGTGGAAAGAGACGCCCGAAAACGAAGAATCAGAGGATAAAGAAGCAAGGGTTCATCACAGTGAAGAGTTTGCAGTGGTGTTTGGTTTGTTGAAGACAGAAAAACCAGCAGCGGTTCGTGTTGTGAAGAGTACGAGCATGTGCAGAGATTGTCATAGTTTTATTAAGATTGTTTCGGTGTTAACGCAGAGGGAAATCGTGGTGAAAGACAGTAAACGGCTTCATAGATTTGATAATGGCAAGTGTTCATGTGGTGATTTTGGTAGTCTTTTGTGATCTTGTTCGAAGATGGTATGGAAATATACAATGTTTAGGCTCAAATTAGTATAAAATCTCTTTGTTGTAATTTGTAAACCAATCATCTTTTAATTATACACAAATTCAATTGAAAATCTTTCTAAACATGCATCTGGTAATTGAAAACTTAGGTACTACAAGCAGGGTTGTCAACGAACTGGACCCACACCGAAAGCTTCTATAGGACAACCGAGCGGTTCACTAACAGCCAATCGAACAAAATTCTTGTTCGTGTTTGTTCATTGAGGAAATAAACTTGTTCATGAACGCAAACGAACAAAAGCAAATTCTTGTTCGTGTTTGTTCATTGCTAACTATACTCATATATTGATTCTTACTTGCACTAATGTATTAGTTGGTAAATATTTAAAAATCTATAAAAAAATAAAAAGTCACTAGGCATTTGTAAACGATAATTAAGTTAAGAGAGACATGAAATAGTACTTGTATTGCTTGTTAAATCATAAATGCATGTAGTTTAGTTGCAGTGGTTTATTGTGTTGTGTGACTTGTGTCTACTCAAAGAAAGGTCACTGCTTGTTATGGGCTGGAAAGCAAGTGTCTGGCTAATGGGCTTTAAATTAAAATCAGTAGGCCCAAAATTTAATGAGTTGGTGACTTGGTGTTGGTCACCTATGTTTTGACTTTTGAGTTTCTTGGAGTTATATGTGTCATGTGTTGACCTCAACAAAGTTTGACAAATAAAATTTGAGCTACTTGATCATTATTGCAAAGATATTTTCGAGCTATTTAAGCTTTTGAATTAAGTTTACTTATGCATCCTCCAAGCCTATATGAAACCTTTTTACGTTTATAGCTATATAGTCGAACTTGTCTCGACTCGATTTAGCTATGGATGGGATTCAACTCGATACGGTTATTGACTTATTGTTGTAATTAAATAGTTAGTTGAAAATGACAAATATAGCTAGAATATGAGTTTTAATAATATTGTTGAATATAATCAAATGAATATAAAAACCTTTTTTGTACTCTAAATTTAAACTATCTTACACACCCTTAAATCTACATCAATGTATATAATGATACTAGAACGCTAAACTACTTGTCAAGTAACAAGGGTCTTTTCATAAATATCAAACACAATTAAATATGTGTATTTATAGTTATAGACTATAAATATCAAACACAAATTAGTTACCTAAGTATAATTTTCCTTTCCAAAATATAAGAATCTTTAAAAAGTACCATTGCTTTATTTCAATCTATTGCAACTAACATATTTGCTAAAGATATCTAGAGCATTGACATCCTATTTATGATATTATTATGGATGCTCTAAAGATATTTACGCTAGATAACATTTTTTTATGCCCTTGTCTAAGTCTAAATCTTAATGAATACAAAAGTGACATCAGAAAAAAACGACTTGTACCAAAAAACGCGATATTTGAGATTGCAACATGTGAAGAAAGTCAACTCATTAATATTATTATTTTAAATAAATATATAAACATACAAAATAAAATAAAGATAAGTTATTGATTATGTTGCAATATATATATATATACTTTAACGTAAGTCTGGACTCGAGGCCGGCTCAAGCTAACTTTAGTCAATGGGGGCCGCGTACGAAGTACCCGGCGTTACTTAGTTGGCCGTTGCAAAAAAAATTACGCTTTGTTTATGTTAGAATATACATTTGATGTTGTAATGGTGGCAGTTTGATTAGCTTTAAGTTGGTGCGTTAAAGATAACTTAAATCATTTATTTATGACAGAGATATCAATGATTATTTTGAATAAGTAAAATGATTAAACGCTTTGTAATCCAATTAATAACGTGCCATAAATCATTCCTGAACTTTTTGATCATTGTAAACGGAAGTAAAAAGAGCTAGGGTTCTCCAAAGACCCATGTGACAAATTAACGGAGTTTGAGGTTGAACGAAGAATTAGAAGATAGTCGATTAGTCGGACTAACGATGCCAAAAGGAAAGGTGAAAGACAAATAAGATAACAATCTAACATAGCATAAAGAGAACACATATAAACTTTTTCAATAAACCGTTTGTCTTTAACATATAATTGCAAGATACTTTAAATCGAACCTTGTACTTAAAAATCTCTCATATATTATTCACCTCCGTGATACAAATTAACCTTTTGGCCTTTTCCCCACTTTGAGCATGCAACCTATGACTCCATTGCCTTTTTGACTATAGTTTAAGAATAATATTGTTATCAACATATATATGATATATATATTTCACTCTCCTATATCTTATTATTATGTAGTTCAAAATGTTGTTAATGTTCTCAAACATAAACAATTGTCATGTGGGCTTTTGGATCAGATTAACGGGTAATGATATTAAAACTGCACTATCATATCATTACTTGTAATCTCGTTTATAAATTTGCATCCACGTTTTACTTATATGTATATTATATATGCATTTTTTTTATTCATATTGCTTAGGCGTGTTCCTTGAATTCATGTTCGTATGAATAAACAAAACAAATTTATTTAGGATTTTTAACCAACAAATTATCCTATTAAAATTGAGATGTATATAATAAATGTTTCGGCTAATTATACAGTGAATAATTATCTGTCTTCAACTACAATGTAATATTAATCAATGTATATATAATTTTGAAAACAAAAGGTAAGGAAGGAAGATAGAGAAAATAAAAAATATTGTTTAATTAACAAGTTGATTATGCCATAAGTTGTGCGTTGATAAAATTTGAAGTCAAATATGGATAAGTCTATGACATGGACCTTACACGATATACACATGATGCCTGTTTGACTCAGTCAGATCAAGTACAAGTACAACAGCTGTTTCGGCACACACGTTTAACTCTAATTTTTTTTTTTTAATTTTAATTAAACCTAAGCTTCAATGGATTAAATCCAACTACGAAAGAAAATTGAACTCCATATTAACTCGAGATAGTAGTGGTAAGTTTAACAAACAACTGAAGCGTCTCAGTGTAGTTAATACCTACTTACTATATATTTGACCGTTAGAAGGCTAAGGTTCTTTACGCGATAATTGTTACGGCATGTTGATGCATATGAAAGTTGAGAAACGGAGTGATTTTTGATAACAAATTGACAAACTTATCTAAAATTATGGAAGATATTAAGGCTTTGGGTTATCTTTGAATCAAATACCAATCTTTATTTAGTAGCATTTTTTTAAAAGATTAGTGTGATTTTTCGATGTAAGTTCTCTTTTACTCAATTATACTTTTACAGCTATGTTTAAATATTTGTATCGTCTCTTTTTAATTTTTTATATCTATGTAGTATTAAAGGAAATTGTTGGGTCATCATAACTAAGCTAAGTCTACATTGCCCCTTGTATTATTCAAACGGCAAATAATAATTGAGTTTTTTGGTTTTCATGTGACTCAAGTCTGATTCTTACTCATAGTGTTTATTTTCAGAGACATCAGGATGATGATAGGAGGTTAGACGAGTATGTGACATTCATTAATTAGATTCTTGAACTGAACGAGTTTTATCTCAGCTCACTGTCGTGTCTTTAGACGAATGTTCACATTAGGTCTGAAATTTTTCCAGATCGAAAGACAAATGTATTCCAATTAACCCATTTTAAAGAATTTGTTTGCAGAAAAAATAAACTTGGGGAGGATAAGAAATTGAAGCATGTAAAATGATATGATGGTGGTGGGTTGGCGTTCTACTATAGGCTTTGTGAACAATACATACTTATCCAACCCAGACGTATTAAATAATATATAATAATAGTATGTATCAGATAAGAGTTAAGTAACCATAGTTAGGTTAAGAAGAACACATGTAACCTATATATAAGTCCAGCCCACCTTACCTCTGTGTCATACATCCATCATTCACAAAATCTATTTATCTAGTACCGGTCATATCATTCATTTACAATATTTATATTCACGTCCCTTTTATATTTCATAGAAACATCCATACGATTTACATATTTACGTGTAACGTCTGTGTGAGTGTTGCATTGTAAAATAATTAATGGCTAGTGATAACGGTACTGGTGAGTTTAGTTTTCCTAGGACGCCGACCAAAGGACGAAATGGCCTTCCGAAGATTCAAACTCATGGATCAGTTAAAAATAAAAAGGAAGATCAGCAGGAGATCTGCCATGACGACAGTGTACCCACGGTCAAAGCTCAGACCATTGACGAGCTGCATTCGTTCCAGAAGAAGAGATCCGTTCCAAACACACCCATCAAAGGCACTACTACCGGTATTGCTGAAGCTGCTGCTTTTAATGTTGTTTCCGAAGAAGAACGCCAGAAGCAGCAGCTTCAGTCCATTAGGTAACTTTTATTTATTTTTGTTCCGGTTGAAATTGGTTCGGTAATATTGTAAAAGGTAAAAAATAAAGAGAGAGAAAATATGGAAAGAAAAACATAAATAATACAAGGTTTTGTTTGGTCTTGGTCAAAGAAAGTCGGTGAGCAAAGCCACATTAACCGTAACCATAACTGAATAGCCAGTTAATCCATAATTATCAGTTTTGCTTGGTTATGCCATATGGATGGCAATAAAACCTGAATCAGATGGGAAACCTGAAAACCGACATATTGAGAAGGGGTTGGGATTAGTTTTGAAAATTTTCATGGGTTTGGGATTTGTAATATGTGGTGAGAGGAGACCCGGAGCGGATTAGTGAAACACCGAGAGCAGCTCAGCTCAGGTGGCACCACATCATCACGTATCGGCTCCCACGTTCAGTACCAGCGACAGTGCTCTCAAGTTCACACATATCCTCTACAACCTATCCCCTGCTGCTACTACTAACTAGCTAATTGCCAATTAAGTAATTAATAATTGGTTAAATAAATATATAGAACTTTATGAGCAAGCCATTAAGTATGAGTTTATCACGTCTAGTGGCGCTTTGGCAACGTTATCGGGTGCCAAGACAGGGCGATCACCAAGGGATAAGCGTGTTGTTAGAGATGTGACAACCGAAGATGAACTTTGGTGGGGAAAGTAAGTAGTACTCAACCCGACCATTATTATTATTATTATTATTATTATTATTATTATTATATGCTAAATAATATAAATCGTGGTGTTGTTTGTAACGAAAGAGAGAGTTGGGATGGTTTATATATTCTTAAAAGATCGATAACGTGTTTGGTGAACGAATCCGGGCAGGCATGTTGTAAGGGTAAATGTTTGTCGATTGTCATTCATATATATATATGCATGTCATAATAAACTTATTTACTCCTAATTTTTTTTTTTTTTTTAATTATAAATAATCGAAGTTTATATAATTTACTATAAAACGATTACAATAAAGTGGCAGGCAAACGGGCAACAAGCTGCGCCGCAACCCCCTTTTGAACAGCAAAGCCAATCCTGCTAAAAACGAAGCTTTGAGACCTAGAAGCTGAAGAGGTTCCGTGTATGACGCGCTGAACCCTACTCAAAAATTTCACAGCCTCTAGAGCCAGAAAACCAAATGTATCAAAGGCAAATGGTAGAAAGACATGTTGATTATCTAAATAAATCACAAGAAATCAAGGACACGTATACATCGTCTTGTGTTTTAAAATACAAAATGTCACTAGTCAAATAATAATACTGTGATGAAAACAAATTGAAAAAATTATCAAACCTAACTCAATGAATCAACAACACAAACGATTGCGTTGCAGATGTGAATCAACACTATCAAAAACCTGCCATTAGCCCATCTTGCGTCTTAATTATAAGCTCATCAGGTGTCTTTAATCTTGAAGCCCAGCCCACGAACCATTATTCTCAGCTAGCATCACAGGCCCATATCCAATATCTCCTCTCCATAAAATTAAATAAATAAAATTAACAAACAATAATTAAAAATTTGTATATAACTTAATTAATTGTATTTTATACAACTATATGGGGAAAAAAATATTTAACACCCTTCAATTATTAAAAAAACATCAAGTAAACATATATAACTTTTCGACATGTGATGATTTAAGCTACAAAACACCCACAACACGTAAACCACAAACCGTTATGGTAAGTGTGAAAAGTGAGTTTGTCACTTTGTCACGTAGGTATCAAAACATTTCATATTTCATACCAAAAAGCATGTGTTTTAATAGAGTGAAATGTAAAAGTATCTTGTTTTATGATGGAAATGTTACATTAAAACTTTCACAATTCTATGGTATTATAAAACAGACAGGTCTTTTGATAGTTGTTTATTAAAAATTAAAAAAAGAAATACAAAATGAAAGACAAATCGAAATGGAGTGATAATTACATGCACTTGTTTCTTAAAGTGGAGCAACTTCATATCTTCAAACTTTTGTTGAAAACTTGAATAATCCAACTTTCATTCAACTTTTTTCACTTATTGCATTCCAAGTCACAAAGTTTTCACCCACGACTCACCTCATATTTCACTTTATTTTATTTTAATTTATCTTCTTCTTTCTGAATTATATATAGTAGTTCAAAACCTCTAAAACATAGAATAATTAATTTTAATAACTAAAGTGCATTTGAGGTAGTATTTTGCATGTTTTTTATTAAGATAAAAGCTGAATTATATGTATGAAAAATTATGAATTGCGCCATATAAGTATAGTGACAAAAAGTGACATATAAGTGAAGCAAAAACATTAACATTTTCTATGTTACAATTCTTTGTCCCAACATAAAGCAAATTAACATACATATAGATACTGCAACAACATTATTTTGCACTCCAAATGTTACCTGTGACATTATGTTAGGTAACTAATATTTTATTTAAAATTTACCAGTGGCAATGTGTTAGGCATTATTATATATAGACTATGGTTAATAGCTGGGATAGTTATTGTTGTTTGATTATAATTTCGTCAAAGATTGAGTCCACTTAAATTAGGTGAGTCATGAGTGGCAAATAAAAGTAGTGGCAATAATGCTATTTTTTTTAATAATAAAAAGCTAATAGGAATTATCTACTAGAAACCAACTAATGTTTTCGTCCACTTTTATTTTTTCCCGAATAATTAACAATATCTTGTTGTAGAGTAATAAGTAATAACCATGCTGAATATTATATTCATGCACATGGAGAAAAAAAAAGAATATAATATTTGGGTAGTAGCTAAATGTACAAGTCATACGAAACATGACTGGATATGTTGTTATATATTAATATATACTTTTCTGGAAAGTATTGGTAATATAATTTTTGTGGTAACCTTGACAAAATAATATTCAAGGAACAAGGAAAACAAATAATAAAACTTTAGAACAAGCCATATTTATTTTTTAAATGACAAAGGATGTACAGTAGAAGAAGTGGGGCATCCAGGATATAAAGGTAAAGTAATGGGTGGCTGCAAGTGTGAGCAATGACCATGAAGTAACATAATATGATTGAGCTAGAATTCAACACCAATCATTGTTTCAACCTTTCCAACTCCATTTCAGTACATGTTTATTTATTTATCCTAATCAAAGTTATATTAATGTTATTTTGAAAACTTGCACAAAACTGTTTCAGTCATTTCTCAATGTTTTATTCTAGCCAAGGCTTTGGGGTGTAGATGCTTGGAAGGAGACGTGGTCCACAGTGACCAGACTCAACGATGTGGAAAGATGCGTCTCTATAACATGGTCCACAAGCGTAGAATGTGAGTAGGTGACAAACAAGGTGTTATGTTTATATTAAAACTAAAAATAATTTGACAATTTTCACACGTGAAACGTGAAACTATGAACCACAACTTCATATGCGGTTTTATGCGCAAACTATAAGAATACGACTACACCCCATTATCTAACTTTCTACTAAAATTAATTATATACATATATATATATATATATATATATATATATATATATAATTTCTTGATTTAGCAAGCAACTAGAATTGATCTAGTGGTTATGGCAAATATTCAAAACTAAATTTGGTTTATAATTAGGTTTTCTCCGGAGTTATCATTTTAGACTATACATGTGATGTGTGATTGTGTGGCGTGTATTAATGTATAAAACGAACAAACAATGCATGTACCTTGATAAAGTCTCTTGACAAGTCAATGGAGGCGGCTTTCAATTAATCAAGCGACTTTTGATTTTATTTTTTTTACTTTCAGTATATTTTATTGAAAAGGAGAGGAAATGGAAGCATGATGTGTATACTATTATATATTTATATTTAATATTAATATTAATATCTTCTTTTGTTTTATTAGCTTTGCCAAGTTAAAGTTTCATTTCGTGGCTTTTTCTCTTTCATTACCCTTTTTCCTTTTTTATGCATCATTGTTCTAAGGGTAAAATGTGAAGAAAATAAACGTAAACTTGCGCAACTAGACATAGGTTCGTATTTCACATCTAATACAATATGTGTGGTGGTAGAATGAAATACGACGTGATTGTACTTAAAGTCCGTAATATCCATCCTGTAAGGATTTAGCCTCCCAAACAACGCATAGCCCTGTAGTATTTGTATAAAACTTTTTATAAAAATCCAAATATAACTAATTCCATCATATTATCTCGAACCAAAATAATTATACGTGTTTCACTCTTCTCAAAGAAGCAAACGGAAATCATCCAGTCCAATTGGATAATGACACTAGGATATCACAACCATAAGTTGATTTCAAAAATATCCATAACCACTTCACATAAGTCTGATATCACCGTATATGGTCTCAATGATGAAATTGTATCTTAAAATCACCCTTAACTTATAAGACTACATGTTATAAGTTTACATTCTAAGCCGGTCATAAGTGCTAGGGCCACCAAGTGCATTAACTTATTGTGATTTTGATCTTAAAGTCATACATAGTGGTTGATTAGGTGATGAAAATAGTATTTACTTTGTGATTAAAAGAGTAAAAAAAGTATATAGTCAACCGGTTCAGGTTGTGATGTAAAGATGCACAAGCATAGAGTCATCTACTTCTAGAAAAAAAAAACATAAAATATCTAGAATTGGAAATATATTATTATGTTAAATAAACCATGTATACAAAGACACTATAAATACTAGTTCCTAGTAAGTACTAAGTAGTAACCGTTTTAACCAACTTATAGCTAACGTCCGTTAACTATAACGACCACTTTACTAACGCCGTTATCCAATTCATGTGAACACCTTAAATAACAGACACTTCCAAAGTCTGTTTCGACACGACCACATAAAACGTACCTCATCTCCTATAATATATCATATCATATCATGTACTCTCCGGCCACCCGTTACCGGATCATAATAAACGTATTTGTAATATTATTCATCGGGTTTATATGTCCCGTGAGGTCCGATGAACACGAGCTTTTAATGAGTCTTAAAACGGCCTTGGCCGCGGAATCAAAGACCAATGTTTTTGATTCCTGGAATTCGGATGTTTCGGTTTGTAAGTTCGCAGGAATCAGTTGTGATGATTCGGGGTTGGTTAAGGAAATAGACCTGTCGCATCAGAATCTTAGTGGTTGGATTCCTTTTGATTCCGTTTGTCGACTTCAGGCGTTACAAAGGCTTTCTTTCGGGTATAATTATTTGCACGGGAACGTGACGGATGACCTCAACAAATGCTCCAGCTTGACTTACTTGGACCTCGGAAACAATCGCTTCTCTGGTGTCATGCCTGATGTTTATTTCATGACCGATCTTTTATATCTTTACGTCAACAACAGCGGCTTTTCAGGTAATTTCTTTAGTCTTACATCTATTCCCGCACTGTTACAAACAAATAGACATGAAAAATAGGATTTATTTTTTTTGGATTAGTGGTTTTACAAAAAAAAGAAAGTGATATTACATGACTAACTAGATTTTAAGATAATTTGCTATCTTAGTTAGCAGACTACGAAAACACACCAGCTAACCTTCCAAGTGACAATCCTTGTCATCGTTCAAAATGGTGGTTTGTGTGATCCAATATTTGAAATAGCATATTTCACATGTCACGATTGGATTACTTGGAAAGTTAGCTCCACTATATTAGATAACAAATTACTTAGCACACTTAAAATTTAGTCAGCCACTTAAAAACAGCAAAAAAAAAATATATATATATATAAAAATAATGCCTTAGCTAGCTTCTAATTATTATTTCTTTAGATTAATTATAAATTTGAAATTATGTATGTATGTATGTGTGTGGTTAGGAACATTCCCATGGAAATCATTGGAAAGCATGAGGGGGCTAGTGGTATTGAGCGTTGGAGATAATCCATTTGATCAAACTCCATTGTTTCCGGAACAAGTACTGAAACTAACTAATTTGACATGGCTATACATGGCCAATTGTAGCATTGGAGGTCAGATTCCAGCCGGTATTGGGGCGCTTAAGGACCTCATTAGTTTCGAGATTTCTAGCAATTACATCACTGGAGAGATTCCAAGTGAAATCTCCAAGCTGAACAAGTTATGGCAACTCGAGCTGTACAATAACAACCTCACTGGAACACTTCCAGTGGGGCTACGTAACTTGACCAACCTTGAGCTCTTCGACGCCTCCACGAATAATCTTGAAGGTGATTTGGTTGAAGTTAAGTTCTTGACTCGGCTCAAGAGTTTACAGTTGTTTGAAAATAAGCTGACGGGTGATATTCCGCCGGAGATTGGGGAGTTTAAACAGCTGGTTAACTTGTCCTTGTACCGGAACCAGCTCACCGGGGAGCTTCCTCAGCAGCTTGGTTCTTGGTCCGACTTTAACTTCATTGACGTGTCAGAAAACTTACTCACCGGGCAAATTCCTCCAGATATGTGTAAAAACAACAAGATGAAGGATCTCCTCATGCTTGACAATAGTTTAACTGGCGCCATTCCTGCCAGTTATGCTGATTGTAAAACATTGTTGCGGTTTCGTGTAAGTAATAACATGCTTTCGGGTGTTGTACCTGGTGGTCTCTGGGGACTTCCGAGAGCTGAGATCATTGATATTGCTGATAACTTTTTAGAAGGGAGTGTTACGTCGGACATAAAGAATGCAAACACATTGGGCCAGATATTCGCTGCCAACAATCGGTTATCTGGCGAGTTGCCATCAGAGATCGTAATGGCAGCATCATTAAATACGATCGACTTAAGTCACAACCAGTTCTCTGGTAAAGTCCCTGAAACAATTGGAGGCTTAAAGCATCTAAACAGCCTTCGTTTAGACAACAATAAGTTTACCGGTGAATTACCCAACTCTTTAGGCTCATGTGATTCTCTTAATGAGATAAACATGGCTTGCAATTCATTCTCAGGCCATATCCCAACAGCTTTAGGGTGGTTACCGACGCTTAATTCGTTGAATCTGTCGTCTAATAAGCTCTCGGGTGGAATTCCGGGTAGTCTGTCATCACTGAGGTTAAGTCTTTTAGACCTATCGCAAAATAAATTGGCGGGTGCGATCCCAGAGTCTCTTTCTATTGAGGCCTATAATGGAAGCTTTGCCGGAAATCAGGGGCTTTGCAGCCAAAAGGTGACGTATTTCCGGCGTTGTTCTTATTCCAAAGGGGTGTCACCCATGCTTCAGACGGTGATCAGTTGCCTATCAATTGCATCGGCTGTTGGTCTCGTGTTACTTGCATACTTGTGTTATTTGAAGAAGAAAGGTACTGGAAAGGCGGACGGAAGTCGTTCTTTGAAAGATGATTTATGGAATGTGAAATCGTTCCATGTGTTAAGCTTCATGGAAGATGACATTATTGATGCCATCAAAGAAGAGAATGTGATCGGGAAGGGAGGGTCCGGACAAGTGTACCGAGTGTCGCTTAAAAATGGGACGGAACTGGCAGTGAAACACATTTCAGATTTTGTGGGGAAGTCATTCGAGTTTGAGGCGGAGGTTGAGACGTTGAGCTCCATAAGGCATGTGAATGTGGTTAAATTGTATTGCAGTATTACAAGCCAGGACCAAGAGTCAAGGTTGTTGGTTTACGAGTATCTGGCCAACGGGAGTCTTTGGGATCGGTTACATAACAAGAAACTTGGAGGCCTGGATTGGATTACACGATACGAAATAGCTGTGGGAGCTGCAAAAGGGTTGGAGTATTTGCATCATGGTTGTGAAAGACCGGTGATCCATAGAGACGTCAAGTCGAGTAACATACTGCTGGATGAGCATTTGAAACCAAGGATTGCTGATTTTGGGCTTGCAAAGATTGGTCGGACGGATGCTAGTTCTTGTACCCATGTCATTGCTGGAACACACGGGTACATAGCTCCCGAGTATGGGTACACATACAGGGTGGATGAAAAGAGCGACGTCTACAGCTTTGGAGTGGTATTGATGGAGCTTGTGACGGGGAAGAAACCGATTGAGGCGATGTATGGTGAGAACAAGGATATAGTGTATTGGGTGTGTAGTAAACTGAAGAATAAAGAGAGTGTGTTAAGCCTTGTTGACTCAAGCATGGGTGAAGCTTACAAGGAAGAAACGATTAAAGTGTTGAAGATTGCAATCATGTGCACGTCTAGTATGCCCACCCTCAGGCCCACCATGAGGGCAGTGGTTAAGATGTTAGAGGAAGCAGATCCATGCAAATTACTAGGCATAATTGTTAGTAAAGACAAGCAAAAACATGTAACATAATTATAACTCCCTTAGATATATATATATATATGTGTAATAGCCATGCATAATTTCTTTTCTTTTATATATATTAAGAACATATTTTGAACTTGTATTTTGCCTTTAGTATCAGTTATATGGACGATTGCACGAGGAGAAAATAAAACACTTGAACAAACAGATAGTGTTGTCATATTTAAAATTTTATAAATGGTTGTTTCTTGTTTTCTTTTTTTCTTTTTAGGGAAATATAGATTAATCTTTGATACAAAATTTAAAAATAAATAAAAATGTTAAATGGTATATATATCTATCGTTTGTAAAAATAATAATAATAATAATTGACAAACTACATGCATTAGTTGTGGTTTTATGATCTAGAGCGACACATCTTTTGTAGGTGTTGATGTATTGATATTTACTTTAGCTAGTTTAACTCTCCCAATTCATAACCATATATATATATAAGCATTTAAACATTTATCTCTAGCATAGGCAGCCCAACCATTTTTGGGCCTTTTTCAAAATGGACCAGGTTGAAGAAAAGAATAGGATAAGATATGATTTCTTATATCTCTGATCACAATGCTATTAAGCACATGAAGCATTATGTTCTTTTATTTCTCCTATTGTCAATCAAATTTGAATACAAGAAATTGATTTGTTATTGGTATCAGCCCAAAGCGTATTTTTTTTTGAGGTACTTTTAGCTACATGCATTAGTTGTGGTTTATGATTTAGAGTGACATTAATCTTATTTAGGTGTTGATGTATTGTATTGTATTTACTTTGCCTAGGTTAATCCTCCCAATTAATTCATAACCAAATATAATAAGCATTTACACATTTATTATCTCTAGCTATCTATTAGTTACACTTTTATTCCATGCATGTAAGAATCATCTTTGGAATTTCGGGCTAAGATTTGAGGTAATACAATTGGTTATTGGCATGAACCCAAATTAAGACTCATGAACATATATGAATATATGATTAAAGTCCAATCTCGATCGAGTGTTTGGTCCTCTCCCCATCGTTTCGATATTGCAAGTGTTGATGTCTTTACATCTACATCTATATCTATATCTAAAATAAAATAGACCACCCAAGAACCTCGCACAGAGAGAGTTTAGTTAATTACTAATTAGCAATATTTACTTGGTCTAGGTGTTTTTTTCTTCTTGGTGATAGCTACTTGCTGATCATACCTCTTTTGTTCTGGTTTCTTGTTGAATGGAGGCTGGTTTCGTTGGTGTAAATAGAAAAAAGAAAAGAATATTATTAGTATTCAAGCTGTCACACTCTTGTTTTCTTGTATTAGAAAAGAAAGCAACGCCAACAAACTTTTTGACTAATGCTTGCTATCGTTCGTTGTTGGAGATGATGTCTGTGTGGCTGTGATTTACATGTAGCTAGCTAGGAATATATATAACAACAACAACAACAATAATAAGTAGTATTGTAATTTGTATTATTATTATTATTAATATTATAAGAATAATAATGGTCCCTTATCTGTTGAAATCAAGCCGGAAGAAGACAAGTTATATATGTAAGATGGATGGTTTGTGGGGGCTCAAAAGACATTTTATATTGTTTTGTAAGTAGGGCCGAGTCAACTATTTTGTATGATCTAAATGATATTTAAAATTCAGGTTTTGTGGTGAAAAATTATCTTGTTTTCATTTCAAGTAAATCAAAATATTGTTATTATTATTGTAAATACATAATTAAGTAATGCAATTCTTCACGTCTTTCCAAACTAATTTAGTTTTTAACGTTGCTCAAATCATATATATTAATCTAAATCCAAATTACAAATGGATAATCATTAATCCGTTTGTTTTGAAAATTGAAGGCCTTAAACTAAGAGTCTAAGAGCATTCTCATCCCATCTATTATTTTTTACCCTATAATTTAACTAAAATTCATACTTTTTAAAATTCATTACTCATTTTAAAAAATCTCCCATAACCTATTCACCATCTTTATCTTTATCTTACTTACAAACAATTATTTTATTATATATCTCGTTTTTATACACCCACAAAAATTTAAAGAATGATGAATAGTAACTTTTTATATATAAAGAGTTGGTGTATCAATTTTCATAATTTAGGGTCGGGGTAAACAAATATCGAATAGGATGGAGTTAGTTTTTAGCACAATTTTTAAATTTTAAAGATTGTGGAGAATATGATGGATAGGATGAGAGTGCCCTAAGCCTTTGCTTTATGTATACAATATTTAAAACTAATTTTGGTATGAAAGTAAATAGAACGGTCATGGGAAAAAAATATAAAAGTAAATAAAGAATCTAGTTAAAGTTACGTAAATTTCAAACAAAACTATACAAATTATTGAATTAATGTTTATTGTTGAATGCAATATAATAATGCATCTATAAATAACAACCGCCAATCTTAGTAAAGTTTAACCCATGCCAAAATTATTGATAGAGTTTGAAATTGAGGGTAGCATGTAAGCAAATCATGTTTAGATAGAGAAGTTGTTCACGATAAAGTTTCGGCTTTAAACCTTATGGAGAATAAGAAAATGAATATACTAAATAAATAAGTAATGCATTCTTCAATTTTCTAGATAAGACGGAATTAAAGATTGTATACTTGAGATAGACTATGTCTTACTTTATTCTTCTTGATAATATTAAAATGAAATCTGCATTTTCAGTGGAGTAATAATATTCGACTTTTCATATAAATTAAAACATATAAAACACGCGAATGCTTGAAACAATACAAAAATGTAAATTGATGGGTGCCCTAACACTCACCACATTCTGAGGTCTTAAATATACATTTTCAATCATGAAATGTATTACTATTCCCTTGGTCTTGGAGACAACGACAATTAAGTGTATACAATATTTAGGTATGTATAAAACATTATTATAGTTTATGATTTTGAATGCAAATATCTTTTTATGAACTAAAATGAAACCATGTTACATCCTTATGAGCCAACTGCTAAGGAAATTAAAAACAAAAAAAAACAAAAAAAAAAAAAAAACATTATTAGCAACTCATAAAAACATAACTTGATTTTACTCGAACACATAGAATTAAATATACCTTTCCTAGCATGAAGAAAACGGATAAGCATTGCTAATAGTTAAAGGTAATAAGAGTATTAACACCATATGATAAAATTAATATGATGATACTTGCCTTCCCAAATGAGCTAGCCCCCAACAACAGATGACACGGATGGCCTTCGGTTTCTAGCTAGGATCTAGATTACTTCTTCCTTAAGTTAAGATTGATTCTATTCCGCAAAATATGATGCAAATATGAGTTAAGGTTAACCAAATTCTCCGTATGAAATTGAGTTTAATTAGTGAAATTATCTTTAATACAATAGTTGATACAATACATTCCCATATGTATGTGAGCTGCATTTATTTTATGTTTTTATCTCCTGAAAGCCTTTTAATAATATTTTATACATAAAAACAAACATAGTTTCTGTTTTACTAATCTTTTAAGTCTTTTAACAAATCAAAATATAAATATATATATATATATATATATATATATTTATATATATATTAACTATGATTAGATGAAATTTTAAAAACATAATATGACAAATTATATTATAATAGCGTTATTAAAAACCACTTGTTTATAAATTTATAATGATTTTAAAGTTATACAAACCTTTCTTTTATTTTACATTTTTAGGTATATTTGTTATATTGTTTCAGAAGATTGTATCTTGTTATCAAATTATTGAAATATAAATTGGAAAGAAAAATAAACATTGAATGAACTATGTTTGCCACATGTCCAACTTAAAATATGAATTCATCTTAAATCTTTTTTCACATAATATTAATAAGTATTAGTTACAATTTTATTCAAATTTAACATGTGAATATACTTTTATTTGTAAAATACTATAAAATGATTTTGTGATAAATAAATCATTGCAAATGCAAAGTTATGGAGTTTTTAAGTGAAAATAAATTTGCTGTTGAAAAGATAAAAACATGTAGTTTGTTGGTTTTTACGTGTTAAAAACTTGTTGAACTTTTATAAGAAAAATTGATGTGTAATGATTTTGATTGAGTAAACATATCATTTTACTAAATAAGGTTTTTTTTGGTTTTACCAAACACTAGTTTTTAAAAGGCAAATAAATAATAATAATAATAATATATAAATTGTTTGGTGAAGGTTGACTCGTTTCTACTTGGTCAGCCCTTTTATCGTTAATTGTAATAGAAAAACACATTGAATGCCATTAAACACCAATTTAAATGGCATTTAATTAGTTAACCATTTATTTCTATTTTATTTTTTATTAGTTATTTTGTTTTTCTTTTCCAAAGATAATTTGACTTGGGAAACTCGTTTACGTTATTACAATTTAATGTTTACACAAAATTAGATGTTCAATTAAAAAAAATTTCTTCCCAAGCATAAAGCCTTTTTACAATAAAAATTATTATTATTATTGTGATGTTTCTCTAAAATTCGGGATACTATATATCGTTTGTAGTCACTAACTTCATGTCACAAATCGGTGACGTTCTTGTTATCAAGGCTCCACATTAGCAGCAATTAATCGTAGGAGTTTGTATAACTAAAGCATAACACCTCTAAAAAGAAGAATTACATGTTCTATATAACATTATGTGAAACTTAAACTTATCTATTTGGATACTAATTATATATTTGGTCATATAAAAAATAGCAATAATAACAAACAATATGACCGGTCTCTATTTCAGATACTAACTATTTATTATAATAAATATATTATTTCTTGTACTTTGGTTTTCTACCATCCTTTTTGGAAATTCCCTCATTCCTACATACATTCATTCATTTATTATATACTCTTAATTTCATACCAAATCTGTGCACCTTATATTATATTTATGGCTTTATGCCACTCCCTTTTCAGTTATCTTGCTTTTGTACTTGGAATAATGGAAAACTAATTAATTCTATTGACTCGTATATGTTTTCATTTTCTTTTCTTGGTTTTTTTTAATCCCGTAAATCCTTTTATATATAATACAAACCGAACTACATCTGGATAATGGGTAAGCGAGCAACAAGCTGCGCCGCTATCCCCTTTTGAATCGCAAAGCCTATTCTACTAAATATAAATCCTTGGTTTCTCGGGCTCTGCGAGTCACTGTAGACCACCTTTTGCACCCGTTCCAAGAAGCGAACCGCCTCGGGAGCCAGGGATCCAAAAGTGTCGAAGGCAAATGGAATGAACACGTGCTGATTCTCTAAACACGATGTCTCATGCTTAGCAACCTTCCTAGACTCCGCTCTCAAAACCGCCTGTCCCGGTAAGAAGCCACTGTCTCTCAGCCCCACCAACGGGGACACCCCAGTGAGGTCAACACACGTATGCTTACCCCCTGCCCAGCCAAACACAAGAACATCCGCAGGACGCAGGGTAGATCTTCCCTCACGCGGATCAGTCAAAAAGTTAACAGGTGCCTCTTTCTTGGCTGAGATCCCGGCACGTCTAAGCACATCCCATAACACATCTCTAACCCAGTCATGACGATACTTGAATCCCGGCAATTCCTTACAGTGGAGGGCATGCTCACCGAATCTATCCAAACAAGCCTTTTTACAAATGGGGCATAATTCATCTGGAGGGAAAAGGGGAATCATAAGCCGGTATTTAAGGATGGCTCTGTATTCAACTGCCGACATCCGTTGCCCAAGACCTTCAATGGACACAACAATCAAGGTTTAATATTAAATTCTAAAATATTTTTCTCACCATAAATTCTCCTTCAGTTCCAACCCAACCAAAGCAACTCATGGATCCATACCTCCACATGAACACCACATCAACTCTTGAGGTTGCCAGCAACGATCACAAAAATATAGACGATGACGGCCGAGAAAAACGGACAGGTAATCCACTCGATCATCTTTTCTTTTAACAGCTAAACACACACCTTTTTGTAATTATTATTAAATGTACCGCAGGGACTTTGGTAACTACAAGCGCACATATCATTACTGCTGTGATAGGATCCGGAGTATTGTCTCTTGCATGGGCTATAGCACAGTTAGGTTGGGTTGCTGGACCCGCTGTCCTCATGGCTTTCTCTTTCATTACTTACTTCACCTCCACCCTCCTAGCCGACTCCTATCGCACACCTGACCCAGTGTCCGGCAAGCGTAACTACACTTACATGGATGTTGTTCGGGCTAATCTCGGTACGTATACTTACCCGCCCCATTGCCGATCGGTTTCATCTTTTATTTATTTTATTAGTTAATTCATTTCAGGAGGGAGGAAGGTGCAATTATGTGGATTAGCTCAATATGCAAATCTTGTAGGTGTTACAATTGGATATACCATCACTGCTTCTATCAGTATGGCGTAAGTCATATTTAGTTTTCATGAAACATAATTAATGTATGTAGTCAACCGACAGTGACTAAATGTTTTTTGGAAATTTTTTTATTTATTGTACATAGATAGTCCTTTAATTAATTAATATCAATATGAGTTGTGTCTTAATATAATCGTGTCTTTTATAGAAAATGTATTTTGATATACTTTTATGAAATAAGTACGATTTGACTATGCGGTAAGCCATTAATTAAATTAGATTTGATTTGATAGGGCCGTTAAAAGATCGAATTGCTACCATTCGAAGGGGCATGCAGCGAGTTGCAACCCCTCAAACTATCCGTACATGATATTATTTGCCGCAGTTCAGATAATATTAAGCCAGATTCCTAATTTTCACAAGCTCTCTTGGCTCTCCATACTGGCTGCTGTCATGTCATTTGCTTATTCTTCCATTGGGCTCGGCTTATCATTGGCCAAAGTCATTGGTAAGATATATATATAACTTGTTTAGTTTATTTTTTTTTCATACAAGTATTAAAAATAATGTAATCTTAAAATGATTTATATTCATAGGTGGAGTTGAAGGTGATGTAAAGACGAGCCTAACCGGAGTAGAAGTAGGATTGGACGTAACCGGAGAAGAGAAAGTTTGGAGGAGCTTTCAATCTATCGGTGACATTGCTTTTGCTTATGCTTATTCTACTGTTCTCATTGAGATTCAGGTACCCTTTTTACTAATTACAGTTAGTTATGCTTTCAATTATTTTATATATATACATACATAGATAGAGATACAATTAATTTGGATAAAGTTTCTTGGTAATTACTTGCGTGTATCTTTGATTCATTAAACAAACACCCTACGAGTTAATAATGTCTTCATAAAAATTTATAAGGTGGGATACGTGTAGCCAACTCTTTTGTAAGTAACTATCAATTTATATCTACAATTTAAGAATAAAAGCTTACATAAAATTTTAAGTTACTCATCATCTCTATGAATCTTTAACATAATTTATTAAACAAAAAGGCATGCAGATTTAATACTTATACACAATTATATATGCCTAGGTTTTGTTTTTGTTTGAAACTTAATATTCTTTTAACTTGATATATTTATACTAGACGGGTGCCCGCGTGATGCAGCGGGAATACATACCGTTGATGTTGATAATGGTTTGGTTTCACTTTTTAACGATTCTGTTTTGGTTTTCGATAACCAAAAACCGTTAATAATAGTTTAATTTAAAAACCATCGAAACCAGATCGCAAACACCGCTACTTAAATGTTAATTTTTTTTAAACAAAAAAAAAAAAACTAAAGCAATATCATACTCAAATTAAAGAGAATAAAATACTCGTTTTTATGGTGTCAGATTTTAAAAAAAATAATAACGTATGAAAAAGTTATAACAATTTAAAAGTCGTGGGTGGAAGTTGGGTTAAATGTGAAATTAAAAAGAATATATAGTTAAAAGTTAAAGGGCTAAGGTTGTAACTAATACTAAAATTTACAAAAGCTAATTAAAGTTTAGGGGTTAAGATTGTAATTATGTTTAAGGAAATAAAGTTTAACCTTGCATCATATTGTCTAATAGACTATTTTGTCCCTCCTCAACATTCTATGTAACTTGTACCATTTGTTAATTAAGTAGTAAATTAATTAAAACTCAAGTATCTTAATTTGCCCATCACTTATACATTATATATAGTATACATATATATTATGAGTATAACTGTACAAGGGAGGTGGATCGATGATGATAGGTGTAAAATAAAAGAGAGACAGCAACATTTATGATAACTGTTGTCTTTATGCTTGAATGTATGTATATCACAAGTTGTAACGTGTGTTGTTTTAAAGTTCTTTGTACATATTATGTATAATAATTGAAATGCAATCCAAAAAGGTTGAAGCTAACTAATTGACATTTAAATTTGGCTGACTACATACTTTTCATTTTCAAATCATCATGTTGTAAGTTTATACCACTAATTAAGTTAATAATGATACATATATATAAATTAATTAAGGTATTTATTTTTATTGAAATTGAAGGACACATTGAAATCATATCCACCAGAGAACAAGGTGATGAAGAAGGCCTCGTTAGTGGGAGTCTCAACCACTACCATATTTTACATGCTATGCGGAACCCTTGGCTACGCCGCATTTGGTAACAAGGCACCGGGGAACTTCCTCACTGGCTTCGGCTTCTACGAACCCTTTTGGCTTATTGACTTTGCCAACGTATGCATCGCTGTCCATCTCGTTGGCGCATACCAAGTCTTTTGCCAGCCTTTGTTCGGCTTCGTTGAGAAAAAGTGTAGACAACGCTGGCCCAATAGCGGATTCATAACAACCGAACGCATTCTGAATGTCCCATTTTACGGGGAATACTATGTCAATATGTTTAGGTTGGTATGGAGAACGGCTTATGTTGTGGTGACGGCGGTCGTAGCTATGATCTTTCCCTTCTTTAACAGCTTCTTGGGATTGATAGGCGCGGGGTCTTTCTACCCGTTGACCGTGTACTTCCCGATTGAGATGTACATTGCTCGGGCTAAGATACGGAGGCTTTCGTTCACATGGGTGTGGCTAAAGATACTAAGTTGGGTGTGCTTGGTGATTTCGTTGGTTGCAGCAATTGGATCTGTTCAGGGACTGTGGACAGATGTCAAGAAATATAAACCATTTCAGACTGAATAGTATAAGTAATTGGGAGTAATAATAATAATAATAATACAAGTAATTAGTACATGTATCAAACTTTAATTAATTAGCTTCATATTGTGATTGATATCTATCTGCATGCAACACAAACAACATTTTAGTTTAAATTTCCAAACTCTAATTATTTGTATGAATGCATGCATTCCTAAGAATGATTGCAACACCAGCACTAGTCAATTAAGTCTTAACGATCACCCACAACTAATTAACATGTTCTTCGATGAGGATGATGAGATATAGTGATTCCCGCTATGATGCTCTTGAGTCATCGATAATTCAGAGAGAGATCTTCATTGGTGTTTATTAGATTGAGCTTTATACTACTAATGATCAAATTATGATAGATTAGTTATAAAGCCAATTGTATTTTATGAGTTATATGTTATAAGATATTTAAGTCATAATTTACAACTTTGTAACTTATAACTTATGACTTATATAAGTCATAAAGAAGTAAAATAAGGAAAGCCAAACACCCCTTATACCTTTATCATTGACCTTTTATTTTTTCTTTCGCATACAATCACTTAAAAATATATTTAAAAATTTTGAAGGGTAAACAGATTTTTTCCAAATTTACTTATGAACAATATTTTCTCTTTTCTTCACTCACAACTATTTACAACCAGTAACAAAAACATCTTAAAATGGATAACAAACTCACATAATACTCTTATAAGGATTATGAATGCTCTTATAAGGTTTAAACCGAAGATCACCCCCCTTAAAAATCAAAGACTTTACCACGAAAGAATTTTAGTTATTTTGTAGATATTCATACTCCTATAACATTTTTTTTTTTCAAATTGTTTTTATTTTATCATATTTTGTTTTTTCCTAACACATATACATTTAGTATTCAAAGTTTATGTAAAGTTTGATTTTCTTTTTAATTATATATGACATTATCCAGGTCTAAGTTTCAGTCCAACCCGTCCAGTTCGGTATGAAAAAGATTGATTATGTCCATACTAAATTATAAGTTCACATCTAATTTTTTTTAACGGAAAAGAATCTCACGTGTAAACCTACCATTTCAGGGCCATGTACAAGGTTGACTTTTCGATCGCCGTGAGACCAAAGCCCCCTGACGCGTGGGAACCCGATGGAATCGATAAATCATTGTCCCCCGTCGTGTTCGAACCCAGGATTAAAACCATGATTCGCCCCTTCACCCAGATGTCATTCAAACTGACCCTAGTATGAATCAAATATGCATCTACACTTCTTGACAAACCTTGTACCACCGGACCAACTTCTCATGACCAAGTTCACATCTAATATATATTATTTTTAGAACGACAACTTTTTTGTATTTAGGTTAACGCAGTTTTTAAATTTGAAAAGCCCCGATACTCTACTTTAACAAAAAAAATCTATGTTATCATAACCAGACCTACGTTGACTTTCAAAAAGTTCTCATATAATATATTGATCTTTAAAAAATAGCATTTATTTGTTTTGTCTAGTTATAATATGTGGTTTGAAGTGAATTACAAGTTACTTAGGTGAGAAAACTGAAGTGACCAAACTCCTAAGTGTTTAGTTTTGTTGAATAAAATTTGAAAGTGAACTTCAACCTGCCTGTGTTGACTTGAGTACCTACCAAGATCATACAGTTTGTATCTATCTATCTGCAGGTAAATCTTTCTTCTTCTCATCCATGATTCTTATTAGGGCATCAAAATATGGCTTCTCAATGTTGATTCATCTCATCTGATGCTCATTATTATTATTATAAAGATTGAACCTTTCATTTCATGTGTTTGAATGTTTATTATTATATTACTTGGATCAAGAAATAACGCCTTACGAGTTGTTGATTCAGTTCATTAATTTTGTCGGTTAGGTCAATACGGCTTGGTTTCAGTTAATTACTTAGTTCCATTGAAAGAAATCAGTCAGATGGCAAACAGCAGCAGTATGTGTAACACTAACAACATCATACAAAATCATGATTTTTCTAATGGCTTGCATTCATGGTACACAAACTGCTGTCACGCCACTGTCGTTGTTGTTTCCGAACAAGATCGCTATGCTCTCGTTTCCAACAGGAAAGAATGCTGGCAGGGCTTGGAACAAGACACCACCGCCAGAGTTTCCTCCGGTGTTACTTACACACTTAAAGCCCGTGTTGGAGTTTCCGCTTCCGGGACACATCATGCTCATGCTCATGTCATTGCCACACTCAGACTTGAATACCATGGATCACAAACCAAGTATATGTTCATCACAAGGACCTCTCTTTCAAACGACGGCTGGGAGGATTTGGAGGGTACGTTCGTCTTGTCGTCCGATAACCCTCACCCTGCCCGAGTCGTCTTTTATTTGGAAGGCCCTGATCCTGGTGTTAATCTTCTTGTACAACACGTGCTGCTACTCTCTTCTCATGGAAGACATGATGAGAACATCATATTGAACCATAACTTGGATGAGGGTGTTAGTAAGTGGTCTGGAAGAGGATGTCAGATTGCTGTTCATGAGTCCGTGGGAGATGGAGATGGAAAAATCCTAGCAAAGTCTGGAACATTTTTCGCATCAGCAACTCAACGCGCGCATACTTGGAACGGGATTCAACAAGATATCACTGCAAGAGTTGCGCGAAAGCTTGCTTACAATGTTATTGCCACAGTCAGAATCTCTGGTAATAATAATAATAATACTAGTACAAGTGCTGATGTTAGAGCTACCTTATGGGTTCAGACCCCAGATTCCCGTGAACAATACATAAGCATCGCAAAGTTAGTTTCCTTTTGTTTTGGGTATTTTTAAATTTACTTTGTTTGTCTTTCAACTGATGGATACATTTGTAATGAAGCGCGCACGTAACCGACAAGGAGTGGGTAGAGTTGCAAGGAGCGTTTGTTTTAAATGGTTTCCCGTCAAAGGTAGTCATATATTTAGAAGGTCCGCCTCCTGGTGTTGATATTCTTGTTGATGGTTTAGTGGTTAGGCGTGCGCCCAAAATCCCGCCTCCACCTAGACCACTTATTCAGGTTGGTTGTTTAATTAAATTAATTAGTTTCTACTCTCTCTCTCTCTCTCTCTCTCTCTCTCTCTCTCTTAACTAAAAGATGTTTTTTTTTCTTAATTATAAGAATGCAGATTTTGGGGTTAATATCATTGCAAACAGCGATCTACGTAGCGGAACAAAAGGGTGGTTTCCCCTTGGTAATTGTGGGTTGAGTGTTGCAGCACGTGGTTCCCATGAGCTACTAAGTGGTCACTGTATTCACGCCACCAATCGCGCGCACACCTGGATGGGCCCTGCACAGCTCATTACAGATAAAGTCAAGCTCTTTGTTACATACCAAGTATCTGCTTGGGTGAGACTGGTTCCGGGAGCCACCGGTTCCCCTCAGAATGTAAATGTGGCTCTTGGAGTGGACGGCCAGTGGTTGAACGCTGGACAAGTTGAGATTAATGATGACAGGTGGCATGAAATCTGCTGGTCGTTTAGAATCGAGAAACCTGCAGGTAAAGTGATGGTTTACGTTCAAGGTCCTGCTCCAGAAATCAGTTTTATGGTTGCCAGATTTCAAATCTTTGCTGTTGATCGGCATGCACGTTTCAGGCACTTACAGTACCAAACCGACAAGGTTTTAGTCTTGCTCTTTCTTTGAAACGATTTATATTATATTCGTTGAATATTAATTTCTTAAGTTACAGATTCGTAAACGCGACATCACTCTGAAATTCTCGAGAAGCATGCATGGAGCGATGGTGAAAGTCAGACAACTACACAACAGTTTCCCAATTGGGTCCTGCATTAGCCGAACAAATATTGACAACGAAGATTTTGTTGACTTTTTCTTGAAACATTTCAACTGGGCCGTGTTTGGAAACGAGCTCAAGTGGTACTGGACGGAATCAGCGCGTGGCAACTTTAACTACAGAGACGCAGACGAGCTTGTCAAGTTTTGCGAGGCTAACAACATTGGTCTTCGTGGGCATTGCATCTTTTGGGAGGTTGAAGACACAGTTCAAGGCTGGGTGAAGAGCCTTGGCCGGAATGATTTAGCGGAGGCTGTAGAAAACCGTTTGAACGGCCTTCTCAAGCGGTACAAAGGAAAGTTTAAGCATTATGATGTAAACAACGAGATGCTTCATGGGTCTTTTTATCAAGACCGGTTGGGTAAGGACATTAGAGCCGATATGTTCAAAGCAGCAAAGCGGTTAGACCCGTCAGCCGTTTTGTTTGTGAACGACTATCATGTTGAAGACGGGTGCGATCATAACTCATCCCCGGAGAAATACCTTGACCAAATTCGGTATCTTCAGGAACAAGGGGCGCCTGTTGGAGGGATTGGGACCCAGGGGCATATAGATAGTCCGGTAGGCTCCATCGTGTGTTCTGCTCTGGACAAACTGGGGAAGACGGGGCTTCCCATCTGGTTCACGGAGCTTGATGTGAGTTCAGTTAACGAGCATGTGCGGGCGGATGATTTGGAAGTGATGATGCGAGAGGCTTTCGCTCACCCTGGTGTTGAAGGCATAATGCTTTGGGGATTCTGGGAGTCGTTTATGAGCCGAGAGAATTCTCATCTTGTGGATGCGGAGGGGGAGGTGAACGAAGCCGGGAAGAGGTTTATTCAACTTAAGAAAGAATGGCTCACTAACTGCGATGGGTATATCGACGAACAAAGTGAGTTTTCGTTTCGAGGGTTTGAAGGGACGTACCAAGTGGAAATTCAGAACCAGACTGTTAAGACATTCGTTGTTCAACAACAACAACGTCAACGACATGTGGTCGTGCACGTTGATTGAACTCGCTTACTCGCTCTAGTATGCATATACTGGAAATGTAATGTTTTTTATGGACAAACAAGCCCTCTTTTTGTACATCTTCATCATATTTTATTTGTTAATACTTAATAATGTAAGGTCCAATATTAAGGCATTGTGAGTTGTGACTTGTGATATGAAGCCCATATATTTTTTAGATAATAATTGGCCCAATAAAGCATAAGCTCAATTAGAGGTGCACAAATCGGGTTCAAATGGAAAACCCGAACCGGTTCTAAACCGGTTTTTTTACACCGGGTTGTAAAATGGCACCGGTTCCAATCAAGAACCGGTTCGGTTCCCGACCCGAACCGATGCCCAGATATGCGAACTTTTAAGAACCCGGGTAGGGTATGAACCGGAAACCGGTTTTTACGTAAAAACCGGTTCCACCGGTTTTTTTTGAAATTTAAAAATTAGAGCCGTTAGGAACCGGTTCCAACGGCTATATAGCCGTTTTTGACCGTTGGAACCGGTTTTTTAACTATAAATAGGTTATTTTCTTACTATGAATAGCAAGGTTTGTTTGTTTACTTGTTAAACCACTTCCAAAACTATAAAACACACTCCAAACCACAATTAACCTTAAACCGACAACAAATGGCAACCAATGATGACGTTGTTATGGTGATCGAAACAACAAGATGCCCCGATGTTTGGGTTCATTACGATTTGTGTCTCATGACCGACTCACATGAGTTGGCACGTTGCAAATATTGTCTCAAAAACCGGTTCCAACGGCTATATTACCGTTGGAACCGGTTCCAACGGCTAATTGGTGTCTAAAAAACCGGTTCCAACGGCTATATTACCGTTGGAACCGGTTCCAACGGCTAGTTTGACTTTTGTTTGACCCTTCAAAAAAAACCCGTCGGAACCGGTTTTTCCGGGTACGAACCGAACCGGTTCCAATTAAGAACCGGGTAGGAACCGGGTTGGAACTGGTACTGACATACAAATAGGAGAACCGGGTACGATTTTCGGGTACAAAAATACCCAAACCGGGTATTGTTCCAACCGGGTTGGAACTGGAACCGGTTCCGGTTCGGTTCCACCAATTAGGTTCCGGAACCGGTTTTTTTGTGCACGTCTAAGCTCAATTATGCCTCAAGCTCCGCCCCGTGACATCTTTTAATAATAACAAACAACCCTTTATTATATTACTATTATTATATTATTATTATATATGTATATTTTGTAATTATAATATGAACTACACATATTTCATTCTTCTCGCTTTGAAAGTTATAGAACATTAAAAAATTTCACATGATTCTTCTTTTCCAAACAAAGTTATGATTTTATTATATAACTTTTGTTTTCAGATAATAATAATAATAAACTGGTTAGAAAATAATAATTTGATTTGATAGTTGACAGAAGGTTTATATGAAAAATCATGTCAGCTTCTAGCTAATTTTTATAAACATTTGATGTTTGATAATATAGGAGTATTAGTTTACTAAAGAGGGTTTATTGAAGAATAGCCGGCCTTTGTTAGACCATCCCCATTCATAAACTAACTCAACCCAATTTTTATTATAAAACTAATTTCTTTCTCTTCAACCTACCCAACCAAACCCAGCTTTTCACTCTCATTAGCAACTCAACCTTAATTATTTTTATTAAATTAATACAATTTATAGTTGCTCTTTTTTATTGAAAGTGGCTAAAAATAAAAAATAATTTTTTAATAAATACACAATATATTTAATTTAAAATATTTATAAAAAATTAAAAAAATGTATATGCTCAACCAAATCATTTTTAAAGCAACGTGAGCTTCTCTGTTGGTCATATAACCGGATAAACTTCCAATTCGTTGCGTAGAATATTGAAAGTTTTTTCATCATCTTCACTTTAGCTTCTTGTTGCCGGTCAATATTTACTTTGTATTAAAAGTATATAATTTTTTATAAACTTTGTTTTTAATAAAATTTATACAGGCGTGTTCACAAAAATAAACAGAATAAGACCGTGTTTTTAGATTTTTTTTTAAAACTTAATTATTAAAAATTATTATAAAAAATCAACATTATAGTTAAAACTAATTAGTGTGTAAAGAAAAAAGAAAAACAAATTAAATAGAAGTCCAATAAAAAAGTGACATGTGGCAGTAAGTGAGTTTGCAAACTAGTTTGTTGTGGTGAACCAGTTTGGCCCATATCTTTGATTTTTATTTTTATTTTTTTAATTTCAAATAGTATGGCAAACCATAAGTGAAAGTGGCCTTAGGTTGGGTTAGGGAAAATTGATTGAGGGGAGAGGGAGCCACATACATCAAATCACATTTCATCTATCTACTTTGATGGGGAATGGGGGCCATGAGCCCAAGTACAAACACCCATTTGGGTCCTCTCTCCACATGGCTTGCATACTTCTTCTCTCCTTTTTACCTTTCTTTCTTTGTCTAAAAAAATTAAAAATAAATAAACCTTTTCTTCTTTTTTTACTTTGGTAAGACAAAACCTAACCTATTGCATATCATATCATATCATATCATATCATATCATATCGTATCGTATTGTAAAGGTGGTTGCTGCGGGTGCCGTTAAATCCCTGGCATACCGATACATGCCTATTTAAATTCCTATATTTAATTTGATGATGAAAAAAAGAGAATTTTTGATTCAATCCTTCACCTTAATAATAAAAAATATAGTGATCATTTATTAAAGAGTGACTAGTTATCAAAGAGAAAAACTTACTCGAACGAATAGTTTTACAAGAAAGAAAATAAAAATAAAAATAAAAATAAAAATTACTTTATATTAATTAGTGGTGTGTTGGATGTGAAGAGTTAACATTTGACAAGATTGAGGTATGGTCCCACTCCTACAGTTGACAAGATTTAAGTTGTCTTCTCTCAAACCAATACACCTTTTTCTTTTCTTTTTTTATTCTTTTTCCAAACTAGTTAAAAGCAAAAATGTCTTGCATAACCAAACATTACATCTTTTAGACAAGACTAATTCAGATTTGAGAATAAAATGAAGACAAGTATGTGTGATAGAACTATGATTTTTGCATATAAATTATTTTTCAAATGTTTTAATAAGTACTGTTTATTAAAATAACAATCATATTCACATGTGAAGTTGAATATTATCTAGATTTGTTAAATGAAAGAAAGTAATAATAATAATAATAATAATAATAATAATAATAATAATAATAATAATAATAATAATAATATGGGCATTGGGAAACAGCTCCCGCGTTGTTTCCGCGCGCCTTGTGCCCTCTTTGGGCCCACAGACTGTCCTGCTTTTGGTTAAATGAACAAGAAAGCAACTGATTTTACGGCTTTCAATTTTTAAATCCAATCATTTTTATCACTCAAACATCTTCATTCTTCTCAACACTCACCTTTTTTAATTATGCCATATTTCATTTCATAGTGTCCGAATACAATTAATCCTCCTCTAATCCTTTTCAAATTGAAATATTTCATTCTTACTCACAAATATTCTTAACTATATAACTTACTTTTTTTTAATCTTATATTATATTAACACAACTAGCTAACACTTATATTACCTTCCTATAAGATCTACACATTTATCTATCGTGACATTAGAATTCTCATTCATTTGGAAATAACGTCGTTATGTACATCCTGATACCATTAGCTTACGAGCCCTTTGATAATTGAATAATTTATAAAAACACATGAAGAAATATGCTAACAATAATGTTACCATTTTGTCCGGTCATTACTGAGAAGTTGCTACTAACTACTAAGTTGACAACGGTCAGTTTTCATTAATAATTAGTTCTCACTAGTGATATTCTCATGCAACTTTTCATAAGTCATGCAAATTCATCATTTGAACAAACAAATTAATGGTTAGCGATGAAGTTAGTGGTTACACTATATATGAATAGGAATACAAAAAATACACCCTTTACATAAATGTAAATGATCATTTATTAATTTATCATTTTTTTTCTCTTTCACTTCATCTCATTCAAATGAAATGATTTAATCCTTTTAACTCCATCTTACCCTTATTAATTATTAATTTAATATATTGTTCTTTGCATTTTAACCCGTGATAAGCATAATCCATGACTCTCTTTTTAACAAATTTAACACAAGGTGAGAGTAGTTTAATATATATTCAGAGCGTCATGTCATCTTAATTTATATTAAGGTTAGAGCATATTCTATACCGCATGTCCTGTCTTGCATGACTTTGGTTGCATTTATTTACTTGGCTCTATCTTTATTTATTACAATTATACCAATACCATTTGTGAGTTTGTTGACCGATGATAATGAACATCAACAGTAATATCAACTAAAAAGGTCAATAATTAAAAATATCGGTTAAGCATGTTTATAATTTGATTATTTAAACATAGTTTCCCCTTTGGGTTGAACATGTAAAAAGACTTTGGTACCGACATTAAAATTGCCCTTGTTTAGCAAGGGGGAAATAAATCAAAGCCAAAGTTCCACCAAATCATGATTATTTCACTTTTAAGTGACTGATAGGCATATATATTAATTATAAAGCACAGCAGATCAACAAAACAATCATGAATGCAACCAAATGACTAGACCAATGATCATTTCATTTGTTAAAAACATTAATTCGATCTAGTATCCCTTAAGCTTACCCATACCCTTTAATTGATGGAACAAAAAGGAAAATGTTTTAACTATGGTCAAATGTCCTAGGGAGGCAGAAACCAAATGTCATGAGTTGAGTCGCATGAAGTACACGAAATTTGCATTTCGGGAAAAAGAAAGAAAACAACTGTGGTCAAATAGAAGGAAAGAAAAAGAATGCACAAAGCGTGACTGAAACCATTTTTTTTTCTTTTAGAAAAATTTGGATGAAAGATAGGATATCTAAAGATTTTATTTTTTAGTTAAAAACAAATAATAAATTTTTTATAAATTGTACATAAATAAATAAGAACATTCATTATAAATAAAAATAAAGATTAAAAATTATAAAATAAAAATAAATTTTAAAAAAATAAATAAGAAAATAAAAATACTACCCATCGTCGAGGTACACTAGATTTAGAGCGTTAATATGATCTGCAAGATCAGTTCGAAGTTGGAAATGAACGGCCGCATCTTGTAACTCATCCATCACGCTATCGTCATGATGTAGCTCGACATGAGGATCTCTTATGTAGACCAATTATATCGCATTATCGTCGTCTTTTATAATCATATTGTGCAATATTATGCACTTATAAGTCAGAGTCTGAATTTTTTTTCCACGATTGTACACTGCATGTAGGGGTCACTTAATTATTTCCTTTAGAACACCGAAGCATGCTCCACATCTTTTTTGCCGAAACTTAAAGCTTCGAGAACCTCTTTTCATTCCTCAATACGGGATACGGTTAAAATTTCACAAACGTCGACCAAGTAAGGTAGATCCTATTGGTAAGCTGGTACCCAAATTTGTATTCTCGGCCATGTTCAAGGAGCATAAGGAGCGGTTCCATTTCGATGGGTGATAAAAAGAGAAGATTGTTGGAGAACACTGATGTCATTGTTATATCTCGTCGGACCACAAGGCGCACACCAAATTAAAAAATTATTTGAAGCAACGACTTCAACCATGACCGTTGGATACTGGTGATCGCCTCTCATATACTGGCGCCGCAACTCGGTTGGACACATTCTCCAAGTGAGATGTGTACAATCAAGGCTACCCACATCCCCGGAATACAATATGTTTTCTTCATGTGCTTGATACAAAATGACAATGTCGTGGCTAGTCGGTTGTAAAAACTCTTGACCGTATAACCTATCCACGACATCACAGAAAAACCGAAGGGATTCACGCGAAGTCCTTGCAGACATATATAAATGCTCATCGAATTCGTCTGCAGGATTATAGGTAGCGAGTTGTTTAATGGCCGGAGTGCATTTTTGTAAGGCTGTAAAACTCTTTTTCATCATCACGCACGTACCCTCCTTAAACCATTCAAAATTTTCTTATATATTAGCTACAATTTTTAAAGATAGACATATCAACATATGAAACCTATCTCGGAACATTTCTTCGGCGTATTTCGGGGTGACGACGAAGTAATCTTTCATTAGAACTCGGTGACCCTTTTCATGATTACGTGGAATGCATATGTTTTTAGATGTGCCTATGTCTTCTTCTTCGGCTTGTCGGGGAAGATCATAAAGAAACAAGATACTGTTCAAATTCATTTTTGGTTGAGTATAGGGATAATTGAAGAAACAAGTATAGGAATGGTTTGTTGTAGAGTGGGTATAAAATTGCATTAAGTGTTCGGTTATTTATAAAGTAAAAGAAAATATAAAACTAGCCGTTTAACGACGAGTCAAACTAGCCAACTTTCATATTCCGTCATCGACTACTACCCCTCACAACCAACTTTCATACTGGGTTACCCTGTAAACCCAGTATACCCGTTACCCACCCCCTCCACCCCAGCCTTATCAACAAGCTATATACATAATGAATTTTCTAACATTCATTCACTTAGTGTTATTAGTATAACTTTATTCTTTCTCAATAACGTCTTGTCATCTCTTCTCACCTCCTTCTAGCTCCTCAATATCACAACTCCGGTGTCAATACTACCTACTATGGTTTCTATCATTAATTGATTCAATTCTCCTTGAAATTAAGAAACGACTAGATACAAATCTGTCTTTTTCTTTTTATTATTTGATTAGGGTTTGTTTTACATTCACATAATAATAATAATAATAATAATATAATTCTGTCCGATAGAGTTGTTTAGGGTTTTTCTTGATGGAAGATTACATGGGTCAGAACAGCAGCAGCAGTAACACTGATACTAATAATACATCTACAACTTTCTTATACGGTTCATCGGGTGGAGATCATAACACTGGTAATAATTTGTATGGAAGAGGAGAAAGTGATCCAGCTGCTGGGGGCTTTCATCATCATCATCTTGATCAATATCATCATCCCATGGTAAAGATCGAAACTGAGAAATTCCATAATTACCCTTCTGTCATGACCTTTAATCACAATGAAGATGAAGCTCTAAAAGCTAAGATCATTTCTCATCCCCACTATTCTAACCTACTTCAAGCCTATATGGACTGCCAAAAGGTAATTCATTTCATACACAATATATAATATTATAATTCTCTAGGTATACATCTTCTTGATATATTGTTACTAGGTGGGAGCACCACCGGAAGTTGTCGGGAGGCTTACGGCGGTGCGACAAGAGTACGAGGCTCGACAACGGGCTAATTTAGTAAACAGTGGTTCCAGAGAAAACTACAAGGACCCCGAACTCGACCAGTTCATGGTATATATGACGCAGCAGCTTGTTGTCCGTCTGTCTTATATATTAATATTAATTTGATGTAATTAATTGGAAACATTTTCATATAACCAAAGTTAAAAAAATGAATGAATTGTTTGTTATATATAGGAAGCGTACTATGATATGCTAATCAAGTATAAAGAGGAACTCACTAGACCAATACAAGAAGCTATGGAGTTCATGCGGCGGATCGAATCTCAACTTTCCACACTCAGTGTTTCCTCATCCTCCTCCTCTTCTCCGGCCGCAGCTGGACGAATCAGCTTTATCTCTCCCGGTTTGTTTGTTTTGTTTCTCTCTCTCTCTCTCTATATATATATACATACATATACAAACATTCTTTTAAACTCTTGATCCATAAATTAACTAGAAAGTTTTATTTCTAATCTAAATTAGTTTAGGTGCATCAAACATAAGCTATAGCTAGGTGTATGTATGTATGTATGCTTCAATTTACACAAAGAAAAGAAAAGAAAAGAAAAGAAAAGAAATTTAAGGTTCAAATTAATATACATATCAAGTATGTACGATGGAAGAGGTAAAGACGTACGTACACTGGGAGTTTGTTTACTGCCATATCCACCTATATATATGTGTGTATATTAATTTATGCTAGACTGTCCCTTCAGCTTGAGGAAATTCATTTTTGTTACAAAACTATTTTAATCTACTCTCTGGTGTGTGACAAGGAGCTGCATGATAACAAACCCTAATTCTAATTAATTAATTAATTAAATGCATAATCATTATCTTAATTTAATTCGCGTATGTTATAGCATCAAGGCTCATGCAAATTATCACACCATCATTGTTTAATGACTTACTTTTAACTGCAAACTCTCTGATGTCTAGCTAGTTTTAGAAATCATGTTAGTTTCATCATATGATGATACATGAATAAATTTCATCATACACATGTATGATATGATAGATATTATTCAGACTCTCTTCCAGCTAGAGAGAAGTTGAAAATCATTTTTGATCTCTTGGATTATTATATACTAACAAGCTAGTACGTACGTGTGTGTATATATATATATATATATATATCAGGAGAATTTAGAAATGATGTTTAAACTTTTAGCTAGGGCATGCATTTCTTTCAAGATAAACACCAATTTTTGTGGTTGACTTAATTACCTTGCTGCATTATTATTCTTAATATAATCATGTTTTTAGTATTGTTAGCTAATTAATTAATTGATTTTTTGTCTTAAAATATTTTAATTAATGGGAATTTAGTATGATTCTATATATCCATTAAGAAAAGGCTGATAATTACTTGTCATTCTCCTCACATATATATATATTAAGTGCTATCAAAATTCTGTTAAATCATAACAAAAGATATTAATATATGAATGACATCTTTCATTTCCAAAGTTGTTGATACTACCTCGAGAGAACGGAAGTATTGTTCTGGACACTGTGTGTGCGTGAGCAATTTAAGAGCCTTTTATTCTAGGATATTAATTAATTAATAAATTGATTGTGAGAATATTTAATTATGTAGCTTTGAAAACTGTGGTGGACATAGGATGCTGTTCATTTCAGTGCCACCCCATGACCATGTTCCCTTTTTGAATCCTTTTCATTTTTATTAATTCTTCCATTTTTAATTTATTGTCTTATTTATACTACCAGACTTAATTTCTTCGATTAATTTGTTATCAACAGAAGAGTACTGTTCCTGTATGATTATATATATAGCTAACATTGTTACCAACTTTCCAACACCTCCTAGCTCCATCAACTATGTGATTGTTTGTTTGTCTATGTGACATAGTTGATTAGCATATCATAGACATATAATAAAACCACATATAAAGTTGATATATATGATAAAATGCTTATTTATTTGTCTTTGAACAGACGAAAGTAAATTCGAGGTGATTGGTTCATCTGACGAAGAACAAGAAAACACGAGTGGTGGAGAAGCAGAAGTTGCTGAAATTGACCCACGTGCTGAAGACCGCGAACTAAAGAATCATTTGTTGAGAAAGTATAGCGGTTACTTAAGTAATCTTAAGCAAGAACTTTCTAAGAAAAAGAAGAAAGGTAAACTTCCCAAAGAAGCCCGGCAAAAGCTTCTAAGCTGGTGGGAGTTGCACTACAAGTGGCCATATCCTTCGGTACGTACGTATATGCACGAACCTTGATTTTGTTCTTCAAATATTCGTTTGCCTATCCTTCAACTCGATGCACGAGTTGTAGCAGAATTGTTACTTCTAGGGACAAAAATTTGCATTAGAAAAACCTTAAAAAACAAGGAAATTAAATGTAGCTAGCTAGCTTATTTTGAACAAGAACATAATATTTGGCGGTGATCGAATGATAATATATAATGTATATAACAGGAATCAGAGAAGGTGGCGTTGGCAGAATCAACAGGTTTGGACCAGAAGCAGATTAATAATTGGTTCATTAACCAAAGGAAGAGACACTGGAAGCCTTCTGAGGATATGCAGTTTATGGTCATGGATGGGCTTCATCCTCAAAATCATCATGTTGCTACTGCTCTCTATATGGAAGATCACCACTACATGGGTACTGATGGTCCTTACAGATTAGGACCTTAAACGATAACAACAAAAACCTATATATATATATATCATCCGTAAGTATATTTGTGGTTTGGCAATAAAGGTAATGTCCTGAAATCGATTGGCAAACTTGGGTAATTCATTTAAAGTGTTATTTTCTATACATATCTTTTTTATTTAGGAATGTTGACATGTTGTTGTAAAACCCACAACACTGTATAATCGCACACGATCTCATGTAGCGTGCATATGTTTATTTGTATCTTTTCTAATAATGGTTGGACATGTTAATTTGAATTACGTATGTGTCCTAAAAGTTGTTTGTCGGTTGATAACTTAAACTGGTTTTTTAGTCAATTCCATTATCTTTTGTATATGTCGGACATCAAATTGATCCGATTCTTTCATAGGGTCATAAAATATTTGATGGAGGTCTCATGGACCGAAAATATGGTCAGATTCGGTGAATAGCCCCATACTCAGTTTTTTCGAGCTGACGGTGAACATACCACTTTGGCCGTAGTAGCAAAATTTCGAACGAGCCACAAAAAGGCTCCATGGACATCAAATTGACGCGATTCTTACGTAAAGTCATAAAATATTCGATGCAGGTCTCAAGAACCGAAAGTATTGTCAGATTCGGTGAATTCCCATACTCAGTTTTTTCGAGATGACGGTGAACATACCCCTTTGGCCGTAGTAGCAAAATTTCGAATGAGCCACGAAAAGGCTCTAGCGACATCAAATTGATCCGATTAGGGTCATAAAATATTCGATGGAGGTCTCCAGGACCGAAAATATGGTCATATTCGGTGAATAGCCTCATACTCAGTTTTTTCGGGCTGACGATAAACATACCCTTTGGCCGTAGTAGCAAAATTTCGAACGAGCCAAGGGAAAGCTCCAGGGACATCAAATGGATCCGATTCTTTCATACGGTCATAAAATATTCGATGGAGGTCTCCAGGGCCGAAAATATGGTCAACATACCCCTTTGGCCGTAGTAGCAAAATTTCGAATTGGCAATGGGAAAGCACTAGAGACATCAAATTGATCCGATTCTTTCGTAGAGTTATAACATATTCGATGCAGGTCTCAAGGACCGAAAATATGGTCATTTTCGGTGAATAGCCCCATGCTCAGTATTTTCGGGCTAACGGTGAACACACCCCTTTGGCCGTAGTAGCAAAATTTCGAACGGTCCACGGGAAAGCTTTAAGTACATCAAATTGATCCGATTCTTTCGTAGGGTCATAAAATATTCGATAAAGGTCTCCAGGACCGAAAATATGGTCATTTTCGGTGAAGAGCCCCATGCTCAGTAATTTCGGGCTAACGGTGAACATACCCCTTTGGCCGTAGTGGAAAAATTTCGAACGGGCCACTAGAAAGCTTTAGGGACATCAAATTGATCCGATTCTTTCGTTGGGTCATAAATATTCGATGCAGGTCTCCAGGACCGAAAATGTTTTGGATAAAAATCACTCAAGGATAATGTATCGACATTCGTAATTGCGAGGTCTAGTGCTATGATGATAATAATGAATATGTAAACGAAATAATGATGAACACAAGGATTTGATCATGAGGGAAAAAACCCTTGATTACTATAATCTTACTTCGGTCAAAAACTAGCAAGGTAATCTTTGGTCAAATCGCTTCGGTCAAGGATTAACAAGATAATCTTTGGTCGGATAGTATGTGATTATAATAACCTCCGGCACAAAAAACCCCCAGACGGTGAAAACTATCACCGTCAAGTTTATTATTGGTAAAAGGTGATTACAAATGTTGTGGAGTTTATGATCGATGTTACAAAGTAAGCTAGTGAGTAGAGAGATTTCTTGAGTCTGCTCTAGTGTGTGTGTATACAATGTGTTCGTAGAGAGCAGAGTGTATTGGTTGTGTTTCCTAGCTGATCATAGCCTCTATTTATACATAAAAGATAATAACTCTATAGAGTTATGAATAATAAAGACTATTAATTAATAATCCCTAAAAATCCGCCATGTCTTCAATATAAACGTAACACCCACTTTGACCACATGCTCCATCACTCAGGCTGCGAAATAGGGGGTGGACTATATTGTTATACACAGGAAACAATCGTTAGTAAATAATAAGTACTGAGGATCCTTGATCCTGACGGGATCTGACTAAGGATAACTGATCCAAGAACATATGCCAGGATAACGTATTCACAGTGTCAAATTTCTGTGCACTAACAATTGACCCCCAAAATGGCGGTTTTGATAAGATCACAGTTGTCATTTTCCATTTGAATTCAAACTTCCTGCAAAAACATATGAGATTTGACAAGCTGGATATAATTGTCACATATCTATGGAGTTTCGTTGAGAACTTCCCTTCCGGCTGTATATCCTTTTCCCTGTAAATCATGAACAAATAGTAACACCTGTTTAACCCGGGTGGATGATCCATTTTTATGAATGGTGAAATCCGGGTTAAGATTTTTGGTAATTGCAAGTAAGTTTGATAAATAGTATCTTTTAACTATCTGTTGATTGTCTGTTATTTTGAAAGTTTGTCTGATATAGGTTTAGACTTGTTGAAAGTTTTGAGAAATATTCTTTGAGAAAAAGCTTTAAGGATAGAGTTTCCTTGTAAAAACAAGTTAAGGATCCTGAATCCTTACATAAAAGAGTTTATAAAGATTTTAGCCAAGTAAAAGTAAATTGATAAGTAGAAATCATACCATAAGATCTAATTAGACCTAAGTTACCTTAAGTATTGATCCTTCCATGATCCTTGTAATTGAACTTAGGATACCTGATGCAAATAACTTATGATATTAACTGGGATTAAACCCAACAAACTAGGGACAAGCCCATAAAATAAACTGGGGACAAGCCCGTGTAACTGGAGACAAGCCCGTGCAACTGGGGACAAGCCCGTGTAATCTGGGGACAAGCCCGTGTAATCTGGGGACAAGTTCGTGAACTGGGGACAAGCCCGTGAACTGGTGTTAAACTGGGGACAAGCCCAAATTGGGGACTGGCCCAAGGATACAGATGTTAACTGGGGACTCGCCCAAACCAGGATTTAGCCCAAACGTGAGTGACGTGAAAACGCCAAAACCTTAGCTAACATGAAAATGTTAGAAACCTTTGTCTTGAGATAACGTGAAAACGTTATAAACCGGTGGTATGGTACGTCTACAATAAATCGTAGGATCCTCCATATAGCCGAAGACAACTAAATTGTCAGCCACTAAGCGTGTACTGGTCCCGCTGCCCCGGACTATACGTTGGATAGCGTGCGCTCCAGGAGAGAGTGTAGAAACTCTAATTTATAAGAAAGGTGAAAACCTTTAAACCTTGGAGGATATGGCCATCGGGGGTCATATCCAATCGTGGGCTAGGCCAAGGAAAATAGCAATGTACCTTAAGCGTGAGGGAGAGGTGGCCAACCTCTTAGACATTGAACCTCTTATTGAAATCTACATTGTTACTTAAAAACTTGGAAAAGATAAATGTTAAGAATACATTATCCTTAAAATAACAAGAATATGAAATGAATAAGTGATCAGATAGATGTTACCAATTTTAGGATCCTTGATCCTAGTTGGATGCTTGATTTTCGAAGGATACTAGATCCTGACTATAAAAAATACTTCTTGAGATGGATAGCGTTCCATGCTCTGGGTAACATGTTGCCTTCCATAGTTAGCAAGTGATATGCCCCCTTTCCAGCTTCTGACTCGATCAAGTAGGGGCCTTCCCCTTTGGGTGCTAGATTTCCATTTGCTGGATTAGTTGTGTTTTGGAAGGCTTTCCTCATGACTAGATCTCCTTCTTGAAATCTTCTGATCCTTATATTTTTGTTGTATGCCCCAGCTACCCTTTGTTGATATGCTGCCATTCTGATCTTGGCTAGGTCTGTAAGTTCTTCAACGGTATCCAAGTCTTCAAGAAGGATTTCTTCATTGGCCTCAGGATCACGGATGCTTGTTCTTGCTGTAGGGACCACCATTTTTGTAGGGACTACTGCTTCTGATCCAAACACTAATGAGAAGAGTGTCTGGC
Source organism: Bidens hawaiensis (assembly GCF_021521415.1). Classification (NCBI taxonomy): domain Eukaryota; kingdom Viridiplantae; phylum Streptophyta; class Magnoliopsida; order Asterales; family Asteraceae; genus Bidens; species Bidens hawaiensis. The sequence goes on along the minus strand of NW_027492608.1, from coordinate 283,532 downwards.
CTGTTGCATTCTTGGGTGTTGTCCTGTCAGCCCAAAGGACATAAGGTAGCTCTTCAGCCCACTTTCCTTTCTTGGATCCTAGCTTCTTCTTTAAGTTGTTGATGATTATCTTGTTGCTAGACTCCGCTTGACCATTAGCTTGAGGATGTACTGGAGTAGAGGTAATCATCTTGATGCCCCAGCTGTTACAAAAGTTAGTGGTTCTTTTCCCGATAAACTGGGAACCATTGTCACAAACAATTTCTGAAGGGATACCGAATCTTGTAATAATATTTCTTTTAATGAAAGATATCACCTCTTTTTCGTGTACTTGAACAAAAGCTTCTGCTTCTATCCACTTTGAAAAGTAATCAGTCATTGCAAGCATGAATACTTTTCCTCCTGGTGCCTTAGGTAGTTTACCCACAATATCCATGCCCCACTTCATGAAAGGCCATGATGAGGATATAGGATACATAGGTTCTGCTGGTTGATGTAAGATGTTTCCATGCCTTTGGCAAGCATCACATTTCTTTGAGTATTCCATGGCATCTCTCTTCATTGTTGGCCATAAGTATCCTGTTCTTAGAATCCTAGAAAACAGAGCTCTACCTCCAGTGTGATTACCACAATCACCTTCGTGAAAATCTTTGAGCACCTCTTGAATTTCAGGATCCTCGAGTATGGACCTGCAAGAGATTTCCTATACAACACATCATGTAATAAAACGTATTGTGATACCTTGAGTTTGAAAGACTTCGGATTCTCTGTGGCTGGAATTTCTCCATTTTGAATGTATTTTTTGATTGGGAGGATCCAGGATCCTTGGTTGTTTGAGGATGATGGATCCCAAAGTACGAATTTTTTGTCAGTTTTTATCTCCTCAACTTCTTGTTCTCCTATTACTGGTGAGAAAACATGAATGATTGGAATCTTCGTGTCTTCTGGAATTTTCAGAGATGAGGCTAAATTTGCCAAAGCATCTTCCCTGGCATTTTCTTCCCTTGGTACCTGTATAATACTAAATAATTTGAAGGATTTTGCTAATTCCTTCACAACATCTAGATATTTGATTAGTTTTTCACCTTTAACAGCATATGAGCCATTAAAGTGGTTAGCAATCAATAATGAATCTATATATACTTGAAGATACCTGATCCTCATGTACTTAGCTAATTGCAAACCTGCGATCAGAGCTTCATACGCTGCCTCATTGTTCGTTGCTTGAATTCACATGCTATAGACTGGGGTAATATGTCCCCCTGTGGCGATTTCAGTAGGATACCTAATCCTGTTCCTCTTACATTTGAAGCTCCATCAGTGAAGAGTGTCCAAGGATCCTTGGTCTCTTCTAATTGTTGGACCTCCAAGTTAGCTTCTTTCTGCATGTCGCTACTGAAATCAGCCACAAAGTCCGCGAGTGCTTGTGACTTGATGGCTGTTCTTGGCTAGTACTGAATATCATATGCACTCAGTTTCACAGCCCACTTGGCCATTCTACCGAATAACTCTGGCTTTCTAAGGACATTCTTAACCGGATAATTAGTTCTCAAAATAATAGTATGAGTCTAATGTCTCAATTTAGTAGAAGCCATAATAAGTGCAAGAATTAACTTTTCTAAATGAGAATACCTGGCTTCTGCATTTAGAAGATTTTTACTTACATAATAAACGGAATGTTGTTCACCTTCATGATCCTTCACAAGGATGGCACTTACAGCATTTCCTGAAACAGCTAGGTACAGATATAAGGATTCTCCATCCACAGGCTTCATTAGAGCTGGAGCTGAGGATAAGTAATCCTTCAAGGCTTTGAGCGCAGCCTCATGCTTTTCCGTCCACTCAAACTTCTTATTCTTTCTAAGAATGTCGTAGAAATCTTTGCACTTCTCGGAGGATCTTGAGATGAACCTGTTGAGAGCAGCTATTCTTCCCGTGAGCCTTTGGACATCTTTAGCATTTGCAGGAGACTTCAAGTTGATGATGGCTTCTATCTGCTCTGGGCTTTTGCTTCTATCCCTCTTTTGGTCACCATATATCCTAAAAACTTTTCGGCCTTAACACCAAAATGGCATTTTGACGGATTCAGTTTCATGTTATATTGGTCGAGGATATTGAATGCTTCTTCAAGGTCTCTAAGGTGATCCTCAGCTTTCCTTGACTTTACCACCATGTCGCCTATGTATACTTCCATTGTCTTGCCTAACTGATCCTTGAACATCATGTTGACTAATATTTGATATGTTGCCCCTGTCATGTCTGAATGTCTGAAGGCAAACATGGTTTTTCGTCGCTTTAGGAAGGATATTATATCCTCATCGATCTCTTCAGGGATACAGTATCCTAGGAATACCTTCATGTCTGGATCTTCAGGATCTAAAGATACTTCTTTTAGGTCCTGCTCTCGAGCTTCCAGTACATTCCTAGGATTTTGCTGTAATTGCTATGCTATCGTCTGTTTAGCTGTCGGCTTCATGGATGAAGAATAATAATTCTTGGCCTCCACTTGGTCACCATATATCCTTACTACTCCCCAAGGAGTTGGTAGTTTAATGCACTGATGGTAAGTAGAGGCTACAACCTTCATCCCATGTAGCCAAGGCCTGCCAAGAATAACATTGCAACAAGAAAGATTGTCAATAACACAAAACTTTTGGTAAGAGTTTAACCCTTCAATGTATATTGGGAGGTTAATGTCCCCCAATGTTTTCTTGGTTTCTCCACTGAAACCAACTAACACCGACGTCCTCGGAATGATCTCCGAGTCTGGTATGTTCATCTTCTGAAGCACATCGTGTTGGATGATATTGACCGAGCTCCCACCATCTACTAGGATCCTGCGTACATAATGGTTAGCAATAAACAAAGTAACAATCAAACCGTCATGGTGAGGATCGTGGATGCTGGTTTTATCTTCTTCATCAAAGAAGATTCTTTTATCAGTTGTTAAAGTAGTGGATATAACTGGTCGTTCCCCGTTCTCCATCTTGGTTTCTTTGGCCAATCTCTTAGCTGCGGAGAAGGAAGTACCACATATATCCGAGCCACCGGAGATGAAGTTGATTACTTGTGCATCTGGTGGGGGCGGAGTTGCATTTTGCGAGATATCCTCAGGATCCTGGATCCTCGACTTTTTTTCCCCAATAGTTCTTTGAAATGGCCTTTGCTTAGGAGGTATCCAATTTCCCTCCTTAAACCAATACAATCATCGGTCTGATGGCCAAAGTCTTCATGGAATGCACACCACTTGGAATTGTCTTTGAAGGATGTTGTTTTCTCAATTTTCCGAGGCCACCTTGCTTTCTCTCCAAGATCCTTCATGGCACAAATCAAACCATGAGTATCAACAGAGAAGCAATATTCAGAAATTCTTGGCTAGTCCTCATCATCATCTCCTTCTTCAACTGCCCGGACGTTTTGGTTGTTGAACTTGGCGTACGGCTTTGAGTTGTTATTTCTGAACGAGGATCCTTGTTTCTGGTTAGGTGACTCTTGTTTTGTTGGAATCCCTAACCGTTCTTGGATCTTCTTATCATCCTATAGCCTTATAAATTTGAGTGCCCTGTTTCTGATTTCATCTAAATTCCTGCATGGAGTCATCACAAGATCGTCATAAAATGGGGAGCCCATTTGAAGTCCCATCTTGAACGCTTCAACAGCTGTAGCCATGTCAAGATTAGGGATCTCTAGGGCCTCCCTGCAAAACCTTGTAACAAAATCCCTTAGGGATTCATCATAAGGTTGGACAACTCTATATAAATCACTAGTTAACTTCTCAAATTTCCTACTACAAGAAAACTGGCTGTTGAACAAGTTAACTAAATCTGAAAAAGAAGTAACAGAATAAGGAGGAAGACTTAGCAGCCATTTAAGTGCAGATCCTGTTAGTGTGGATCCAAAACCCTTGCATAGACAAGCTTCCTTGAGTCTTTCGAGAATTGGATTGATCTCTATCCTTTCCCTATACTGAGCCACGTGCTCTTCTGGATCAGTGGTCCCATCATACGCCTTCATGTTGGGTGTTTGAAAGCGTTTCTGGATCTCCGCATCGCATATCGGTGGAGCGAATTTGGACAGCTTGTGGCTCCCTTCTGGTATTTTAGGAATTGGACGGACCACTCCTGGTACGCTGGATATCATATCCTTAAGCTTCTGAAGTTCCCTAGCCATAGCCTGATTGATACCTGTATCCTACATAGATCCAAGGTTAGTGTCTAAGGATATGTGATTATAGGCGTTATCTCTTGGTTGGTTGAACGTTGGCATCCCAGAAGTGTAGTTAAGATAAGAGGCATCTGCTACAGTAGCAGGTCCACCAGAGGCAATGGTCTGCATGGGGATGATGTCCCCTTCATGGACCTATGAAGTCCTTTGATGGTGAATTCCTGAGGATCCTTGATTCTGCCACAAGGATCCTTGAGGTTGGGAGCTGAAGGATCCTTGAGGATACCATCTAGAGGATCCTGGTTGAAGGATGGATGATCCTTGTTTAAACAGTGAGGATCCTTGAGCCTGTGGACCCATGGACCCCTGTTGAAGGATAGATGATCTTGGCTGAAACAGTAAGGATCCTTGAGCCTGTGGACCCATGGACCCCTGTTGAAGGATAGATGATCCTGGCTGAAAGAACGAGGATCCTTGAGTTTGTTAAACCACGGACCCTGGTTAAAGGATGGATGATCCTTGCTGGAAGATCGAGGATCCTTGGGTATGCTGACCCACTAACCCTGGTTGAAGGATGGAGGATCCTTGAGCATGTTGAGCCACGGATCCTGGAGTAGTGAAATCCAGTACCCTAGGCGTCAAGGGAGTCTGATCCTCCGCTGGCCTCTTTCTTTTCTTGAGATCTACAATTTAACGTAGGATCCTCTTGTTGGTTTTGTTCTGCTGCTCCATGTATGCCTTAACCTGTGAAAACATTGCAGAAACATCATTGTTAGATTTGACCATCGAAGTGGCAGAAGTGGTTTTTAAGCTCTGGAAGACTGGAATTTATGTCTTGTTTCCAGCCGCGGTGGTCCTTGGTGCTCCCGTAATTGGAGGAGGCATCGGCGGCAAAGTTCTTGATGAGAGAGAAACCGAGGATGGCATGGTTGATGAAGCAGAGGTTGATTGAGAAGCCATTGATGGTGATACGGGTATGAAAAGTTGAAAATTGATAGGAAATAATCTGGATTACAGCACCAATTGCCTCACGGTGGGCGCCAAATTGTTTTGGATAAAAACCACTCAAGGATAATGTATCCAAATTCGTAATTGTGAGGTCTAGTGCTATGATGATAATAATGAATATGTAAACGAAATAATGATGAACACAAGGATTTGATCACGAGGGAAAAAACCCTTGATTATGATAATCTTACTTCGGTAAAAAACTAGCAAGGTAATCTTTGGTCGAATCGCTTCGGTTAAGGATTAACAAGATAATCTTTGGTCGGATAGTATGTGACTATAATAACCTCCGGCATAAAAAACCCCCGGACGGTGAAAACTATCACCGTCAAGTTTATTAATGGTAAAATGTGATTACGAATGTTGTGGAGTTTATGATGGATGTTACAAAGTAAGCTAGTGAGTAGAGAGATTTCTTGAGCCTGCTCTAGTGTGTGTGTATACAATGTGTTTGTAGAGATCAGAGTGTATTGGTTGTGTTTCCTAGCTGATCATAGCCTCTATTTATACATAAAAGATAATAACTCTATGGAGTTATGAATAATAAAGACAATTAATTAATAATCCCTAAAAATCGGCCATGTCTTCAATATAAATGTAACAGCCACTTTGACCACATGCTCCATCACTCAGGCTGCGAAATAGGGGGTAGACCAGGTCTCTTAGCCGTTACATCTGTAAAATATATTGTTATACACAGGAAACAATCGTTAGTAAATAATAAGTACTGAGGATCCTTGATCCTGACGAGATCTGACTAAGGATAACTGATCCAAGAACATATGCCACGATAACGTATCCACAGTGTCAAATTTCTGTGCACTAACAGAAAATATGGTCATTTTCGGTGAATATCCACGTACTCAGTTTTTTCGGGCTGACGGTGAACCCCTTTGGCCGTAGTAGCCAAATTTCGAACGGGCCACGGGAAAGCTTTATGGACATCAAATTGATCCGTTCCTTTCGTAGAGTCATAAAATATTCGATGCAGGTCTCCACAACCGAAAATATGGTCATTTTCAGTGAATAGCCCTATGCTCAGTTTTTTCGGGCTGACCGTGAGCATACCCCTTTGGCCGTACTAGCAAAATTTTGAACGGGCCACGGAAAAGCTCTAGGGACATCAAATTGATCTGATTATTTAGTAGGGTCATAAAATATTCGATACAGGTCTCCAGGACAAAAAATATGGTCATTTTCGGTGAATAGCCCCATCCTCAGTTTTTTCGGGCTGACGGTGAACATACCTATTTGGCCGTAGTAGCAAAATTTCGAATGGGCCACAGGAAAGCTCTAAGGACATCAAATTGATCCGATTATTTCGTAGGGTCATAAAATATTCGATGCAGGTCTCCATGACCGAAAATATGGTCATTTTCAGTGATTAGCCACGTACTCAGTTTTTTCGGGCTAACGGTGAACATACCCCTTTGGCCGTAGTAGCAAAATTTTGAACGGGCCACGGGAAAGATCTAGGGACATCAAATTAATCCGATTCTTTCGTAGGGTCATAAAATATTCGATGGAGGTCTCCAGGACCGAAAATATGGTCATTTTCGGTGAATAGCCACGTACTCAGTTTTTTCGGGCTGACGGTGAACATAACTCTTTTGCCGTAGTAGCAAAATTTCGAACGGGCCACGGGAAAGCACTAGGGACAAAAAATTGATCCGATTCTTTTGTAGGGTCATAAAATATTTGATGAAAGTCTTAAGGATCGAAAATAAGTCATTTTCAGTGAATAGCTCCATGCTCAGTATTTTCGGGCTAACAGTGAACATACCCCTTTTGCCGTAGTGGCAAAATTTCGAACGGGCCACGGGAAAGATTCATGGACATCAAATTGATACGATCCTTTCGTAGGGTCATAAAATATTCGATGCAGGTCTCCACGACCGAAAATATGGTCATTTTCGGTGAATAGCCCCATGCTCAGTTTTTTCGGGCTGACGGTGAACAAACCACTTTGGCCGTAGTAGCAAAAATTCGAATGGGCCACGGGAAAGCTCTAGGGACATAAAATTGATCCGAGTCTTTCGTAGGGTCATTAAATATTCGATGCAGGTCTCCACGACCAAAATATGGTCATTTTCGGTGAATAGCCCCATGCTCAGTTTTTTCAGGCTGACGGTGAACAGACCCTATAGGCCGTAGTAGCAAAATTTGGAACGGGCCACCGGAAAGCTTTAGGGACATCAAATTGATCTGATTCTTTCGTAGGGTCATAAAATATTCGATGCAGGTCTCCAGGACCGAAAATATGGTCATTTTTGGTGAATAGCCACGTACTCAATTTTTTCGGGCTGACGGTGAACATATCTCTTTGTCCGTAGTAGCAAAATTTCGAACGGGCCACGGGAAAGCACTAGGGACATCAAATTGATCCGATTCTATCGTAGGGTCATGAAATATTCGTTGCAGGTCCCCAGGACCGAAAATATGGTCATTTTCGGTGAATAGCCCCAAGCTCAGTATTTTCGGGCTAACCGTGAACATACCCCTTAGGCCGTTGTAGGAAAATTTTGAACGGGCCACAAGAAATATTTAAGGACATCAAATTGATCAGTTTCTTTCGTAGGGTCATAAAATAATCGATGAAGGTCTCCATGACCGAAAATATTGTCATTTTCGGTGAATAGCCCCATGCTCAGTATTTTCGGGCTAACGGTGAACATACCCATTTGGCCATAGTGGCAAAATCTCGAACGGGCCACGGGAAAGATTCAGGGACATCTAATTGATCCGATTCTTTTGTAGGGTCATAAAATATTCGATGCAGGATTCCACGACCGAAAATTGGTCATTTTCGGTGAATAGCCCCGTGCTCAGTTTTTTCGGGCTGACGATGAACATATCTTGTTGGCCGTAGTAGCAAAATTTCGAACGAGCGACGGGAAAGCTCTAGGGACATCAAATTGATCCGATTCTTTCGTAGGGACATAAAATATTCGATGCAGGTCTCCACGACCGAAAATACGGTCATTTTCGGTGAATAGCCCCATGCTCAGGTTTTTCGGGCTGACGATGAACATACCCCTTTGGCCGTAGTAGCAAAATTTCGAACGGGCCACGGGAAAGCTCAGGGACATCAAATTAATCCGATTCTTTCGTACGGTCATAAAATATTCGATACAGGTCTTTAGGACTGAAAATAAGGTCATTTTCGGTGAATAGCCACGCACTCAGTTTTTTCGGGCTGACGGTGAACATACCATTTAGGCCGTAGTAACAAAATTTTGAACCGGCCACCGGAAAGCTTTAGGGACTTCAAATTGATCCGATTCTTTCGTAGGGTCATAAAATATTCGATGCAGGTCTCCAGGACCGAAAATATGGTCATTTTCGGTGAATAGCCACGTACTCAGTATTTTCGGGCTGACGGTGAACATATCTCTTTGTCCGTAGTAGCAAAATTTCGAACGAGCCACGGGAAAGAACTAGGTACATCAAATTGATCCGATACTTTCATAGGGTCATAACATATTCGATGCAGGTCTAAAGGACCGAAAATATGATCATTTTCGGTGAATAGCCCCAAGCTCAGTATTTTCGGGCTAACGGTGAACATACCCATTTGGCCGTAGTGGCAAAATCTCGAACGGGCCACGGGAAAGATTCAGGGACATCCAATTGATCCGATTCTTTCGTAGGGACATAAAATATTCGATGCGGGTCTCCACGACCGAAAATTGGTCATTTTCGGTGAATAGCCCCGTGCTCAGTTTTTTCGGTCTGACGATGAACATATCTCTTTGGCCGTAGTAGCAAAATTTTGAACGAGCCATGGGAAAGCTCTAGGGACATCAAATTGATCCGATTCTTTCGTAGGGACATAAAATATTCGATGCAGGTCTCCACGACCGAAAATATGGTCATTTTCGGTGAATAGCCCCATGCTCAGTTTTTTCGGGCTGACGATGAACATACCCCTTTGGCCGTAGTAGCAAAATTTCGAACGGGTCACGGGAAAGCTCCAGGGACATCAAATTAATCCGATTCTTTCGTAGGGTCATAAAATATTCGATACAGGTCTTTAGGACCGAAAATATGGTCATTTTCGGTGAATTGCCACGCACTCAGTTTTTTCGGGCTGACGGTGAACATACCCATTAGGCCGTAGTAGCAAAATTTTGAACGGGCCACCGGAAAGCTTTAGGGACATCAAATTGATCCGATTCTTTCGTAGGGTCATAAAATATTCGATGCAGGTCTCCAGGACCGAAAATATGGTCATTTTCGGTGAATATCCACGTACTCAGTATTTTTGGGCTGACGGTGAACATATCTCTTTGTCCGTAGTAGCAAAATTTCGAACGGGCCACGAGAAAGAACTAGGGACATCAAATTGATCCGATTCTTTCGTAGGGTCATAACATATTCGATGCAGGTCTAAGGATCGAAAATATGATCATTTTCGGTGAATAGCCCCAAGCTCAGTATTTTCAGGCTAACGGTGAACATACCCCTTTGGTCGTAGTAGGAAAATTTCAAACGGGCCACGGGAAAGCTCTAGGGACATCAAATTGATCCGAGTCTTTCGTAGGGTCATTAAATATACGATGCAGGTCTCCACGACCGAAATATGGTCATTTCGGTGAATTGCCCCATGCTCAGTTTTTTCGGGCTGACGGTGAACAGACCCTATAGGCTGTAGTAGCAAAATTTTGAACGGGCCACCGGAAAGCTTTAGGGACATCCAATTGATCCGATTCTTTCGTAGGGTCATAAAATATTCGATGCAGGTCTCCAGGACCGAAAATATGGTCATTTTCGGTGAATAGCCACGTACTCAGTATTTTCGGGCTAACGGTGAACATATCTCTTTGTCCGTAGTAGCAAAATTTCGAACGGGCCACGGGAAAGAACTAGGGACATCAAATTGATCCGATTCTTTCGTAGGGTCATAACATATTCGATTCAGGTCTAAAAGACCGAAAATATGATCATTTTCGGTGAATAGCCCCAAGCTCAGTATTTTCGGGCTAACGGTGAACATACCCCTTTGGCCGTGGTAGGAAAATTTCGAACGGGCCACGGGAAAGCTTTAAGGACATCAAATTGATCCGTTTCTTTCGTAGGGTCATAAAATATTCGATGAAGGTCTCCATGACCGAAAATATGGTCATTTTCGGTGAATAGCCCCATGCTCAGTATTTTCGAGCTAACGGTGAACATACCCATTTGGCCGTAGTGGCAAATCTCGAACGGGTCACGGGAAAGCACTAGGGACATCAAATTGATCCGATTCTTTTGTAGGATCATAAAATATTCGATGCAGGTCTCCACGACTGAAAATATGGTTATTTTCGGTGAATAGCCCCTTGCTCAGTTTTTTCGGGCTGACGGTGAACATATCTTTTTGGCCGTAGTAGAAAAATTTTGAACGGGCCACCGGAAATCTTTAGGGACGTCAAATTGATCCTATTCTTTCGTAGGGTCATAAAATATTCTATGCAGGTCTCCAGGACCGAAAATATGGTCATTTTCGGTGAATAGCCACGTACTCAGTTTTTTCGGGCTGACGGTGAACATATCTCTTTGACCGTAGTAACAAAATTTCGAACGGGCCGCGGGGTGGTTATAGGGCATAATTATGGATCTGATTCTTTCGTAGGATCATAAAATATTGCATGGAGGTCACCAAGTCCGAATTTTCGGATCCGATTCAGTGGTTCGACCCATACTCAGTTTTTTCTCCGGATCAGTGAACATACCCCTTTGGCAATACTGGCAAAATTTCGAACGGGCCGCGGGGTGGCGTTTGTTGGGACTTATATTTTAGACCGACGCATCGATTTAATCTTTGGGTGAAAAATATATTATTTTGGTCTCAACCAAGGGTGGATGGCTTGAAGACCAAGTCATGCTAGGCTAGTATAAATAGTTGTTTTTATTCATTTGTCTAGTATGAGTGACTGTATTGTGTATGTGTGAGATTTAGGGTTTTATCCCTTTGAGACAGTCTCCGCCGCCAGGATGAGCTCTCATGGTGGCTGCTGAGATATTTCTTAATTGATTGTATGTATGAATGTATGTATGAGTGTTTCATCTTAATGAGAATCATTCGGCTAATATTTCATACTACCTTTTCTTTCTTGTTTGTGTTTTGATTACAATTGTTCATCCTACTTTATTGTTGATTGTTAATCAAATCAGGCTCTCTCTCAATACACCTCATCCGTCCAACTAATATCATCATTCAAGAGTGAATCTGAATGAGATTCGTTCCTAACCCTAGACCCGAGCACCGCACCGTAGATTGGTAATGACTATTTTCACGCTTCCGCACCGGGGCTCGGAATTCACAGCGTTAGAGCATAATTATTGATCCGATTCTTTCGTATCAACATAAAATATTGCATGGAGGTCACCAAGACTGAATTTCGGATCCGATTCAGTAGTTCGACCCATACTCAGTTTTTTTCTCCGGATCAGTGAACATACCCCTTTGGCAATACTGGCAAAATTTCGAACGAGCCGCGGGTGGTGTCAGGGCATAATTATTGATCCGATTCTTTCTTGGGATCATAAAATATTGTATGGAGGTCACCGTGACCGAATTTCTGATCCGATTCAGTGGCTTAACCCATACTTAGTTTTTTCTCCGGATCAGTGAACATACCTCTTTGGCAATACTTGCAAAATTTCGAATAGGCCGCGGGGTGGCTATAGGGCATAATTATGGATCCTATTCTTTGGTAGGATCATAAAATAATGCATGGAGGTCACCAACACCAAATTTCTAATCCGATTAAGTGGTTCGATCCATACTTATATTTTTCTCCGGATCAGTGAACTGGTAAAATTTCGAACGGGCCGTGGGGTGGCTATAGGGCATAATTATGGATCCGATTCTTTCGTAGGATCATAAAATATTGAATGGAGGTCACCAAGACCGAATTTCGAATTCGATTAAGTGGTTCGACCCATACTGAGTTTTTTCTCCGGATCAGTGAACATACCCCTTTGGCAATACTGGAAAAATTTCGAACGGGCTGTGGGGTGGCGTTAGGGCATAGTTATTGATCCGATTCTTTCATAGAATCATAAAAGATTGTATGGAGATCACCAATACCGAATATCTGATCCGATTTAGCGGTTCGACCCATACTCAGTTTTTTCTCCGGATCAGTGAACATACCCCTTTGGCAATACTGGCAAAATTTCGAACGGGCCGTGGGGTGGTTATAGGGCATAATTATTGATCCAAATCTTTCAGAGGATCATAAAATATTGTATGGAGGTCACCATGACCGAAATTCTGATCCGATTCAGTGGTTCGACCCATACTCATATTTTTCTCCGGATCAGTGAACATACCCTATGGCAATACTGGCAAAATTTCGAACGGGCCGCGGGGTGGCTATAGGGCATACTTATGGATCCGATTCTTTCATAGGATCATAAAATAGTGTATGGAAGTCTCGAAGACCGAATTTCTAATCCGATTCAGTGGTTCGACCCATACTCATATTTTTCTCCGGATCCGTGAACATACCCCTTTGGCAATACTGGCAAAATTTCGAACGGCCGCGGGGTGACTATAGGGCATAATTATGGATGTCTGGTCCCCGATTTCAGCCGGATCTTACACAAATCAAGTCATAACTCACACAAATAAATGTGCCGACAAGAGAGTTAATGACGGGTTGCTATATTAAGAAAGATTACCGTTTGTTAAAGGCGGAATAAATAAAAAACATATGGTTGTTTAATCAGTATTCAAAGGTAACCAACACAAACAAGATTCACTCAAAAGATTTCCATTTATATAATATAAATTATACAAAGTGGATAATCGATTTAGGGTTTCTTGAAAGAAGGTTTTATCCGTACTATATTAAGACAGCCGTCACGCACACAATATTCTCTCTCAATTAATGTGCCTGTCTCTTTTTTTGCGGCGTGCCCTAAAACATTCTATTTATAGGCCTGCCACCCTATGACAACTGTTATTCCTTCTAGAAACCCTAAATGATAAGACATATTCAAGTTACATATTCAGAAATAATCCTAAGTGTAAAACAAGTCTTCCGGGTAGGCTTTGCATCAATCTTGTCTTTCCGAGTATGCTCTGCCATCCTTTAGGACTTGGTAATATAGAAGTGTGCTTGAAATCAGTTTCCGGGTAGACTTTACTTGAAGAGTATTTTACGAAGTAAAATACTCACCGCGTAGACTTCAGTCTTCTTGACTTTGTCAGACTTTGCCCGACAAACCCTTACGAGCAACCTTGTTCTTCAATGGTCCCTTCAACCCTTTGCTAGAGAATAGCTTATTAGAAAAGTGTGCTTGGTAGCACTTTTCCTTGCTTGAGGTGATCCTTGCCCGATCATACTTGAGATATATCATTAAATCATCAAGCCTACTTGGACCATACTTATTAATGAATACCTTGCCCGGTCTTCCAATTACTTGGCTTCATGAGCTTGGTTAGCCTAAAGCTTACTCGGAAATGAACTTTACTTGGCTATGAAGAACAAACCTGCTTGATACAGTGCACCATGCTCGGACTTGCATAAACTAGTGAACCTTGCCCGATAATACACTAATTTGCAAACCCTGCCCGGATTTCCACTAAAGAAGACTTCAAGAAGATAACCCTGCTCGATAGACAAAATATCATACCCGGCTAAGTAAAATCTTGCTCGGAAGTCTAAGGTGTGCCCGGATCCATACTTAGCAAGTTCTCAGGAGTTTGAGAAGATTCCAATCTTCCATATGTTCCATAGAACAAGTCTTTGACTTAACAATTTACTCCTTAGGTCAATTTCTTGACTCAACAATCTCCCCCCTAGATTGGAACACCTCAGCTGACCCAAAACACATCTATATTTACTTACACAGGATTAAAATACACATCAAATTAAAGTCAAGGTTACATAATCAAAATACATAAACAATTACATATTCAAAAGTTGTCAAACGACATTACAAATCAAATCCTACTCTATGAATCTTGTCTTCTTCTTTCATTGTAGGCAGCTTGTCTTCTGTTTGTTATCACTGATGCAGCTCTCATTTTAAAGATATCAAGGGCTCGGTAATGAGTATGACCTTCTGGTATGACTAAGTCGCTTATATCCATTAAATATTCATTATGAAAGCAATTCAAGTCCTCATCCTTCTTGATTATCCCCAGTACTTTTCCATCAGAGTTTTTCAGCAAGTAATGGTCATCTTTTTCTTTGTATTCAACTTCAGTAATGATGCCATTTCTTTGGACTGTGTAGTTGGGGCATGTCATTCTTCTTCCAAGGCTTAAGCATGCATTCAGGTTTGACACTGGATTCCTGTCTCTGACATTTATTTGGTAGTATAGTTCAGCTTTGTCCATTTTTATCAACTTCTCTGACCTTTTTGATCTGTGAAGTTGAATCATTCTCCAACTTCTCTTTTCTTTTAAGAACTGGAATCCCTGGTCAGCTTCTTTCTTCAAAAACTTTGAGAGATCATTCATTTTCCTACCTGCCATCTTGTTTCTGTCTCTATAATCATACAGGTCAAGTGTGGCCATTCTTTCTAGTTGTTCTTGAGTATATTCATAAAAGTAACTTTTCACAACTATCTCTCTCAGCTTTTTGCTTTCCATAATCACTCTTAAGCATTCAGATACAGAATCATAATAGAGTTCTCTTGGAAGATCCACATCTGATTGTGGTCTTGTTGTTCTTTGGAGTGGAGATCTACTTGATTCACCTCTTCCACCTTCACCTCTTCCACCTTGCGGTTGTCTTCTTGAAATTGGAGGCCTAAATGGAATAGACTTCATGGGTTTTCTTGGCCCCAGATTGAAAGTTTTGATGTAGATTGCCTCTACCATCTCAGGTGGAAGGTTAGTTAGTTCAACTACATCTTGTGCAGCTAGTTCTTTAAGATTGAGCAACATTTTTGCCATACCAGGTCTGTTTGACAGACCAGCAGATACAAATTTTCCATCAACAAAGCTTCTAGGGTTTTCTCCTTCCCTTAGAGCTTTCTCCCAATCAGCTTTTTGAATGTAGAAAAGATTTTTCAAATCTTCCTTTTCTAATGCATCAAAAGAGGCTTCATCCATTCCCCTTTGGTTTATCATTATCCCCCTTAGAATATTTATCATTTCTTCATTCTCCCAAGGGACAATTAGTTCATCTTCAGGATCAGGCTTATCTTCTTGAGGAGTTGGAGTTTCATCAACAGGTACTTCCTTTGTCATTTCCTTTTCTCTCTGAATCTTCTGTTTCTCCCTCAGAGTCATTATCTTTCTTTTCTTTGTTGGAGGCTCAATAGATGTTTCAGATTGTTTAGCATAGCTCTCAGTTTGGACCCTCTTCAGTTTTTCTTTTCTTTCCAGTTTGTTGTATTGGTCCAACACTGATTCTCTAGGTAGGTTCTCAACAATTTCATGTCGGTCCCTCAACACTCAGCTAGATCTTAATCAATCATGTTGTGACATTCGTGACAAAACGAGGTATACTATATTCACTACGTAGCAAGTAAACGATAAATCGGTTAATTCGTAGTGCTTAAACGAGTAACCGACCAATACTAATTATGACCCGTATACATACTGGGGGTCATATACGAGTTATATATATGTTATAGAGGCTAACATATCGATATTTAGGCCCCAGTACGTTTAAAACTTTTTAAACGAAAAAGGTTTCGTTTATCGATACGCTATAAGCTTAAACGCAATCGCTAATATCAAAACGAGCATCATAGCATCCGTTAAGCCGAAAAAGATTTATAAAACACTTATATGACATGTTCTAAGCAATCCGTGAAAATATTTTGGAATTCTACAACGAGTCAGTACGTTTTTCTTATTTTACAAAACTAGGCTGAAAAACACTCGTTTTCGCGCTGGTTTTCGCACTCGAACTAGTTTTCTTGCGAAAAACCGAACCCAAACTAAATTTTGGACCGACTTTTACGCGTGGCATGAAAACCGAGGCACCATTGGGTCAAAAGGAGGCCTAATGGGCCCTTATAACCTTTTGCCGCCAAGGGGGACAGCCCACCCCCTTCTAGTATCTTTTATATAAATAAATATTAAGAAGATATTTATAAAGGAAAATTTCCAGAAATCAGCAGACACTCTCTTCTTCATCAAGTTTCATCAAAACCCTAAGGTAATTAGTGATTTTTCCTTGATTTTTAACCATGATTAACATAGTTTAACCATGAAAAATTAATCCTTGATTAGTTTTAAACATGTTTAACCATCCAAAAACCATAAAAATCAAGTAAAACCAGTTTTGATGTTAAGCATTTTTACAAACCAGGAACATATACTTTTTTTGGTCAAAAACGCGGATTAGAACATGAATACAACGTTTTTACGGTTAGAAAGTTCGGTTTGAACCCAAAACCGAAACCCTTATTATCAAGGCTGTCACATGGATGATTTATGCTTGGTTTGATGTTATATGATATGTAGATACACTGAGTTTGCAACCCGAGACCCGGAGAGTCGTTTAAGCTAGCAAAATTCATGGAAAACCGACAAGGTAAACCCGTAACACTCGTTTAAGGGCTGTTTAGTATTAGGTTGTGACTTGCTTGTTTTTAGCTTGTGAAAATTTTCTGGGACATTAGGGATCATATAAATGAGTCCCTGTTCAAATTTGGTAATTTTTCGATAAACGGAGAATATTTGGTGAATTTATTTCCGTTTATGAGCGTTTATTTGGGAAAAATAGCTAAACATATTGAAAAATTATGAAACTTGGTTTTGGAGTTTAATATGTTATGGTAAGATCACTGGTAAAATTTGGGGATAATTGGAAATGCCTAAGTATGGTTTGTGCAATTATGGTTTAACCGAATTTTAACAGCCGAAAAACGCACAAAAAGGCATTTTTTCAAAAGAGTTAGGTTCTGGAGATTTTTTAGGGGCTATTTAATAACATTGAGGCCATTTTTTAAAATTATTGGATTTTTCGGAGGTCGTTTGATATAAACGGGCCATTTATTACACGATTATAACCTATTAAATGAATTTTTATAAGTAAATAATTAATCATAAAATTTCTGAAAATATTTTTATAAAATTCTCCATGTCTTAATGTATTTTTAGAAAAGTTTACATAATTTATATATAAGTACATATTTAGTTATGATTAATCAAAGATTTAAATTATAATTGTTTTAACGAAACAGGTAGTTTTGTGTTTAACGGACTGACTGGTATGTCAAAATATCAAAAGTGGTCAAATATCATATTTTTGAATGATATTGATAAAAACGAACTTTTTACGAGAATTCCGGACAATTCGGGTGGATTGTACGTGTTTTGTATAATCAAACCCGTGTGAAAACGGAAACGAACCCTGCGATCAAACCAGATACCGAAACCTTAAAATTCTTTAATAAATCAAATCATTTTATCAATCAATATATTTACTTAAGTTTATGTGATCTTACCTAATCCCGAAACACATAAACGATCAACTTGGCTAGGCTCGGGAAACGGTGAAACTGAGCCAAATCCAGTTTTAATATTTTCATAGTATACAACGTCACAATCTAAGACTATGGTTATGTTCTGGGCTTAACAGCTATACCCAGATTATCTATACAGCCCGACTTAGATTGAACACTGTATGCCGGAACATGTTAACCCAGTTGCACATTGTCATTTAAACTTATTACATACTGCTATGTGGTGTTAGACATAGTACATACTTGGGGCAAAGTGGCTGTTAACTGCCAACGGGAGTGCATGGGCAGGGGTGGCCATGTGTTTTAGCTCGTTTCGGTTTCACTTGTGGCTTAGGATAATACATCATACGCATACATGTATACATACACACTGTAAACTTTACGAACTCGTATACTGATTTCGTTGATACTCGTGAAACTTGAAACTCACCAACTAGACGTAGTTAACCCGTTTTAACATGCTTTTCAGGTAAAGAGAAAGTGGAATGAATTGCTTACATGCTTGGTGTTAGAAGTAGAGTTGAATAACTGTGAATAGACGCAGACATATAATATTAAATAAAAAGCTCGTAAACCGGTTATGTGATTCTCATCTAGTTTGTAAACATAGTACCAACCCATGTAATATGATGTAAATTAGTTGTTGAATTTCTTTATAAACAATGTTGTTGATACCAGTGTTATCTGTTACATTCTCGTATTACGCTTCCGCAACTACCTAGTCGGGGTGTGACAGAAGTTGGTATCAGAGCCATTGGTTATAAAGAATTAGGATGTCCCTTAGGATACCCTAAGATAACCTTAGGCTCGATTAACTCTGGGAATAAAATAATATTAAATAATATACACTGATGATTCTCGTGATGAACGCGAATGGACAAGTGGGTTATTATGGTCCGGAACGTAATAACGGACTTGTTTGTACGAGGAAATTCGAGAAGAAGTCGATAAACAATCGAATAGGTAAAAAAAACAGCAACATATGTGTATAAAATATAATAATAAATAAATATCTGTGTATATAAACGATTATTTGTGCTTATGTGTATAAATACCTGCATGTATTCTACTATGATTAATATAGAAGGATATTATTCTTATTACTAACCATTGTGCAGGAATATGTCAAGATCTACTGATCGTTTATCTAATACCCTACCAACATGGTCTGAGGAGAAGGAGGAGGATCCAGAAGAGGAAACTGGGGAGGAATCAGAGGAAATGGAGGAAGGTTCAGATGCGGTAATTCCCCACGAGGTACCCTCAGGTCAACCCGACTTATCGGGTTACCGTTGTGATACCTATCCCCCTAGGGAATCCCCTAGGAATGTTGTAGGACAGGGAGCTACTAGTGCTTATCATTCACCTATTAGAGCACCCAGATCCCCTACTCCACCTGTACAGATACACCAGTACCCCCACCCACTATTAGAAACCGTCAGACCGCTCGTATTTCAGTGCGGCCACCTGAGCACACCTCTCCCCCACCTCGATCTACGTATCATAGGGGAGAAACATCACGTGTCCAGGTCACTGAGATACCTATTCCTACTTGGGGTTTACCCGCCCCGGTACCCGAGCCACCTCGTCATTCTGATTCAGCATGGTTGGGTTTAGCGACTGATCAGCTTTTAGAACAATCACATTCGATAAATAACCTAAACCAGCATAGACATGATATGCAAGATCACATGTGGTACATGGAGCAAGAAATCAGAATTGTGCAAAGATCCAGTGCTCATAGCCACGGGCGTCAGGATCGGGAAATGATACTACTAGGAGTATGTTTAGCGGTTAATGCAGCCCTAGTGGCTGCTGTTGTTTGGTTGTGGCTCCATGTTGCAAAGAATGGATAGGACATAGTAGTCTAACCTTATGTATATAGTCTTTTGATATCCCAAGCAGCATTTTGTTACAGCGTGTTGGGCTGACTTGGGAGTTGTTTGTGGTTTAGTACTATTTCAAGCACTGGCCCTTATTGGGTTAAGTCTACATGTCACGTAGTGACAAATTTTTATACGCATATACAAGCGCTGGCCTATACCAGGTTAAGCCTATGCGCTAATTTTGGATGCATATGTACAGTAATGATTATAATTAATACAAATGTGTTTTCTTTGGCATAGTTGTGTGTAGTGAAATTGTAATATCATAAAGTTGTGCTGGTCATAGTGAAACGATATTGATTATTATATAATTGATTATTTTATAGAATGGCCCCGAAGAAAGCAAACCCTTTGTCTGAGACGGAAGTGGCCGCAATGATTGCTCGTCAACTACAAGCAGTGATACCAACAATTGTAGCACAAGTCACTGCAGGCATACGTGCTAACAATACTATTAATCAACCTACGAGCACCACCACGGCCACTGCTAATATACCTCCGCCAGACACTAATGTAGCCCTGGGTGTTACTACCCCGGTGAATACTGATAATGTCATAAATAATAATAACACTCGCCCAACTATGAATGTCACTGGGAACCCAGAACCTGTTGTGCACCCTGATAATATCCCGAACCCAAACCCTGTACCGATTGTTAACACAACTAATAATGATAATACTCGGACCAATACCGATAATAACAATAATAATAACCGAGAACCCCCACGTCAGGAGTACTCATACAAACAATTTACATCATGTAAACCGATTGAGTTTAAGGGTATTGAAGGACCTAGCGGGCTGGTCAAATGGATAGAAAAGACCGAATCAGTAATTAATATCAGTGAGTGTCCACCGAACCGCGTGGTCAAATTTGCTACCGGTATGTTTCTAGACCAAGCGCTGATGTGGTGGAATACGGTAGTCCAAATAAGGGGACACGATGCTATTAATCGTATGTCATGGACTGAATTAAAAACCCTCATGCTAGAGCATTTTTGTTCTAAAAGTGAGATTCAGAGATTAGAACACGAGTTATGGAATCTGGAAATGAAAGGAGCGGACCATGTGGGATACACGAATCATTTTAACGAACTGTCCCGCTTAGTTCCGTGGTTAGTTACACCGGAAGCGAAGCGAATTGAACGTTATATTTGGGGACTGACCCCTGCTGTGAGAAGTATAGTGAATTCAGTAGCCCACCCAACATTAGAAAGTGCTGTATCTCAAACGGGTGTCGTTACTTTTGATCTGATGAGAAGTGGAGTGATAAGGATGCCAGGTGAAACAACAAGTTTAAAACGAACTGATTATGGGACAAGAATGCAAGGAAACCCTCAAAACAAGCGGCCTCATCCAAATACCCGAAGTTATGCCATGACAAGTTCTAATGTAAAACAAGAGACCTAGAAAGGGACGTTACCGAAGTGCAGAAGATGTAACTTTCATCATGTGGGTGATTGCAAACCGATCATTTGTCAAAAGTGTGGAAGAACGGGACACTATGCCCCCAACTGTAGAACCCCCACCAACACTGTTAACCGTTCATAGCAATCAACTCAACTACCTCGACCTCAATCAACCCGCCCACAACTCAACCAACAAACCCCACCTACCACGAACCTCCGTGCCTGCTATGAATGTGGCAGTACGGAACACTTTCGGAGATACTGCCCCAATCTGAACCAGGGTGCAGCGAGAAGGCAAAACCAAGCACAAGCATCAACCTCCAACGCAGCTAGGGGACGCGCGTTTGTATTAGGATCGGGTGAAGCGCGTCATGATCCGAATGTGGTGACATGTACATTCTTAGTTTCGGGTCAGTATGCTTCAGTTTTGTTTGATACGGGCGCCGATAGAAGTTTCGTATCTATTAACTTCTTACCTTTAGAAAATATGCCGGTTAGTGAACTAACAAAACCATATACTATAGAACTCGCTAAAGGTAAGTCTATACTCGTTAACCAAATAGTCCGAAACTGTTCCCTTATCCTAAACGACCACCCATTCCTTATTGATTTACTTCCAGTGGAATTGGGAAGTTTCGATGTTATAGTTGGTATGGACTGGCTATCTAAGTATAAAGCTGAAATTGTCTGTCAGGATAAGACTGTTAGGATACCTCTTCCGAATGATGAGGCGATGATTGTTCAAGGTGAGAAATCTGGTACGGTATTGCCTCTAGTATCCCAACTTAAGGCATTAAAGTATTTGCGCCAAGGTTGTACATTATACTTGGCGAGTGTAACAGTTAAGGAACCCGAGGAAAAACGAATGGAAGACATCCCAGTGGTACACGGGTATTCAGATGTATTCCCCGATGAGTTGCCTGGTTTACCACCGACCCGACAAGTTGAATTCCGTATTGACTTGATACCGGGAGTAGCACCCATTGCTAAGGCACCTTATCGACTTGCACCTTCTGAAATGCAAGAACTGTCCAACCAGTTACAAGAATTACTGGACAGGGGTTTTATCCGACCTAGTTACTCACCGTGGGGAGCACCAGTGTTATTTGTAAAGAAGAAAGATGGGAGTTTTCGAATGTGTATTGATTACCGGGAATTGAATAAAGTGACTATAAAGAATAGATACCCCTTACCTCGAATTGATGAGTTGTTTGATCAGCTCCAGGGTGCGAAGTATTTTTCAAAAATTGATCTTAGATCTGGTTATCATCAAGTAAGAATTCAGGAAGAAGACGTACCAAAAACAGCTTTCCGAACTCGGTATGGTCACTATGAATTTTTGGTTATGCCGTTTGGGTTGACAAATGCACCTGCAGTGTTTATGGACCTCATGAACCGAGTTTGCAAACCTTACCTTGACAAGTTTGTGATAGTGTTTATCGATGACATTTTGATATATTCGAGAAGTAAGGAGGAACACGAACAACATTTGCGGGAAATCTTAAAATTATTGAGGCAAGAGAAGTTATACGCAAAGTTGTCCAAATGTGAGTTTTGGTTACAAGAAGTACAGTTTTTGGGGCACATTGTGAACCATCAAGGGATCCAAGTAGACCCAAGTAAAATTGAGGCCATTAAAAATTGGCAAGTGCCTAAGTCACCAAGAAAAATTCGTCAATTCTTAGGACTAGTCGGGTATTATAGAAGATTCATTGAAAACTTTTCAAGTATTGCCCAACCTCTAACCCTCCTAACTCAAAAAGATCGAGTGTATGAATGGGGAGAAGAACAAGAAATGGCCTTCCAAACGTTAAAAAAGAAGTTATGTGAGGCTCCAATATTAAGCATTCCAGATGGAACTGATGAATTGGTGGTATATTGTGACGCATCTCGTAAAGGTTTAGGATGCGTACTGATGCATAGAAAGAAAGTAATAGCATATGCTTCTCGACAATTAAAAGTACATGAAAAGAATTATACGACCCATGATTTGGAATTGGGAGCAGTTATCTTTGCATTGAAGATTTGGATATATTACTTGTATGGCACCAAATGTACCATCTATACTGATCACAAAAGCCTACAACACATATTCGATCAGAAAGAGCTAAACATGAGACAAAAGAGATGGGTAGAACTGTTAAATGATTATGATTGTGAGATTAAATACCATCCGGGTAAGGCCAATGTAGTAGCTGATGCTTTAAGCCGAAAAGACAGAGTCAAACAATTAAGGGTACGAGCACTCGGAATGATTGTTCAAAGTTGCTTAACCGAACAAGTTTGTGTTACACAAGGTGAGGCTTTGAAGGCAAATCAGATAGAAAAAGAAGAACTACATGGAAATGAAAGGAATTTTGAGAAGAAAATTGATGAAGTATATTATTATAAAAACCGGGTCTGGATTCCTACACTTCATAAACTCCGAAAGTTGATTCTTGATGAAGCACATAAGTCCAAATATTCTATTCATCCAGGTACTGATAAGATGTATAAGGATGTTAAAGAATTTTACTGGTGGCCTGGCATGAAAAAGGATATAGCCGTGTATGTAAGTAAATGTGCAACATGTGCAAGGGTGAAAGCGGAATATCAAAAAACTTCGGGAATGTTACAACAACCCGAAATCCCACAATGGAAATGAGAACAAATTACCATGGACTTTGTGACGCACCTTCCTAAAACCTCCCGAGGACACAATGCTATCTGGGTAATTGTTGACCGATTAACCAAATCCGCACACTTTATCCCCATCCGTAACAACTACACCACCGAAAAACTCGCTCAAATTTACATCGATGAAATTGTATCCCGACACGGAGTACATCTTTCAATTATTTCAGATCGAGACAGTCACTTTACTTCACATTTCTGGCAAGCAGTACATATCACACCCTCAAAATCCACTAACGGAGTTTTACCGTCAAAGGGTGTGAACTAACAGGATCAGAATCATTAGTTATAATCAAACCATAAAACAAAGTTTCAAAACCATGAAAACGTTTACGAGTAACTAAATGCAGAAGCGTAAAACCATAGCAAACAATGTTACGTCACGCAGGACGACTTAAAACCCAATGATAACAGTTAAAAATAAGTTTGCATAGTTAAAAGTGTTTCAAGCAATGCATGTTCCTAAACCGCGCGCCCGCCTCGGCTACCTGAGAATAACATACTAAAAGTGTCAACACAAGGTTGGTGAGTTCACAAGTTTATATAAAATAAAGCGTTCAGCGTTTTGCGTAAGCGTTTTGCGTTACAGCGTTTTGCGTTACAGCGTTTTGCGTTAAGCGTTTTGCTTTACCAGATAGTGTTATGTCAATTATATATCTATAGGTAGCTAGCCTATAAAACAAGTATCACTAAGTGTTCGACACCGAAGATGACTGTTTATCATTTGCCTTGCCACCAGGTCATCCAGACCATGGTATGTGTTTAGCCAAGATTACACCCACTCGACCTCCAGTCGAGTTTAGCGTTGGGTGGGGTTTGTCAAACCCAGTAGTACTACTCAACAATGACTCGCTATTATCCAATATTAAACGGTTCGATGTGAATGAAGGACTTTAGTTATTGCGTTTGCCACTTAGTCTTTACAAGTGATATATAATCTATATTAACAAAATCTTAAATGCGTTTCGGAGTATGTTATCTCCCCCAAGTGAAAAGCGTTTAAAAAGTTTAAAAGGGGAAAGTGAACTCACTGTTTGCGAAGTATTCCCAAAATAATTCACCAAGATGCGCGTCACAGAAAAACTCTCTCTAGCGTTCTAAAACAACAAAGAGATTTTTCTAAGTGTCGGAATATTATCGAGTCTCTAGACCCGGCACATAATACCTATGCACATAACATGTTTCGTGTTTCGTTTGTGAATTGTGTGTGACTTTAACAAATGTATTTGTGATACGTTACATGTGTAAACAATTATTTACGTGTCATGTATTCATAAAGTACATCACTAGCAATTACTCCCCGTAAGGGCAATTTGGTCAACACATAACAATTAACTAGCCATTATTCCCCATGAGGGCAATTTGGTCAAATCATGACAATCAATTAGCAATTATTCCCCGCAAGGGCAATTTGGTCAACACATAACAATTAACTAGCCATTATTCCCCATGAGGGCAATTTGGTCAAATCCTGACAATCAATTAGCAATTATTCCCCGCAAGGGCAATTTGGTCAAAACATAACAACTATATAGCAAGTATCATGTTTCATGCATTTTCACAAAACTCAGCAGCTAGTTCCATCGAGACAGAAATCCTACTTGAAAGATTGTACTATTCCACCGATCATAGCATCTCAATTAATTTACCAAAAATCATCACAAAATCATATATGTCTTAGGTTTCCAGAACATATTTTATTATATTTTTATTCCACATAGGTTTCTCACAATCATCAAATCATTACAGCAAACTCATAACAGTCAAATTCATGCGCAACAGAATGTTATTTGAAATTACCGTTAAACGAAAAATCCAATAAATGCAAGACCACTTGGGTTAGGTTCCTAACTCAATGAGTCAACTTCCAGAAGTGGATCCAACCCAATTGGTCTTGTAGTTCATGAGATATAACATTTACAAAACAACCTAACAGCAGGTCTAACAGCTCAGCTTTGCACAACGTTTTTGTAAAATCATAAAAGTTAACTTTTCCACGTCCAAAAATTGCAAATTTATATTCTTTAGAAACTAGACTCAACTTAGTTTACTGTAGTATCAATAATCTCAACCAATTTTCACATTTACACTTCGTTACAGTCACTTAAACATCAATAACACAATCTGTCCAGAAACTGTTTGCATCCAAACTCAACATATTAACTATCTATGGACCATCATGCATTCATATAACACTCTAGACTCCATAAACACTATCCATGCACATCAATTACACATTACATACATGATTAGGGTTTTTGTTTGAACTCAAATCAAAGACACAACAATTAACATGTAACAATATCAATTCTAGTTATCAAATCATCATCAATACATCATCAAATCAAACAAAATCATATGAACACACTAACATATAAAAATCAGCATCTAGGGTTTGTAATTAACCCAATAAAAGTCAAGATTAAGTATAAAGGATGCATAGGATAGTTGATTATACCTTCCTAGCACCTTAATCTTGAATCAAAAGCTTAAAATTTGTTGTATGTATGTGTGTGTATGTCGACGGCAGCCAAGGAGCCAAGGGGGGAGGGGCTGATCGGTTTGTGTAGGGAGAGAAATAACAAGTTAGGGTTTATTATTATTATTATTATTTATAATAATACTATGTTACACTTTGGCCCCTCCACTTCTAAGTATTACTTATCTAGCTTAAACTAACTTGTTTACATCTTGAGTTAGTGTTTATAATGATGTTATCACATAACACATAAGTCTAACACATAATTATCACATAATTACTGTTTTGACGTTTTTCGTTTATTCACCAATCGTTTGTGTCAACTCGTTTGCGTTTCGGTGCAATTCCCGAAAGACTACACATGTAGTAAGTGTTACGCGTCATTTAAACCCTAGTTTAAATGTAATGAAGTGTGCGTTATAGATTCAATGATCTTAAGTTTGAATTGACGGAGTTGAGTTAACGGAGTTAACCTGAAATTGACGATTGTCACATCATTCCCATGTTAAGGAATTTTCGTCCCGAAAATTTGAGTCAAGTCGTGATGAGTGTCTGAAAAAGTAAGAAAAATTTTTCAGTTTGTCATATCATCCCCTAGTAGAAAGAAATTTCGTCCCGAAATTTAATTCATACCTCCGGTGATTTCTGACGATTTCCCGGGTTTCGCGGTTTTCTGTGTGTTGGTCAGCCCTTCAAAAAGGTGAGGATACTTTTTCATCATTTGATCCTCGCGTTCCCACGTGAACTCCGGTCCACGTCTTGAGTTCCAACGAACCTTAACGATTGGAATTTTGCTGTGCTTGAGCGTCTTGGTTTCCCAATCCAAAACCTCGACTGGTTCCTCAATGAAACGTAACTATTCATCAAGTTGTAGTTCATCCAAAGGGACCACTGGGGTTTCATCGGATAAGCATTTCTTCAAATTGGATACGTGGAATACATTGTGTACGCCACTGAGTTCCGTTGGTAGGTCCAGTCGGTACGCCACCGGACCAATGCGCTCAGTTATCTGGTAGGGACCAACATATCGTGGGTTGAGTTTGTTTCGCTTACCAAAGCGTACCACACCTTTCCAAGGTGAGACTTTGAGTAACACTCGATCGTTCACTTGAAATTCGAGAGGTTTTCGGCACTTGTCGGCGTAACTCTTTTGGCGATCTCGTGCTGCTGCCATGCGATTTCGAATTTGAACAATCTTTTCCGAAGTTTCGAGTACCAGTTCTGGACCAGTGATTTGGCTATCACCCACCTCTGCCCAGCAGAGTGGTGATCGACACTTCCGTCCGTACATCGCTTCAAACGGCGCCGCTTTAATACTTGCGTGGTAGCTGTTATTATACGAAAACTCTACCAAAGGTAAGTGAGGTTCCCAACTTTTTTCGAAATCCAACACGCATGCACGCAACATATCTTCCAGGGTCTGAATAGTTCGTTCACTTTGCCCATCCGTCAGAGGATGGTATGCTGTGCTCATATCAAGACGAGTGCCTAGTGCGCTTTGCAGCGACTTCCAAAAGTGCGAAGTGAAACGAGAATCTCGATTGGAAATGATTGAGACAGGCACTCCGTGCCTACACACCACTTCTTTCATGTAAACACGAGTCAGTCTTTCCATTTTGTCCGATTCCTTAATCGCTAAGAAGTGTGCAGACTTAGTCAACCGGTCAACGATCACCCAGATGGTATCGCATCCCGTCGGTGTCTTAGGTAAACCCGTAATAAAATCCATTGAGATGTGTTCCCATTTCCACATTGGGAGTTCCGGTTGTTGCAGTAGACTAGATGGTTTCTGGTATTCTACTTTGACTCGGGCGCAAGTCAGGCATTTGCTCACGTAGGTGGCAATGTCGGCTTTCATGTTCGGCCACCAATAAAGTGCCTTTAAGTCATGGTACATTTTATCTGAGCCAGGGTGGATAGAATATCGGGACTTGTGTGCCTCGTCCATTACCAGAGTTCTCAACTCTCCGAACCGTGGAACCCAAATCCGGTTCTTAAAATATCGAACCCCGTCCGATCTGGTTTCAAGTTGCTTGTTCATGCCCCGCATGAGTTCCGATGGAAGATTATCATCTTTCAAAGCTTCGAGTTGCGCCTCGCGAATCTGGTCAGGTAAGTTGGCATGAATCGTGAGTTGCAATGCTCGCACTCGTCTGGGTTTATCTGTTTCTTTTTTGCTGAGGGCGTCGACCACTACATTGGCCTTGCCAGGGTGATACTTGATGGCACAATCATAATCCTTAAGCAACTCGACCTAACGACGCTGTCGCATGTTCAGCTCCTTCTGATCGTAGATATGCTGGAGACTCTTGTGGTCGGTGTAAATGGTAAACTTGGTACCGTACAAGTAATGCCTCCATATCTTAAGGGCAAACACCACAGCTCCGAGTTCCAAATCATGGGTCGTGTAGTTCTTCTCGTGAACCCGTAGTTGTCGAGAGGCATAAGCTATAACCTTCTCTAGTTGCATCAGCACACAACCGAGACCTTGTATCGATGCGTCATAGTGTACCTCAAAATTTTCCGTTCCCTCGGGGAGGGCTAGAATAAGGGCGCTACAGAGTTTGGTTTTCAACAGTTGAAAAGCGGATTCTTGCGCATCACCCCAATTGTACTTAGTGCCTTTGTGATTCAAATTGGTGAGGGGTTGAGCAATCTTTGAAAATCCTCGATGAAACGTCGGTAGTAGCCGGCCAGTCCTAGGAATTGCCGCACCTCAGTCGGAGTCTTAGGTGCTTCCCAGTTTTTGATGGCCTCTACCTTACCGGGATCGACATGGATACCATTCTCGTTGATCACATGTCCTAAAAAGTGAACCTCGCGAAGCCAAAACTCACATTTCGAAAGTTTAGCATACAGTTGTTCCTTCTTCAATAAGTCCAGGATTACCCTTAAGTGTTCTTCATGGTCAGCTTCGTTCTTGGAGTAGACGAGAATATCATCAATGAAAACAATCACAAACTTGTCGAGGTACGCCTTGCATACTCGATTCATGAGATCCATAAATACGGCTGGTGCGTTGGTTAGTCCAAAAGGCATAACCGAAAACTCGTAGTGACCATACCGTGTTCTGAATGCCGTCTTTGAGATATCTTCTTCGCGCACTCTTAGTTGGTGATAACCAGATCGCAGATCGATCTTCGAGTAGTAACTCGATCCTTGAAGCTGGTCAAACAAATCATCAATTCGGGGTAAAGGATAACGGTTCTTGACCGTCACCTTGTTCAACTCCCGGTAGTCGATACACATGCGGAAAGTCCCGTCCTTCTTTCGGAAACACAAGACAGGGGCTCCCCATGGTGATGAACTAGGTCGGATGAAACCCTTATCCAACAAATCTTGCAACTGAGTGGACAACTCCTGAAGCTCCGCCGGTGCGAGCCGATACGGGGCTCGTGCTATGGGTGCTGCACCAGGGGTCAACTCGATTTGGAATTTGACTTGTCGTACAGGAGGGAGTCCGGGCAAATCCTCCGGGAAAACTTCCGGAAAATCTCGCACAACTGGTATTTCTTCAATTCGCTTCTCCTCCGTGGGTTTCTCAACAATTGGCGCCAAAATTGCCGGATGATTCTTTCGTAGGTACTTCTGCGCCTTCATAAGGGTAATGACGCTGGTGGTCATGCCGCTTCTCTCACCTCGGATCGAAATGATCTCGCTGGAAGGGGTAGTAATGTGGACTATCTTGTCGTGACATATAATCTCCGCTCGGTTCTCGGATAACCAGTCCATGCCGACAACGACATCGAAACTACTAAGCGTAAAAGGAATAAGGTCGATATCAAAGACATGACCTGACAGTTTTAACTTACATCCCGCAAGTACATGCGTCGTTACTATAGTCTTACTGTCAGCTAATTCAACAGGAAACTTAGCATCTAACGGAGTTGGAGTTAAGTCTAAGAGTTGGCAAAAGGCTTTCGACACAAAACTCCTATCAGCTCCAGTGTCAAACAATACAGAAGCAAAACAATCGTTCACAGGGAACTTACCAGTCACCACGTACGGATCATTGCTGGCTTGACCCGACCCAATTACAAAAGCTCTTCCTTTGCCATTGTTTCCGCCACTACTGCCACTTCCGTTACTTCCGTTGTTGTCGTTCTGTTTCAGCTTGGGACAATCTTTCCTGAAATGACCTTCCTGCCCACATTCGAAACATCCCTTCGTCGTCATAGGTGGTTTAGGAGCACCCTTTGCCACAAGGTCTCCTCTACATTCCTTCGCCTGGTGACCCATCTTTCCGCATCTCTGACACTTGACACGGTCACACGGGCCAACATGATGATAGTTGCACCTATTGCACTTTGGATATTTCCCAGCATATCCACTCGAACCCTGCTCGCTACCGTTGTTGTTGTGACTCTGATTGTTAAAGCTCCTAGTGAATTCGGGCTTACGGTAGTGTTGTTGCTGTGGGAGGTTTGAGGACGAGGATCTGGTGTTGTCAAACTTTCTCTTTCCGCTGCTCGGGTTGCTGTTGCTGTTGTTGTCATTACTCGGGTTGTCACGGGCTTTCGCGGTTGAACCCCTAGGTGGTAACGCACCTTGGGTCACAGCTTGATCCGTCAGTTTGTGAGCTAAACGGATCGCTTGTTGAATCGTGGCTGGTCTGGAAGACGTCACCATGCCCTGAATTTGCGGTGCTAACCCATCAATATACATTTCAATCCTCTTACTCGGCGGATCTACCATCCGCGGACACATCACCGCTAACTCGTGAGAACGAGTAGTGTAGGCTTCGATTTCTGAGCCCACCATCTTCAGCGACCAAAATTCTGACTCCAACTTTGAAATCTCTTCTCTCGGACAGTACTCCTCTCGCATCATGTTCTTGAACTCCTCCCAGTTCATAGCGTTAGCCAGTTCCAATCCAAGGATCTGCACGTTCGAATTCCACCAAGTGAGGACAGAATCCTCCAGTGTTCCAGCAGCGAATTTGACCCTACTGGCAGGGGGACAATTACACATCTCAAAAGCCGACTCAGCCTTCTCAGCCCAACGCAGGAAGCCTATAGCTCCCTCAGTGCCCTTAAACGAACTGGGCTTGCAGTCAAGGTAATTCTTGAAAGTACACGTTCCACTTGGACCTCCAGCTTGATTCTGAATGTGTGCGGCTAGAGCTGCCGCTGCATGGTCGTTCAGCAGAGTTTGGAGTTCAGCTGCAGTCAAGTTGATGTTACCACGTCTGTGTCCAGCGTTTCTTCCAGCCATTTCATAGAATCACGGTATAAAATGTTAAACATGAATTTTTCTTTCATATACAACACACCATACATGCAATAAAAAGATAGGTAAGAAAGACATAAGAAACGACATCACATCACAACCATATATTAATCTAAATAAAAATTCATGATTAAAACCATTGTATTCGTTACAAAGTATTTCCAATCAATCCTTAAAATCATAGAAAATAATAGTTCGGATGGAGACAACCCCTCAATCTAGGTGTCATCATCACTAGATGTCATCATCTGAGGACACCTCTGAGTGTGCCTCCTCCTCAGCCGGTTCTTCCTTCGGTTCTTCTTCGGGTTCCTCCTCGGGATCTTCCTCGGGATCTTCTTCAGGTTCCTCTTCAGGCTCTGCCTCAGGCTCGGCCTCAGGTTCGGCTGCGTTCTGAGCAATTTGCATTTGTAACACATCGCAACGCTCTAAAGCCATCTCGGTTCGGGTCCTTGCTACTTGGAGTTGCTCTTGCAAGTCTATCATCTCGGCTTGCATCTTTCTCATAATTTTCATCTGTTGATCACTAGCCTCTTGCATTTCCTTCATTGCCGCTGCCATGCG
Organism: Bidens hawaiensis; assembly: GCF_021521415.1. Taxonomy (NCBI): domain Eukaryota; kingdom Viridiplantae; phylum Streptophyta; class Magnoliopsida; order Asterales; family Asteraceae; genus Bidens; species Bidens hawaiensis. The sequence continues at coordinate 251,715 of NW_027492608.1, read as the reverse complement.
GGCAATCTCCTCCTTAGTCTCGGTTCCGTCTTTTAATAGTCCGGAAACGTTCGCTCTCGTATAGCGCATGTAACCCACGTCACGCTCCAAACAAGAAACAACAGCTGCGAGCACACGCTCTACAGGTTCGGTTATGGGTGGTAGGGTGTTGGGGTAAGCAGGATGGTTCGGGTAGGGTAATGGGGGAACTTGTTCACGATAGACCATACGTCTGATCATATTAGGGTACCAATCCCAGCTAACTTCGTTTTCGTACATGCCTCCGGATAAGCGGTACCTCTTCGGTGCGGGAGCTTCGAGTTTCGGGACTACTCGGGGCGGCGATGCGGTAGGTAACTGCGGTTCCTTCCCGTGAGCATGAGTCATCGAATCAGATGAGGATGAGGGTGGCGGCGTCGACATTCCTACAGGTAAGCCGTGTATGCGCGCGCGTATGAGTGAAATAGGTAAAGAGATAAGATAACAAAGACTACACAAATCTATGCAGTGCGTATCATTATAACTAATGGGTCATCGCGGTTATAGTCTAGTATGCATGCAGCTTCTAGTTCGCTATAACCAATGGCTCTGATACCAATCTGTCACACCCTCAAAATCCACTAACGGATTTTTACCGTCAGAGGGTGTGAACTAACAGGATCGGAATCATTAGTTATAATCAAACCATAAAACAAAGTTTCAAAACCATGAAAACGTTTACGAGTAATTAAATGCGGAAGCGTAAAACCATAGCAAACAATGTTACGTCACGCAGGACGACTTAAAACCCAATGATAACAGTTAAAAATAAGTTTGCATAGTTAAAAGTGTTTCAAGCAATGCATGTTCCTAAACCGCGCGCCCGCCTCGGCTACCTGAGAATAACATACTAAAAGTGTCAACACAAGGTTGGTGAGTTCACAAGTTTATATAAAATAAAGCGTTCAGCGTTTTGCGTAAGCGTTTTGCGTTACAGCGTTTTGCGTTACAACGTTTTGCGTTACAGCGTTTTGCGTTAAGCGTTTTGCGTTACCAGATAGTGTTATGTCAATTATACATCTATAGGTAGCTAGCCTATAAAACAAGTATCATTAAGTGTTCGACACCGAAGCTGACTGTTTATCATTTGCCTTGCCACCAGGTCATCCAGACCATGGTATGTGTTTAGCCAAGATTACACCCACTCGACCTCCAGTCGAGTTTAGCGTTGGGTGGGGTTTGTCAAACCCAGTAGTACTACTCAACAATGACTCGCTATTATCCAATATTAAACGGTTCGATGTGAATGAAGGACTTTAGTTATTGCGTTTGCCACTTAGTCTTTACAAGTGATATATAATCTATATTAACAAAATCTTAAATGCGTTTCGGAGTATGTTATCTCCCCCAAGTGAAAAGCGTTTAAAAAGTTTAAAAGGGGAAAGTGAACTCACTGTTTGCGAAGTATTCCCAAAATAATTCACCAAGATGCGCGTCACAGAAAAACTCTCTCTAGCGTTCTAAAACAACAAAGAGATTTTTCTAAGTGTCGGAATATTATCGAGTCTCTAGACCCGGCACATAATACCTATGCACATAACATGTTTCGTGTTTCGTTTGTGAATTGTGTGTGACTTTAACAAATGTATTTGTGATACGTTACATGTGTAAACAATTATTTACGTGTCATGTATTCATAAAGTACATCACTAGCAATTACTCCCCGTAAGGGCAATTTGGTCAACACATAACAATTAACTAGCCATTATTCCCCATGAGGGCAATTTGGTCAAATCATGACAATCAATTAGCAATTATTCCCCGCAAGGGCAATTTGGTCAACACATAACAACTATATAGCAAGTATCATGTTTCATGCATTTTCACAAAACTCAGCAGCTAGTTCCACCGAGACAGAAATCCTACTTGAAAGATTGTACTATTCCACCGATCATAGCATCTCAATTAATTTACCAAAAATCATCACAAAAGCATATATGTTTTAGGTTTCCAGAACATATTTTATTATATTTTTATTCCACATAGGTTTCTCACAATCATCAAATCATTACAGCAAACTCATAACAGTCAAATTCATGCGCAACAGAATGTTATTTGAAATTACCGTTAAACGAAAAATCCAATAAATGCAAGACCACTTGGGTTAGGTTCCTAACTCAATGAGTCAACTTCCAGAAGTGGAACCAACCCAATTGGTCTCGTAGTTCATGGGATATAACATTTACAAAACAACCTAACAGCAGGTCTAACAGCTCAGCTTTGCACAACGTTTTTGTAAAATCATAAAAGTTAACTTTTCCACGTCCAAAAAATTGCAAATTTATATTCTTTAGAAACTAGACTCAACCTAGTTTACTGTAGTATTAATAATCTCAACCAATTTTCACATTTACACTTCGTTACAGTCACTTAAACATCAATAACACAATCTGTCCAGAAACTGTTTGCATCCAAACTCAACATATTAACTATCTATGGACCATCATGCATTCATATAACACTCTAGACTCCATAAACACTATCCATGCACATCAATTACACATTACATACATGATTAGGGTTTTTGTTTGAACTCAAATCAAAGACACAACAATTAACATGTAACAATATCAATTCTAGTTATCAAATCATCATCAATACATCATCAAATCAAACAAAATCACATGCTCACCCTTGACCAGTCTATTCATGTTCTTCAAGTTTACATGACATAGTTTCCTATGCCACAATTTAGATTCATTTTCAGTGGCTTTGGAAACAAAACATGCACCTCCTCTTGAAATGGCTTCTTTCATATTCAACTCATATAAGTTGCCATTTCTAGGTGCCATCATCATAATCATCTCAGGTGGAATTACAAACTCAGGTTTTAAGATGAAACAATGAGAATCATCAAAACTAACTTTGTAACCCTTATCACACATTTGTGATATGCTCAGCAGATTGTATTGAAGTCCCTCAACATGAAACACATTATCAAATGACACTTTTCCATTTGTCAAGATTCCTTTACCCACAATCTTTCCACCATTTTCATCACTCCCAAAAGCAACAGGTCCTTCATACTTCTCTTCATAGTTCACAAGTGACCTCTTGTCACAAGTCATGTGCCTAGAACAACCACTATCCATATACCATATATCATTCAAAGGAGTGGCCTGTTCCTGCACATAGATAAATTTGATTAGTTAAGTGATGAAGTGCAAGCTTCATCAACTTGCAACTTATCAGTGTCATTTTCAATGGCAGCTTGGAAGTGAGTGTTGTAGGTTCAGGATCTTCATGAGTGATTTCCAGATTATCAGAATTGTCAGTTTCATATCCACACTCTCTTGGTGTTTTAACAAGTGAAACTGAACTTTGGAGCTCAACTGAGTCAGTGACATCCTCTTTCAAGACATAGTCCTTTGTTTCTGAGTAGTCTCTTACATCAGCCACAGCTTCAATTTCAGTTTCTGTTTTAGGTTTCCAAGTGAAACCTTGTGGTTCATATCCATGTTTCATCAAGAACTGCTCATCACCAGTAAGTTCAGTTGGTTTCATTCTTTGATAAGTATCTTTTCTTCTTATCTTCTCACTGTTTGATGATCCTTGAGAGCTATCAGATTTGACTGATTGAGTATCTTGCCTGATTCTCACAGACTGATAGTTCTTTTTGGTCAATTTCTCATGCCTTTTAGGAGATTTGCTTCTTCTTTCTAGTTCAGTCACTTTCTTTTCAATCCTTGTCTCCTTTTCAGATTTCTTCTTCTCTTTGTTCATGGTTTCATTACCACACACCTTTCCTTTTCCAGATATTCATCATACTTCTGTTTGTACAGGACAAACTCTTGCCCATACTTTGTTCCATCTGGTACATGAAATGGTTTGAATTTGGATCTTTCATTACATGAATCTGTGTGTTGACCATATTCATCACACCTTTTGCACCAAACCTTGCCCTTGAAGGCCTTATGTTCTTTTGGTTTCTTGTACCTTTCACTTGGCTTAGGTGTATTGACTCCTAGACTCTTCTGATTCTTTAAACCATCAAAATCAATTGAAAAAGGAACAAATTCCTCAATCTTGATGTCTTGTCTTTCAACTTTGCTTTTAACAAAGACAATTTTCTTCATAATCATAGGTTCTTCATCACTGCTTTCTCTAACCCTTGACTGTCTTTTCTTATATTCTTCCATAGTTTCCAATTCTCCAACATCCAACACCTCATGACTAGAAAAGATTGGATAAACTGGGATAAAATTTTATGTTTCAACTTTTTCATTCACCATTTTCTTTTTGCTTGGTGGTCTGACAGCATTGTAATTTATCTTCCTCCTTTCATAGATATCAAAAGAAACATGTTTTCTTTTCATTTTATCATTTTGATTCTTCAATCTTGGTGGGACTGGTGGATACATTGGAAGTTTATCAACAGATTCAGGTTTCTTATATTTTCTTCCTCTTTCAGCAGCTTTGATTTCCTTTTCAGTAATTTGATCACTCAAATCACTCAAATCCAACTCATCTGAATCAAAGTCATCCTCAGAGACTTGAACTCCAATTGACTTGTCCTCTTTTACTTCTTTCTTAATCACAAACTCACCTTCTTCATTCACTTCTACCTTTTTGTACAAATCAACAATTTCTTCTCTGTCTTGAAAGACATCTTTGAATTGTTGCAAGTATGCATCTCTTTTCTCTTTGTCATCTTTAGGCATAAAATTTTTGTTGAATGGAGGTGAAACTGTTTTGTATTTGTCTTGTTCTTTCACCTGATTCAGTATACCACATATGTTTCCAGCTGAGACTAAATTCTTCAGAAATTCAGTTTCAACCTTTAGTCTTGTGTTTTGCACCTTTTCTTCAACTAACATCTTCTTTAATCCATCAATCTTAGTGATGTATCTGGTTTGAGTTCTGTAAATGATCATGCAATCATCTTCAAGGCTTTTAATCTTTTCATCACTGATCATCTCACTTGCCTCATACTCATTTATGATACTTTGTTTTCTGAAACACTCACTTTCCAGTTTGCCTACTTTTGTTTTCAATTCAATGATAAGTTCATTTAAATCAACTGTAGGAGCAGAGTGTACCTGAGAAGATGATCCCTTTTCTTTCTCAATTATGGCCATGAATGCCACATTTGCTTTCCTGATATCATCTGCAATGTCCTCTTCATGATTGCTCCAATCAAAATTTCCTTCATGTTGTGTAGTCACTGCTACATTTCCTTAATTTCTAATCTGATTTTGATTTGCTAGAACAGTGTTGTTTGGAACATTTTGAACAACTTGAAGGTTTTGATTGTTATTCATTTGAAAACCTTGATTCTGTTGCATACTTTGTTGTTGATTATTCATTTGAGACTGAAAGTTGTTGAAGTTTGGGTTGTAATTGTTGTTGTTGAAGTTGTTCATTTGATTGCTGTTGTTGTTGAAGTTGTTCATTTGATTGCTGTTGTTGTTGAATCTTGGCTGATTTTGTTGGTAATTCTGCTGACCTCTTGGTTGATTTTGTTGAAATTGATGCTGACCTCCTGGTTGTTGATTCTGGAATTGATTCATTTGAAAGTTTCTTGGTTGATTGCATTCTCTTGCAAAATGACCAGGTTGCTGACATTTGTAGCATATTGCTTTTGATTTGTCAAAACCAATCCTGTCATTAGGACCAGAAACCAGAGACCTACCAGTTCTGTTATACAACCTTCTACTTCTCAAACCCAACATGGCAGCTTGCCACTTCAAATCCATGTCTTCCAAATCATCTGCATCAATTTGTTCCAAGTCATCTTGTACCACACTTGTGTGAATTAGATTCTTTGCAACAAATGCATTATATGACTAAGTAAACATAGACAAAAAGGCTTGTGTTTCATTGCCTTGACTATGTCCTGTTCCAGTGTTAAAAACATTTCCATTTGACATAGAGGCAGAATCAGAATCATCAATCAGTTGCACATTGAACCTCTGCTGACTTCCTTGATTACTTGTGCTACCCCCAATGAAAGATTTTGGAGTGACAACATTAGGTTTAGCTGGTTCTTCAATAATAGGAATTTGCTGTTTGTTCTTGTTGGACAGATTTCCCATGAGTGCAATCAATGCATTTGAAACATTGAAGCATGGTCTATCTTCCTTAATCATCTCATTCTCGATCATTTCAAGTTCAGCAGCTTGAAGAAAGCATACCACATCATCTAATTTCAATTCATTGAAATTTTGCTTATGAAGGATGAATTTGCAAGCAGTATACCATTCTTTTGGCATTGAGTTGAGTAACTTTGTATTCAAATCAAAGTCAGTCATTACATAATCAGTTGTCCTCAACTCATTCACAATACTCAGAAAACGTTATAGTATTGATTTCAACCTTTCTCCATCTCTATACTTGAACCTTTCCAACTGTTGCTTCAATCTTTGTTTCTTTATGTTCTTCAGTTCAGTATTCCCTTCATACATTTCAAGAATGGCATCATACATTTGCTTGGCTGTTGTGTGATGAGCCACCTTGGTCAGGATCTCCCAAGACAAACCTAGCTTAATCATAGCTAAGGCTTTGTCATCCACCTTTCTCATTTTTTCTCTTACAGCAGCAGTTGCAGTAGCATTTGCACCTTCTTCAACAGTAGTTTGTGGACCATTCTTGATGGAGTTCCACATGTCAATATCATTGTAGCATACTGCTGCTTCAAAAAGTACCTTCCATTTAATAAAGTTTTCCTGTCCATACAACCTAGGTATCTTGTTAGTAGACACCTCTTGTTCCTCATATCCAGACATTTTGAGAAATCAAAAATTAGTTTCTTTAAAAAGAGTTTCAAAATAATCAGATCTGAAAACAGAATGCTTAGATCTGATGTGTCTGATGTGATTAGAACAAGATTTAGATATAAAGATTAGAACTTTAATTGAAATAAGGAAGAGAAAACACAGGTAGATTGTAGATCTGGAAGAAAAATGAAAAACAGAGTTGCTGACGTCACAAATCAATCGAACAGTGGTCTGCTTACATCATTCTTCTTCAAATCTTCAATCAGCAACAATCTTTCTAAAATAGCAATAAACAAGCTCTGATACCACTTGTCGGTCCCTCAACACTCAGCTGGATCTTAATCAATCATGTCATAACTCACACAGATTAACCGTGTTGACAAGAGAGTTAATGACGGGTTGCTATATTTAGAAAGATATCCGTTTGTTAAAGGTGGAATCAATAACAAACATACGGTTGCAATGAATAATCAAAGATAGAGAGGCACACTCAAAAGATTTCCATTTATATCATATTAAAATCTTACAAACGGATAATCGGTCTAGGGTATTCTAGGAATCCTAAGATAGCCGTCACACAATATTCTCTCAATTAATGAGTCGGTCTTATCCGTATTGTGCTCTGTCTCTCTCTTTCGTGTCCCTGGCGGCGTGCCCTAAATATTCTATTTATAGGCCTGCCAACTTAGGACAGCTGTCATTCCTTCTAGAAACCCTATCCAATAATACATATTCAAATTACATATTCAAAAATAAACTAAGTGTAAAACAAGTCTTTCGGGTAGGCTTTTCATTAATCTTCAGTCCCCGAGTACGCAGTGTACTCGGCCTTCCTTCAGACTTGGTAAACATAGAAGTGTACTCGGGATCAGTTTCCGGGTAGACTTTACTTAAAGAATATTTTACCAAGTAAAATACTCACCGAGTAGACTTCAATCTTCTTGAATTTATCAGACTTTTCCCGACAACTCCTTACGAGCAACCCTGTTCTTCTATGATCCTGTTCGGCTCTTTGTCATTGAATAACTTATTAGCAAAGTACTCGGGAATCACTGTACCTTGCTTGAGCTGAACCTTACTCGATATAACTTAGAAATATTCCCTTAACTCATCAAGTATACTCGGACCATACTTATTGATAAATACCTTGCCCGGTCTTCCAATTACTTGGCTTCTTGGACTTGGTTAACCAAACCTTACTCGGAAGAGTAAAAGACTTGGTTTTGAAGAACAAACCTGCTTGACAAAGTGAACCTTGCTCGGAGATACCAAATCAGTGATCCTTACTCGGGAATGCACTAAATAGCATACCTTGCCCGGATATCCACTTAAGAAGACTATTTGAAGTAAACCTTGCCCGGGAGGCAAAATCTCGTACTCGGCTAAGTAAAAGCTTGCTCGGAGTTCCAAGGTGTGCTCGGATTCAATACTTAGCAGTTTCTGAGGAGGTTGAGAAGATTCCAATCTTCCATATTCTTCGTTTAGGTCAAATCTCCTCATTTGGGTCAAACTTTTGACCCAACATTTCAGGCTTCAAACCTTTCTCCAGCAGGTATCCACACATACCTCCAAACTTCTCTTTCAAAGTTTCCATCTTTTCAATCCTCTCATTCTCCTTACACATTTCTCAATCACCTTTTCTCTTTCACTGTTGTAAAGGTCTTGGAGTTTATCATGATTGAAATGACTCAAATTTTTTTCAGAGTATCCATGCCTTCTCAGATATTCTCTGTGTTTCTGAGCATCTTTATTCTTTTGTTGCATGGCTCTTTTGATCTTTTCATTTTCTTCCTCAAGCCTCTGATTCAGCTCACTATCATTCATATGAGCCACACTTTCAAAGTTCACACCAAGTGCCCTTAGCTTCTTAATCAAAGGGATGTTCATTTTAGCATTCAATAAACTCTGCTCAATGTTTACTCTCTGCTCATCAGTCATAACTACTTGTGGAGTCTCAACATTTGCAGTCTTGGCATTCTTTCCTTGATCATCATCAGGACTATCATCATCATCTGAATCCTCAGATTCATCCTCCTCTTCAGTTAAATCATTTACAGCATCAATCTTGGGTCCATCAGAGGGTGGATGCTTTGTATTTGGTTCAGTTCTATTGGGAACATTAGGAACACCTGGAATTCTTTGATCTGGTTGCAGTGTCTGTAGTGGAATTGCCCTGATTGGACTTGCATCTTCATCTGGAGTTTCAACAAAGTACTTGTTCTTATCATCCCATCTTCCTTTCTTTGCAGACTTAGTACCTCCAGCTGGCATAAATGTTTTTGGTCTATCCCTTTTTCTTGAGTACTTTTTTCCATACTTGGGATCATCCACATACTCCCATTCATCAGGATTTTGTCTAATGTCATCTTTAATCTGTTGAGCCCATTTCTTTGCAGCCATTGAGGCCACGGACTCACCAATTTCCTCTTCAACCATCATATCCGTATTCAGATTTTCTGGTTCAGCAGTCTCATTTGACTTTGTTTCTTGTTGACTTTGAGTTTGAAACATGCTAACCACCATAGCAAAGGAATTGTCAGCTTCCTCTTGCTCTTTTAACTTAATCAAGGCTTCAATCACCTCAGCCACTTCTTCAATAACTTCTTTTTCAAACTTGGCTTGGTTGATCAAGTTTTCTTGCTTTGCCAACTCTACAGGGTACATGGTTTGGGCCAGTATCTCTTTGTCCCTTGTTTCTCTTAAAATGTTTTCTTGTTCCCTTAAAGCAGCAGCAGCAGCTTCAACATCTTCTGTAAACAACACAAAATTTTCTGGATAGGCCTTAACAGGCTCTTCTTCTGTGACCTTTTCTTTGCCTTTATCCATCCTTTTAGGAACTACTTCCTCCTCATCATAGATTGTCCATACTCATCAATTTCCTTCTCAAGTGCTTCAAATTCAGGATCATACTCTACCCTCTTGGAGCTTTCAGGTTGTTCACCTTCAGTAATGATTGGCTCCTCAGTAGCAGTAATCCCTTGAATGATTTCATCAGTTTGAGTTTCTTTCTGCACAATGATTTCATCAGTTTGAGTTTCTTTCTGCACATCAGTGACTATATCAGTGGTGGCCACTATCTCTTCATCATTTATCTTTTCAATATTTTCCACCGTCTCTTCTACATTCTTTTTATTCATTTCCATATTTACTATTTCATCATTGTAATTATAGTCCTGTTCTCCAACCTATGATCTATCACCTTCATATTTATCATCTTCAATTCTCCTTTCCTCACTACTCTCCTCTCCATCATCATAAACATTCATAATCAATTTCAAACTGTCTACAGTCTCTATACCTGTTCCAGTTGCAGTTTCAACATTCACACTAGTTGGTATTATTTCATTCTCCCCCTGTTTTGAGGCAGCTGAGGTCTTCTCAACCTCCTGCTCCAGGGATTTAATTCTCATTTCAGCTCGTACCAACTTGTCAATCAACATAACATTCTCCATTATCACCTCCTCATTTCTTCTTTTCAGTTCAGCATTTTCTTTTAACAATGTCAATAAGTCTGTGTCAGTGAGTGGTGTTGTAGGTGGTGATGTAGAAAATTGTTCATATTGTGGGGTTGTGGTGTGGGTTTGGAAGATGGATTGTGGTGGTGATTGTGCATGAGGTGGGCTTGGAATAAATGGATCAGAATCAATTGGGCTGGATGTTGGAGGTGTTTGGGTAAGAGGTAGGGATGTATGTGTTGATGTATCAGGTTGGCTTATGGTTAGGGTTTGGGGTGGGAATTGAATGGTTTGATGTGGTGGAGTTTGTGGTGGTGAGGGTATAATGGGTTGATCAATGTGTGGTGGTGATTGTGGTGGTGGTGGAATAGGTTGTTCTTGTTCCTCAAGTTGCCCCCCCCGATCAGGTGCATCAACATTCATAGCTACTCCTGCTCCTCCTCCATCTCTATCATCAACATTATCATCTCCATCATCAGAACCATTATCATCATCCTCATCATTATCTACCCCTCCTTCCTCCTCGAGCTCAACTCAGGCACTGGCATCACATTCAAGTCATGGTCCAACAACCATGGCAAGATCTCAAACGGAATGTTTGAGTCAAATCTATTGGCCATACCCGGATTTCTGTTTCTTTTAAAAGTGTCAGGATTCTGCAGTAGGTGTGTAATGCCAATAGTGGGTAGATTTTGCAATTCACGGTTGAAGATTATCTGTAGGAACCTTGGGTACTGCAGAAATCTATCTACCTCAGCCTTCTTCAAGTTTGATACCAATCCATCAAAAATCATTTTTGAGAAATTGAATGGCAAATAATATATAATCCCCACAGTGGTATTTGCTAGATCACGACTCATCAGAGTCCATGATCCTTTTCGTGGAGCAAATCCCTGTATCACATGGTGAATGAGAAATCTATACAACATAGGGAACTTTCCTTTTGAAATTGTCCATCATGGACTGTTCCCTGATAACCCATCGTTTCTTCAAATATTTTCATCAGGTGTGCCGTATTGAAGTTTATTGGATTATGGTCACCATCGTTCAACCGCAAGCATCTTCTTATCGTCCTTTCAGTTATGTGTATTTCTTGTCTTGCAACAGTTGCTTTGATTCTCTTTCCATTGATATCTTCAACAAGTTCTGCAGATCTCCAGAAATCTAGTGAATGATTTCTGTAGATGATAGGACATTCAGTGAAAGCAAAGCTGACATTCGATCGAGCCATCCATGTAATCATTCTCGCCACCGGCTCGTTGTCAGGTGTGACTTGCAATAGTGCACACATTTTATGCTTCTTTTCAAAGAAGTACTTGGGTTGTTCTTCTTCTGCCATATCTGAACAACACAATCAAACACATTCAAAGTGAAATTAGTCATAAAGTTCAGTACTTTAAGTAATTTCAAGGTATAAAAATGAAGATGAAAGAGAAAAAAATCATCAAGAACCTGTTCTTTGACAAGTTTATAACCTAAACACATAAACAAAATATTAGTAATCAAATACAAAATCAAAGCCCATAATAGTCTAATCGTGATCGGAAAACACATTATTAATTCTTACCGAGTCAGAATTAGAGGGCTGATTCAAATTAGGGTTTGGATTAAGAATGAATGCGATAGGTCGGTTTGGGTTTCTTTGCGAGTAAGTAGTTCCAGTGGAAGGAGAGGGAGAGAGAGAGAGGGAAATGTAATGTTGAAAATTTTGCCTAACTCCCTCTTATATACCTTTTGAAAGTGGGCTTTAAATGTTTTTTGTCATTTTGTGAATTATTAGTTGTCAAATATTAAAATTATCCACTTGATATTTTAAAACAATTTTAAAACATATAACTCTTTATTATTTTATGCTTAGCAAACCTTACTCGGAAATGTAAACCTTTGCAAAGTCTACTCGGTATACTTCCACTTACACAAAGCTTACCCGATAAAATATTAAACCTTGCTTGATAACATTTCTTTTAATCTTATAAGGTTTACCCGATTCCTTGTTACTCACAAACATTGCCTGGTCAAGCTAGATGATTTAAAGTCAAGTAAATATGAAGAAAGCTTACCCGAAATACCTGATTTCTTTGTGAACTTAATCACAAATTAAATAATCAAGTATAGAATAACAAATAAGCATTCTTGCTAGGAATCAATTAAGATACCCAAATAAATTTCTCAAATATAAATCAAGTAACTCAATCTAGCATAAACCCTATCAAAATCAGAAACACATTCAATCAAACACAAACACACTTTGATGAACAGTGTGCCCGAGCAACCTTCATAAGATGGTATGCCCGAAAAACCTTCTTTACAAAGTATACCCAAACAACTTTCATAGAGTATAAAGTGTGCCCGAAATGATATCTTGCAGACAGTGTACTCGGAAAGTCAAATTTTGAAATTACCAAGTATATTGAGGGAACAATAGTGTACCCGGAATATAAAGTGTGCCCGGAAGACAAAGTCTGCCCGAAAACACTTGTAATTTCAAAGCAATTATAATCATACATAATACATAGCATGCCCGAAATGAAATTAAATATAAACCACCTAGGTGAACTATAGTCTAAGATTTCAAAGAGCTTGCCCGACAATCCTATGTTAGCTCAAAGCTTGCTAGGATAATCATATTCAACCATCAGGTATGCCCGGGAACTAAACTAAACAGGATAGTCTACCCGAGAAAATTCATATCATCAAATCATACCCGAAAAAGACAAACGTAGATAAAAATACCTAAGTGTGCCCGGAAATGTTATAAAGCATCAAACCTTACCCGAAAATACGTATTCAATTATACGCAATCAGGCTTGCCCGGAAAGAGACTAATTTAGTAACTCTACCCGAAAAGTATCAAATACTTCAAAACATGCTCGTAAATAGTAAACTTAGATAAAAGTATCTAAGTGTACTCGGAAAGGTTATAAAACATCAAACCTTACCCGAAAATACATATTCAACCTACTAAAGGCAAAATGCAACACTGTTTGACTTAAACCACTTGTCAGAGACATTTCTAAGTTATGTATCATTACAGATCATAGTTTAAGAGAAAATGGTGCATTTAGAGATCAAATTCAGTTATGTTTCAATTTAAAACACTCTCTTTTGTAAACTGAAAAGATCTCAGGAATGGGATCATATTGACTAAGTAGCTTTCTCAATACTTCTTTCTCAGCATTATTATGACTACAAAGACAGGTTAACAACAGGTCTAGACTTAACATGATTTTCATTTCTTTGGTGAAATGATTAATTTTGCAAAAAATTCAATGGATAACACATATTGTTTTCTGATGCTCCTTATCTATCCTCAAGGCTTATTTGGCTTTCTCCAGATCACCCCAATTTGACTTTGACCCCCTGGTTTTGGTTAAAAATTTTAATGACATAACATATTTTTGAAAATTTAGAAGATATTTCTTTTCAAATCTACAAACATATGTGAGATTGAACGTTGGACTTACATGCCACGCAAGTCGGACTTACATGCCTTTCATTCAGGATGTTTAAAGGACTTATATGATTGCCTCCACCCTTGTAGTTCTGGAATTAACCCTCATGTTTGTATTTTCTTAATAAAAATTTGTGAGCTAGTATCAACTTTTGGTTGACAAAATTTTGAAATTAAAGTAGTTCACAACTGTTCTTTGTCATTCTTTAAAAGATGTTTCATTTTGGTTAACCAAAGACCAACAGGCTTGTGTATGACTGGATAATCACTTTTCTGCTTATCATTTGAAAAGATTTATCTAGGAACATGCATGGACAACGATGTAACTCCACATAAAATCTTAGCATATTCTTTATGTTTATATCACCTTAGATTTTACATATCATGAGAAAGCAACCATACATGTCAATGACTGTACTAAAAGTTCTTTTAGCTTAATAAATCCATATGATTGGCTGAGTAGTCAATTTACTATCATTTCCCACAATATTCAGTTTAATATTCAATCACCCCAATGACTCTTAATTGGTAGGTAAATGGTTGTTCTGTTTGACCACAGGTGGTCAACAGGACCAAACATACATTGTGAGTATATGTCATTTCAAAGTCAGAGCTATTGACATAGTTTTAAGTGGAATACAAAACAAGTTATAATTGCCCCAAATGCTTTCAGTTTTCTGGTTAATGGCTATCCTTTTAATCTTTTCAGATTGCAGGACCAAACATACACAGGTGTATGTCCTTCCAACTGGGCAAATGACATAATTTTCAGCAAAGATAACTAGCTGAGACTTTTCATTGAAAAATCCTCCTTTTAAGCTTCTTTAAAGCTTGAACTGAATAGTATTATCATGTCTCAACACCATCAACAACTTGCTCATGTTTTGACCAAAATAAAGTACTTGTGCAAAATTCATTAGGAAATTTCATTTTATCTCTTAATTTTGACATAAGACTCACTTTGACACAAACAGTTGTAACATATATCCAAATCTTAATCATTCTTAACATAATTAGAACAAGTAGACATTTTTAATAGTCATAGTCTAACCTATCCTAATAACATCAAGATGATCAGATAACACACATATTCAAGAAATCATAAACAAGTGATTACTCATGACATCAGATAAGCATTTAATCAGTTTAATCAATCCAAACTACTTATCATAATGTCAAAACAGTTAACTGACCAACAATCATTAGCATCAATGACACATAAATAGCACAGATAATCAGTTAAGCACAAAACAGGTAACAGCAAACAAGTAACATATTCATAACATATTCATTCAACATTCAAAGTGTGTGATATCAAGTAAGAATAGTCAATTAGCATATTGAGACACATACTAAGAACATATCCTCAATCAGACCTCATCTGAGTTGATCATACCCAGAGCTTTCAGAAGAAAGTTGAATATGGTTCTGTCAAGTGGCTTGGTGAATAGGTCAGCCAAGTTGTCACTTGTGTCAACTCTCTGCATTTCAATCAAACCTTTTTCATTACAGTCTTTAATGAAGTGATTTTTGATTTCAATATGCTTAGTCTTTGAGTGTTGGACTGGATTCTTTACAGTAAAGTATGCATCTGTATTATCAATGAAAATAGGGGTATTCTAAAAATTCAAACCATAATCCAGCATCTGGTTCTGAATCCATAGAACTTGTGCACAGCAGGCAGATGCAGCAACATATTCAGCTTCTGTAGTTGAGATTGAGACAGTTGTTTGCTTCTTGCATTGCCATGACACTAGCCTTTCTCCCAAGAATTGACATCCTCCTGAGGTTGACTTCCTGCTTATGTTCCAGCCATCATAATCACTATCTGTGTATGCAGTTAGATCAAATGATTGATTCTTTGGATACCAAATCCCCAAGTCTGGTCTTTTCTTCAAATATCTGAATATTCTTTTAACAACATTCATGTGGGAGACTTTTGGACTTGATTGGAATCTTGCATATACACACACAACAAACATAATGTCAGGTCTTGTAGCAGTCAGGTACATCAGAGATCCAATTTTAGCTCTATATTCATATTCATCTACAGGCTCCCACTTCCATCTGCAATCATCTTTTCCTTGGTGTCCATTGGAGTTGAAGCAGTTTTGTACTCATGACAGTTAAACTTGTTCAAAATGTACTGCACATATTTAGTTTGGTGAATGAAGATCCCCTCAGCCTTTTGCTGAACTTGCAGTCCAAGAAAGAAGTTCATTTCTCCCATTGAGCTCATGCTATATTTGGATTTCATCACCCTTTCAAACTCCAAACACATTTGTTCATTTGTGGAACCAAAGATGATATCATCAACATAGACTTGTAACATCAGCAAGTCTGATCCCTTTCTTTTGTAGAAGAGTGTCTTGTCAATGGCTCCCCTCTGAAAACCATTTTCAATAAGATGATTTGACAGCTCATCATACCATGCTCTAGGAGCCTGATGCAATCCATAAAGGGCTTTGTTTAGCTTATACACCCTGTTTGGATACATAGGATCCTCAAAACCTGGAGGTTGAGCAACATACACCTCTTCATCAATCTTTCCATTTAGAAATGCAGACTTTACATCAAGCTGAAATACCCTAATGTTCTTTGAGGCAGCATATGCAAGAAAAATCCTGATAGCTTCAAGTCTTGCCACAGGAGCAAAGACTTCCTCAAAGTCTATTCCTTCCTCTTGAAGGCACCCCAGTGCCACAAGCCTAGCTCTATTCTTAATCACCAAAACCCTCTCATCCCTTTTGTTTCTGAAAACCCATTTGGTTCCTATTTCATATCTGTCCATTGGTCTATCAACAAGATCCCACACATGTAGATCTCTGAATTGTGCCAGTTCTTCCTGCATTGCTTCTACCCAACTATTGTCTTTTAGTGCTTGAGAAATGTTCTTAGGCTCTATTTGGGATAGAAAGCAGGAATAAAGACAGATATTAGCAATTTCTTAATGACTTCTTGTGACTCTTTCATGTAAATCTCCAATGATGTTTTCAGAAGGATGATTCTTTTCAACATAAGGAGTTTGAACAATCATATCTGTAGACACAGTTATGTCAAGGTTTGACTCATTGAATTCTGGTTCTTCAATGATCAAATCAGTCTCTACATCATGAAATTCTGGTGCTTCATCATTATGTTGTCCTGAAGTAGATGCACCATTGTTTCCAATATTCAAGCTTTCAAAAAAATGCTGAAATCTTGCAGTAGTTACATCTTCTTCAGTTGTTTGGTTGCTTGGATTCTCTTCAGTCTGAACCTGATCATTCTCTACTTCTTGATTATCTTGATTAATCTCTCCATGATCATTTTCAGACCTGTAACTGTTTTCTTGATCAATAATATCACTTGAGGAGTTCTTCATAAAAGTATATTCCTTTTCTTTTCTAGCAACCTTTTTCCATAATTTTTCTAAGTCCAGTGGTTCCTTCCTTCTCTCTTCAATTACACTGGTCTTGTAGAATGAGTCATCAAAGTCTTCAGGGTAAATCTTGAAAGACCTTATCAACTTTTCATGATCAAACAGCCATGCTGCACCATCAACTGTGTTGAATTGATTCTCATTAAAGATGATGTCAGATGATTTTATGACACTCAGATGGTCTTTCACATATACTCTGTATGCCTTTGAGTGTGTAGAATATCCAACAAAGAAACAATCTAGAGATTTTGTTTGAAACTTGTTCAAATAATCCGTTGTGTTCAGAAGAAAACATTTGCATCCAAAGGGCTTGAAAAACTTGATATAAGGCTTTCTGTTATGGAATATTTCATATGGAGTTTTGTTATGCCTTTTGTTGACAAACACCCTGTTCTAAACATAGCAGGCTGTATTTATTGCTTCAGCCCAAAAAGTAACAGGCAAGTTAGCATCTGCTAACATGGTTCTTGCAGCTTCAATTAAGGTTCTATTTCTTCTTTCTGCAACACCATTTTGTTCAGGAGTTCTAGGAGCTGAGAATTGTTGAAGTATTCCCTTTTCTGCACAAAATTCTTCCCTTACTCCATTCTTGAACTCAGTACCATTGTCACTTCTCATCATTTTAACCTTTTTATTCAATTTGTTCTCAATCATTGTTACACATCCCTTAATCAACTCTGCAGTCTCATCTTTGGTACTTAGGAAGGAAACCCAAGTATATCTTGATTAGTCATCAATGATCACTAGACACTATCTTTTCTTTCCTATACTTGGCACACTCACAGGACCAAAAAGATCCATGTGAAGTAATTCAAGTATTTGATCAATTGAATTGATGAGCTTTGACATATGAGAAGATTTGTGTTGTTTTCCTTTCTGACATGAATTACAATGATCTTCCAATTTAAATTCTCTTGTAGGTAATCCAATAACATGCTCACCTTTCACAAGTCTGTTCATGTTCTTCAAGTTCACATGACACAGTTTCCTATGCCACAATTTTGACTCATTTTCAGTGGCTTTGGAGACAAAACAAGTACCACCTCTTGAAACAGCTTTTTTCATGTTGAGCTCATATTGGTTGCCATTTCTAGGTGCCATCATCATAATCATTTCAGGTGGAATCACAAACTCAGGTTTTAAGATGAAACAGTGAGAATCATCAAAACTGACTTTGTAACCCTTATCACACATTTGTGATATGCTCAGTAGATTATACTGAAGACATTCAACTTGAAATACATTATCAAATGAGACTTTTTCATTTGTTAAGATTCCTTTCCCCACAATCTTTCCACCATTTTCATCACTTCCAAGTGCTACAGGATCTTTTGTCACAAGTCATGTGCCTAGAACAACCACTATCCATATACCATATATCATTCAGTGGAGTGGACTGTTCATGCACAAAAGAAAATTTGATTAGTTGAGTGATGAAGTGCAAGCTCGATCAACTTGCAACTCATCAGATTCAGTTTCAGAGGCAGCTTGGGAAGTGAGTGTTGTTGGTTCAGGATCTTCATGTGTAACTTCCATATTATCTGAATTGTCTGTTTCATACCCACATTCTCTTGGAGATTTAACAAATGAGGTTGAACCTAGACAATCTTCTGATGCTATGTCACACTCTTTTACTACATAGTCTTTCTTTTCAGAGTAGTCTCTCACATCAAGGACTGTCTCAACCTTGGTTTCAACCTTAGGTTTCCAAAGGAATCCTTCAGGTTCAAATCCATGTTTCATCAGAAACTTTTCATCACCAATGAGTTTTGTTGGTTTCTTTCTAGGAAATGCTCTTCTATTTCTTATCTTCTCACTATTTAATGATTCCTGAGAACCATCAGATTTATCAGATTGAGTATCCTTATCAGGAATGATCCTTAAGGATTGAGTGTTCTGTTTATCCTTCCTTTCACTCTTCACATGAGATTTACTCCTTTGAGCATGCTTATTCACAGGTTTCTTAGATTTCATTTAATCCTTTTGGGTTTCTTTCTTCAGTACTCCCTTTTCACAAACTTTTCCCTTTCCTAGGTATTCATCATACTTTTGCTTGTACAAAACAAAGTTTTGTCCATACTTTGTTTCATCAGGGACATGAAAAGGCTTGAATTTGAGTCTTTCATTACAGGAGTCTGTGTGATGAACATACTCATCACACTTTCTGCACCAAACCTTTCCTTTGAAAATTTAATGTTCTTTTGGTTTCTTGAACCTTTCACTTGGTTTAGGTGTCTTGACTTCAAGAGTCTTCTGAGTCTTTAGATTATCAAAATTAATAGAGAAAGGCACAAATTCTTCAATTTTGATGTTTTGTCTTTCAACTTTGCTTTTAACAAAGACAACTTTCTCCATTTTCATAGGTTCCTCAACACCGCTTTCTCTGTATCTTGACTGTCTTTTCTCATATTCTTCCATGGTTTTTACTTCTCCAACATCAAGTACTTCATGACTTGAAAAGATTGGATAAATAGGGATAAAATTTTCTGAATCAACTTCTTCAGTTACTTTCTTCTTTTTATTTTGTTTTATCTTTTCCAACACAGCCTTGCTTGGTGGCTTGACTGCATTGTAGCTTACCTTTCTCTTTTCATAACTGTCATAAGACACATGCTCTCTTCTCATTTTCACATTCTGCTTCTTCATTCTAGGTGTTACAGGTGGATACTTAGGAAGTTTGTCAATGGATTCTGGTTTCTTATATCTTCTTCCTCTTTCAACTTCTTTGGTCTGTTCATCTGTGATCTGATCACTAAAATCACTCAGATCATCTTGATTGAGATCATTAGAATCAAAGTCATCCTCAGAGACTTGAACTCCAATTGACTTATCTTCTTTTACTTCTTCTTTCACAACAAATTCACCTTCCTCATTCACTTCAACATTTCTGTATAAATCAACAAATTCTTCTTTATCCTGAAAGACATCTCTGAACTGTTGCAGGTATGCATCTCTTTTCTCTTTGTCAACTTTGGGTATAAAATTGTTATTGAATGGAGGTGGAACTGCTTTGTATTTGTCTTGGTCCTTTACTTGATTTAGTATACCATATATGTTTCTTGTAGAGATCAGGTTCTTCAGTAATTCAACTTCAACTTGCAGTTTTGTGTTCTTCACCTTTTCTTCAACTAACATCTTCTTTAGTCCATCTATCTCAGTGATATATCTAGTTTGAGTTCTGTAACTGATCATGCAATCATCTTCCAGACTTTTAATCTTTTCTTCACTGATCATCTCACTGGCTTCATACCCATTGATGATACTCTGTTTCCTAAAACACTCCCTTCCAGCTTGCCTACTTTTGTTTTCAATTCATTGATAATTTCATTTAAATCAACAGTAGGAGCAGAGTGTACCTGAGATGATGAACCAACTTCTTTTTCAATCAAGGCCATGAAAGCCACATTTGCCCTCTTGATGTCATCTGCAATATCTTCTTCATGATTACTCCAATCAAAGTTACCCTCATGATGTGAAGTTACAGCCACATTCCCTTGATTTCTTGGTTGACTTTGGTTGGATGGAACTGAATTGTTTGGAACAGTTTGATTATTCTGATAGTTGTTCCTTTGAAATCCTTGATTCTGTGGCACAACTTGTTGATTATTGTTCATTGGAGGCTGTTGGAAATTGTTGAAGTTGGGGTTATAGTTGTTGGAGTTGTTGTTTTTGAAGTTGTTCCTTGGCTGAGCCTGTTGTTGAAATTGATGCTGTTGGTTTCTTGGTTGGTTTTGAAATTGATTCACTTGATAGTTCCTTGGCATGTTGCATTCTCTAGCAAAATGACCTGGTTGTTGGCAGTTGTAACAGATGACCCTTGACTTGTCAAACCCAATCCTTTCATTTGGCCCTGATAGAAGTGATCTAACAGTTCTGTTATACAGCCTCTTGCTTCTGAGTGCCAACATAGCAGCTTGCCATTTCAAATCCATGTCCTCCAAATCATCTGCATCAATTTGCTCCAAATCATCTTGAACAATTCTTGTATGAACCATGTTCTTTGCAACAAAAGGATTATAAGATTCAGTGAACATTGAGAATAAACCATGATAGTCTGATCCATGATTTCCATTGCCACCAACAAAAGGTGTATGTCCACTAGCCATTGAGGCTGAATCAAGTTCTTCTAGGAATTGAACATTAAACCTTTGCTGATTTTGTGTGTTGCTTGAACTACCACCAACAAAAGCCTTAGGTGTGTCAACACCATGCTCAATTGGTTCTTCAATGATGGGAATCTGTTGTTGGTTTTTGGTTGACAAGTTCCCCACAGGTGCAATGAGAGCATTGGTTACTTGAAAACATGGCTTCTCTTCTTTGATCATTTCATTCTCAATCATTTCTATTTCTGCAGCCTGAAGGAAACATACTACATCATCCACCTTCAACTCATTGAAATTGGGATTTTGAAGGATGAATTTGCATGCAGTGTACCATTCTTTGGGCATTGAATTGAGCAACTTGATATTTAGGTTAAAATCAGTCATGACATAATCAGTTGTTCTCAACTCATTCACAATAGCTAGAAAACGTTCTAGTATTGATTTCAGTCTTTCTCCTTCCTTATACTTGAACCTTTCCAACTGTTGCTTCAATCTTTGTTTCTTTATATTCTTCAGCTCAGTATTCCCCTCATACATTTCAAGTATGACATCATACATTTGTTTGGCAGTTGTATGATGTGCCACCTTGGTTAAATCTCCCAAGACAGTCCTAGCTTAATCATATCTAAGGCCCTGTCATCCACCTTTCTCATTCTTTTTCTTACAGCAGTAGTTCCAGCTGTATTTGCACCTTCTTCAACTGCAGCTTGTGGACCATTCTTGATGGAGTTCCACATATCAACATCATTGTAGCATACGGCTGCTTCAAAAAGCACTTTCCACTTGGTAAAGTTTTCCTGTCCATAAAATCTTGGTATCTTGTTAGTAGACACCTCTTGTTCCTCATATCCCGACATTTTCAAAGACTTAAAATCAGTTTCTTTGTAGAAAGCAAAGTTTTAAAATAATCAGATCTGAAAACAGGTTGTCCAGATCTGATGTGTCTGATACGATTAGAGCAAGATTTATATATAAAGGTTAAAGCTTTGATTGAAATAAGGAAGAGAAAACACCGGTAGATTGTAGATCTGGAAGAAAAATGAAGAACAGAGCTGCTGATGTCACTAATCAATGGAACAGTGGTCTGCTTACGTAATCTTTCTTCAAATCTTCAATCAGCAACAAGAATCTTTCCAAAAATAGCATTAACAAGCTCTGATACCACTTGTCAGGTCCCCGATTTCAGCTAGATCTTACTCAAATCAAGTCATAACTCACACAAATAAATGTGCCGACAAGAGAGTTAATGACGGGTTGCTATATTTAGAAAGATTACCGTTTGTTAAAGGCGGAATCAATAACAAACATATGGTTGTTTAATCAGTATTAAAAGGTAACCAACACAAACAAGATTCACTCAAAAGATTTCCATTTATATAATATAAATCATACAAAGTGGATATTCGATTTAGGGTTTCTTGAAGGAAGGTTTTATCCGTACTATATTAAGACAGCCGTCACATACACAATATTCTCTCTCAATTAATGTGTTTGTCTCTTTTTTTGCGGCGTGCCCTAAAACATTCTATTTATAGGCCTGCCACCCTATGACAGCTGTCATTCCTTCTAGAAACCCTAAATGATAAGACGTATTCAAGTTACATATTAAGAAATAATCCTAAGTGTAAAACAAGTCTTCCGGGTAGGCTTTGCATCAATCTTGTGTTTCCGAGTATGCCTGCCATCCTTTAGGACTTGGTAATATAGAAGTGCGCTTGGAATAAGTTTCCGGGTTAACTTTACTTGAAGAGTATTTTACTAAGTAAAATACTCACTGGGTTGACTTCAATCTTCTTGACTTTGTCAGACTTTGCCCGACAAACCCTTACGAGCAACCTTGTTCTTCAATGGTCCCTTCAACCCTTTTCTAGAGAATAACTTATTAGCAAAGTGTGCTTGGTAGCACTGTTCCTTGCTTGAGTTGAACCTTGCCCGATCATACTTGAGATATATCATTAAATCATCAAGCCTACTTGGACCATACTTATTAATCAATACCTTGCCCGGTCTTCCAATTACTTGGCTTCATGAGCTTGGTTAGCCTAAAGCTTACTCGGAAGTGAACTTTACTTGGCTATGAAGAACAAACCTGCTTGATACAGTGCACCATGCCCGGACTTGCATAAACGAGTGAACCTTGCCTGGTAATACACAAATTTGCAAACCCTTGCCCGGATTTCCACTAAAGAAGACTTCAAGAAGATAACCCTGCCCGATAGACAAAATATCGTACCCGGCTAAGTAAAATCTTGCTCGGAAGTCTAAGGTGTGCCCGGATCCAAACTTAGCAATTTCTCAGGAGGTTGAGAAGATTCCAATCTTTCATATGTTCCATAGAACAAGTCTTTGACTTAACAATCTCCCCCTTAGGTCACTTTCTTGACTCAACAATGGATATGAATCTTTCGTAGGATCATATAATATTGCATGGAGAACACCAAGACCGAATTTCTGATCCGATTCAGTGGTTCGACCCATACTCAGTTTTTTCTCCGGATCAGTGAACATACCCCTTTTGCAATACTGGCAAAATTTGGAACGGGCCGCGGGGTGGCTATAGGGCATAATTATGGATCCGATTCTTTCGTAGGATCATAAAATATTTCATGGAGGTCACCAAGACCGAATTTCGGATCCGATTAAGTGGTTCGACCCATACTCAGTTTTTTCTCCGGATCAGTGAACATACCCCTTTGGCAATACTGGCAAAATTTCGAACGGGCCGTGGGGTGGCTATAGGGCATAATTATTGATCCAAATCTTTCATAGGATCATAAAATATTGTATGGAGGTCACCATGTCCGAATTTCTGATCCGATTCAGTGGTTTGACCCATATTTAGTTTTTTCTCCGGATAAGTGAACATACCCCCTTGGCAATACTGGCAAAATTTCGAACGGGCCGCGAGGTGGCTATAGGGCATATTTATGAATACGATTCTTTTGTAGGATCATAAAATATTGCATGGAAGACACCAAGACCGAATTTTTTATCCAATTCACTGGTTCGACCCATACTCATAGTTTTTCCCAGATCAGTGAACATACTCCTTTGGCAATACTGGCAAAATTTCAAACGGGCCGCGGGTTGGCTATAGGGCATAATTATGGATTCGATTCTTTCGTAGGATCATAAAATATTGCATGGAGAATACCAAGACCGAATTTCGGATCCGATTCAGTGGTTCGACCCGTACACAGTTTTTTCTCCGGATCTGTGAACATACTCATATTTTTCTCCGGATCAGTGAACATACCTCTTTGGCAATATTAACAAAAGGCAATACTAGCAAAACTTCGAACGGGCCGTGAGGTGGCTATAGGGCATAATTATTGATCCAAATCTTTCATAGGATCATAAAATATTATATTGAGGTCACCAAAACCGAATTTCGGATCCGATTCAGTGGTTCGAACCATACTCAGTTTTTTCTCCGGATCAGTGAAGATACCCCTTTGGCAATACTGGCAAAATTTCGAACGGGCCGCGGGGTTGTTATAGGGCATAATTATGGATCCGATTCTTTCGTAGGATCATAAAATATTGTATGGAGGTCACCATTACCGAATTTCGGATCCGATTCAGTGGTTCAACCCATACTAAATTTTTTCTCCGAATCAGTGAACATACCCCTTTAGCAATACTGGCAAAATTTCAAACGGGCCGCGGGCAGGCTATAGGGCATAATTGTGGATTTGATTATTTCGTAAGATCATAAAATATTGTATGGAGGTCACCAAGACCGAATTTTTGATCCGATTCAGTGGTTCTACCCATACTCAGTTTTTTCTCCGAATCAATGAACATACCCCTTTGGCAATACTGGCAAAATTTCGAACGGGTCGCAGAGTGGTTATAGGGCATAATTGTGGGTCCGATTCTTTCGTATGATCATAAAATATTGTATGGAGGTCACCAAGACCGAATTTCGGATCCGATTCAGTGGTTCGAACCATACTAAGTTTTTTCTCCGGATATGTGAACATACCCTTTGAAAATACTGGCAAATTTTCGAACGGGCCATGGTGTGGCGTCAGGGCATAATTATTGATCCGATTCTTTCGTAGAATCATAAAATATTGTTTGGAGATCACCAAGACCGAATATCTGATCCGATTCAGTGGTTCGACCCATACTCAGTTTTTTCTCCGAATCAGTGAACATACGCCTTTGGCAATACTGGCAAAATTTCGAACGGGCCATGGGGTGGCGTCAGGGCATAATTATTGATCCGATTCTTTTGTATGATCATAAAATATTGTATGGAGGTCACCAAGACCGAATTTCGGATCCGATTTGGTGGTTGGAACCATACTAAGTTTTTTCTCCAGATATGTGAACATACCCTTTGAAAATACTGGCAAATTTTCGAACGGGCCATGGTGTGGCGTCAGGGCATAATTATTGATCCGATTCTTTCGTTGAATCATAAAATATTGTTTGGAGATCACCAAGACCGAATATCTGATCCGATTCAGTGGTTCGACCCATACTCAGTTTTTTCTCCGAATCAGTGAACATACACCTTTGGCAATACTGGCAAAATTTCGAACGGGCCATGGGGTGACGTCAGGGCATAATTATTGATCCGATTCTTTTGTATGATCATAAAATATTGTATGGAGGTCACCAAGACCGAATTTCGGATCCGATTCGGTGGTTCGAACCATACTCAGTTTTTCTCAGGATCAGTGAACATACCCATTTGGCAATACTGGCAAAATTTCGAACGGGCCGCGGGGTGGTTATAGGGCATAATTACGGATCCGATTCCTTCGTAGGATCATAAAATATTGTATGGAGGTCACCATGACCGAATTTCGGATCCGATTGAGTGGTTCGACCCATACTATGTTTTTTCTCCGAATCAGTGAACATACCCCATTAGCAATACTGGCAAAATTTCGAACGGGCCGCGGGCTGGTTATAGGGCATAATTGTGGATCCGATTCTTTCGTAGGATCATAAAATATTGTATGGAGGTCACCAATACTGAATTTCTAATCCGATTATGTGGTTGGACCCATACTCAGTATTTTCTCCGGATCACTGAACATACCCATTTGACAATACTGGCAAAATTTCGAATGGGCCGCGGGGTGGTTATAGGGCATAATTATGGATCCGATTTTTTCGAAGGATCATAAAATAATGTATGGAGGTCACCATGACCGAATTTCGGATCCGATTCAGTGGTTCGACCCATACTAAGTTTTTTCTCCGAATCAGTGAACATACCCTTTTGGCAATACTGGCAAAATTTCGAACGGGCCGCGGGCTGGCTATAGGGCATAATTGTGGATCCGATTCTTTCGTAGAATCATAAAATATTGAACGAAGGACACCAAGACCGAATTTCTGATCCGATTCAGTGGTTCAATCCATACTCAGTTGTTTCTCCGGATCAGTGAACATTACCCCTTTGGCAATACTGGCAACTTTTCGAACGAACCATGGAGTGGTTATAGGGCATAATTGTGGGTCCGATTCTTTCGTATGATCATAAAATATTGTATGGAGGTCACCAAGACCGAATTTCGGATCCGATTCAGTGGTTCGAACCATACTAAGTTTTTTCTCCGGATATGTGAACATACCCTTTGAAAATACTGGCAAATTTTCGAACGGGCCATTGTTTGGCGTCAGGGCATAATTATTGATCCGATTCTTTCGTAGAATCATAAAATATTGTTTGGAGATCACCAAGACCGAATATCTGATCCGATTCAGTGGTTCGACCCATACTCAGCTTTTTCTCCGAATCAGTGAACATACGCCTTTGGCAATAATGGCAAAATTTCGAACGGGCCATGGGGTGGCGTCAGGGCATAATTATTGATCCGATTCTTTTGTATGATCATAAAATATTGTATGGAGGTCACCAAGACCGAATTTCGGATCCGATTCGGTGGTTCGAACCATACTAAGTTTTTTCTCCGGATATGTGAACATACCCTTTGAAAATACTGGCAAATTTTCGAACGGGCCATGGTGTGGCGTCAGGGCATAATTATTGATCCGATTCTTTCGTTGAATCATAAAATATTGTTTGGAGATCACCAAGACCGAATATCTGATCCGATTCAGTGGTTCGACCCATACTCAGTTTTTTCTCCGAATCAGTGAACATACGCCTTTGGCAATACTGGCAAAATTTCGAACGGGCCATGGGGTGGCGTCAGGGCATAATTATTGATCCGATTCTTTTGTATGATCATAAAATATTGTATGGAGGTCACCAAGACCGAATTTCGGATCCGATTCGGTGGTTCGAACCATACTCAGTTTTTTCTCAGGATCAGTGAAAATACCCATTTGGCATTACAGGCAAAATTTCGAACGGGCCGCGGGGTGGTTATAGAGCATAATTATGGATCCGATTCTTTCGTAGGATAATAAAAGATTGTATGGAGGTCACCATGACCGAATTTCGGATCCGATTGAGTGGTTCGACCCATACTATGTTTTTTCTCCGAATCAGTGAACATACCCCATTAGCAATACTGGCAAAATTTCGAACGGGCCGCGAGCTGGCTATAGGGCATAATTGTGGATCCGATTCTTTCGTAGGATCATAAAATATTGTATGGAGGTCACCAATACCGAATTTCTAATCCGATTCTGTGGTTGGACCCATACTCAATATTTTCTCCGGATCACTGAACATACCCATTTGACAATACTGGCAAAATTTCGAAGGGGCCGCGGGGTGGTTATTGGGCATAATTATGGATCCGATTTTTTCGTAGGATCATAAAATAATGTATGGAGGTCACCATGACCGAATTTCGGATCCGATTCAGTGGTTCGACCCATACTAAGTTTTTTCTCCGAATCAGTGAACATACCCTTTTGGCAATACTGGCAAAATTTCGAACGGGCCGCGGGCTGGCTATAGGGCATAATTGTGGATCCGATTCTTTCGTAGAATCATAAAATATTGAACGAAGGACACCAAGACCGAATTTCTGATCCGATTCAGTGGTTCAATCCATACTCAGTTGTTTCTCCGGATCAGTGAACATTACCCCTTTGGCAATACTGGCAACTTTTCGAACGAACCATGGAGTGGTTATAGGGCATAATTGTGGGTCCGATTCTTTCGTATGATCATAAAATATTGTATGGAGGTCACCAAGACCGAATTTCGGATCCGATTCAGTGGTTCGAACCATACTAAGTTTTTTCTACGGATATGTAAACATACCCTTTGAAAATACTGGCAAATTTTCGAACGGGCCATGGTTTGGCGTCAGGGCATAATTATTGATCCGATTCTTTCGTAGAATCATAAAATATTGTTTGAAGATCACCAAGACCGAATATCTGATCCGATTCAGTGGTTCGACCCATACTCAGCTTTTTCTCCGAATCAGTGAACATACGCCTTTGGCAATAATGGCAAAATTTCGAACGGGCCATGGGGTGGCGTCAGGGCATAATTATTGATCCGATTCTTTTGTATGATCATAAAATATTGTATGGAGGTCACCAAGACCAAATTTCGGATCCGATTCGGTGGTTCGAACCATACTAAGTTTTTTCTCCGGATATGTGAACATACCCTTTGAAAATACTGGCAAATTTTCGAACGGGCCATGGTGTGGCGTCAGGGCATAATTATTGATCCAATTCTTTCGTAGAATCATAAATTATTGTTTGGAGATCACCAAGACCGAATATCTGATCCGATTCAGTGGTTCGACCCATACTCAGTTTTTTCTCCGAATCAGTGAACATACGCCTTTGGCAATACTGGCAAAATTTCGAACGGGCCATGGGGTGGCGTCAGGGCATAATTATTGATCCGATTCTTTTGTATGATCATAAAATATTGTATGGAGGTCACCAAGACCGAATTTCGGATCCGATTCGGTGGTTCGAACCATACTCAGTTTTTTCTCAGGATCAGTGAACATACCCATTTGGCAATACTGGCAAAATTTCGAACGGGCCGCGGGGTGGTTATAGAGCATAATTATGGATCCGATTCTTTCGTAGGATAATAAAAGTTTGTATGGAGGTCACCATGACCGAATTTCGGATCCGATTGAGTGGTTCGACCCATACTATGTTTTTTCTCCGAATCAGTGAACATACCTCATTAGCAATACTGGCAAAATTTCGAACGGGCCGCGGGCTGGCTATAGGGCATAATTGTGGATCCGATTCTTTCGTAGGATCATAAAATATTGTATGGAGGTCACCAATACCGAATTTCTAATCCGATTCTGTGGTTGGACCCATACTCAATATTTTCTCCGGATCACTGAACATACCCATTTGACAATACTGGCAAAATTTCGAACGGGCCGCGAGGTGGTTATAGGGCATAATTATGGATCCGATTTTTTCGTAGGATCATAAAATAATGTATGGAGGTCACCATGACCGAATTTCGGATCCGATTCAGTGGTTCGACCCATACTAAGTTTTTTCTCCGAATCAGTGAACATACCCTTTTGGCAATACTGGCAAAATTTCGAACGGGCCGCGGGCTGGCTATAGGGCATAATTGTGGATACGATTCTTTCGTAGGATCATAAAATATTGAATGAAGGATACCAAGACCGAATTTCTGATCCGATTCAGTGGTTCAATCCATACTCAGTTGTTTCTCTGGATCTGTGAACATTACCCCTTTGGCAATACTGGCAACTTTTCGAACGAACCATGGGGTGGCGTCAAGGCATAATTATTGATCCGATTCTTTCGTATGATCCTAAAATATTGTATAGAGGTCACCAAGACCGAATTTCGGATCCGATACAGTGGTTCGAACCATACTAAGTTTTTTCTCCGGATATGTGAACATACCCTTTGAAAATACTGGCAAATTTTCGAACGGGCCATGGTGTGGCGTCAGGGCATAATTATTGATCCGATTCTTTCGTAGAATCATAAAATATTGCTTGGAGATCACCAAGACCGAATATCTGATCCGATTCAGTGGTTCGACCCATACTCAGTTTTTTCTCCGAATCAGTGAACATACGCCTTTGGCAATACTGGCAAAATTTCGAACGGGCCATGGGGTGGCGTCAGGGCGTAATTATTGATCCGATTCTTTTGTATGATCATAAAATATTGTATGGAGGTCACCAAGACCGAATTTCGGATCCGATTCGGTGGTTCGAACCATACTCATTTTTTTCTCAAGATCAGTGAACATACCCATTTGGCAATACTGGCAAAATTTCGAACGGGCCGCGGGGTGGTTATAGGGCATAATTATGGATCCGATTCTTTCGTAGGATAATAAAATATTGTATGGAGGTCACCATGACCGAATTTCGGATCCGATTGAGTGGTTCGACCCATACTATGTTTTTTCTCCGAATCAGTGAACATACCCCATTAGCAATACTGGTAAAATTTCGAACGCGCCGCGGGCTGGCTATAGGGCATAATTGTGGATAAGATTCTTTCGTAGGATCATAAAATATTGTATGGAGGTCACCAATACCGAATTTCTAATCCGATTCTGTGGTTGGACCCATACTCAGTATTTTCTCCGGATCACTGAACATACCCATTTGACAATACTGGCAAAATTTCGAACGGGCCGCGGGGTGGTTATAGGGCATAATTATGGATCCGATTTTTTCGTAGGATCATAAAATAATGTATGGAGGTCACCATGACCTAATTTCGGATCCGATTCAGTGGTTCGACCCATACTAAGTTTTTTCTCCGAATCAGTGAACATACCCTTTTGGCAATACTGGCAAAATTTCGAACGAGCCGCGGGCTGGCTATAGGGCATAATTGTGGATCCGATTTTTTCTTAGGATCATAAAATATTGAATGAAGGACACCAAGACCGAATTTCTGATCCGATTCAGTGGTTCAATCCATACTCAGTTGTTTCTCCGGATCTGTGAACATTACCCCTTTGGCAATACTGGCAACTTTTCGAACGAACCATGGGGTGGCGTCAGGGCATAATTATTGATCCGATTCTTTCGTATGATCCTAAAATATTGTATAGAGGTCACCAAGACCGAATTTCGGATCCGATTCAGTGGTTCGAACCATACTCAGTTTTTTCTCCGAATCAGTGAAAATACCCCTTTGGCAATACTCGCAAAATTTCGAACGGGCCGCGGGGTGGCTATAGAGCATAATTGTGGATCAGATTCTTTCGTAAGATCATAAAATATTGTATGGAGGTCACCAAGACCAAATTTTTGATCCGATTCAGTGGTTCCACCCATACTTAGTTTTTTCTCCGAATCAGTGAACATACCCCTTTGGCAATACTGGCAAAATTTCGAATGGGTCGCGGGGTGGTTATAGGGCATAATTGTGGATCCGATTCTTTCGTATGATCATAAAATATTGTATGTAGGTCACCAAGACCGAATTTCGGATCCGATTCAGTGGTTCGAACCATACTCAGTTTTTTCTCCGGATCTGTAAACACGCCCTTTGGAAATATTGGCAAAATTTCGAACGGGCCATGGGGTGGCGTCAGGGCATAATTATTGATCTGATTCTTTTGTAGAATCATAAAATATTGTATGGAGATCACCAAGACCGAATATCTGATCCGATTCAGTGGTTCGACCCAAACTCAGTTTTTTCTCCGGATCTGTGAACATACCCTTTGGAAATACTGGCAAATTTTCGAACGGGCCATGGGGTGTCGTCGGGGCATAATTATTGATCCGATTCTTTCGTAGAATCATAAAATATTGTATGGAGTTTACCAAGACCGAATATCTGATCCTATTCAGTGGTTCGACCCATACTCAGTTTTTTCTCCGAATCAGTGAACATACGCCTTTGGCAATACTGGCAAAATTTCGAACGGGCCATGGGGGGGCGTCAGGGCATAATTATTGATCTGATTCTTTTGTATGATCATAAAATATTGTATGGAGGTCACCAAGACCGAATTTCGGATCCGATTCATTGGTTCGAACCATACTCAGTTGTTTCTCCGGATCTGTGAACATACCCCTTTGGCAATACTGGCAACTTTTTCGAACGGGCCATGGGGTGGCGTTAGGGCATAATTATTGATCCGATTCTTTCGTATGATCATAAAATAAAATATGAGTAGAAAGTTAACATTAGGAGGATGCCAGTTTTTGGGTGAAAGGCTAGTGTCATGGCAATGCTAGAAACGGACCACAGTGTCAATCTCCACTGCAGAAGCTGAATAAGTTGCTGCATCTGCCTGCTGTGCACAAGTTCTCTGGATTCAGAATCATATGCTGGACTATGGTTTGAACTTTCTAAACACCCCTATTCTCATTGATAATACTGATGCATATTTTACTGTTAAGAATCCTGTGCAACATTCTAAGACTAAGCACATTGAAATCAGACATCACTTCATCAGAGATTGCAGTGAAAAAGGTTTGATTGAAATGCAAAGAGTTGATACAAGTGATAATCTGGCTGGCCTATTCACCAAACCACTTGATAGAACCAGGTTCAACTTTCTTTTGAAAGCCCTGGGAGTGATCAACTCTGATGAAATCTGATTAAGGATGTGTGCTTGGTTGTGTACCTCTATGTGCTACTTGAATATTTTAGAAGAGGTCACACATGCTGAATATGTTGCTGAATATGCTGCTGAATATGTTGCTAAATATGTTACTGAGTATGTTCTATGCTATATGACTTAACTGTTTCTATGTGTGTCTCTCTGTGATAACTGTTTATTTTCTTAGAGATTACACATATTGAATATGTTTCAACTGAATGTTGATTGAATATGTTTTGATTATGTCACTGTTTTTGAAGTTAACTGATAGGTAGTTAAGTAACTATCTGTGCAATTTGTTTGAAATTTATGATAATTCTTGACTATCATGTTAACTGATCTGATGTTATGATAAGTAGTTTGATCTGTTTAGGTGAGATTAACTGCTTATATAATGTCATGAGTAATTACATGTTTATGGTTACTTGAATATGTTCTTAATCTGATCTTCCGAAGTTGTTAAGATAGAATAGACATTGAATGTGAGTACAGTCTGTTTTTCTTGATGATGAAAGAATGATTAAGATTTGAGTATGTGATGCAACTGTTTATGTCAAAATGTGTTTTATGACAAAATTAAGTGATAAAATGAATTTTCTAATGAATTTTGCATAAATACTATATTTTGGTCAAAACATGAGCAAGTTGATTAATGGTGTAGAGATATGATAAGATTATTCAGTTCAAGCTTTTAAAAAGCTTAAAAGAAGGATTTTTATAGGGAAAGGTCTCAAGTAGTTATTTTTGCTGAAAATTATGTCATTTGCCCAGTTAGAAAGACATGCACTTGTGTATGTTTTGTCCTTAAATCTCTATAGATTCAAAGGATAGCCATTGACCTGAAAAACTG
Organism: Bidens hawaiensis; assembly: GCF_021521415.1. Classification (NCBI taxonomy): domain Eukaryota; kingdom Viridiplantae; phylum Streptophyta; class Magnoliopsida; order Asterales; family Asteraceae; genus Bidens; species Bidens hawaiensis. The sequence goes on along the minus strand of NW_027492608.1, from coordinate 218,204 downwards.
AATGCATTTGGGCCGATTATGACTTGTTTCTTATTCCTTTACTTAAAACTATGTCAATAGCTCTGACTTTGAAAGGACATATATTCACATGTATGTTTGGTCTTGTTGACCACTTTTGGTCAAATAGGATAGGCATTAACCTGAAAATGAAGAGATATTGGAGTGATTGAATATTAAACTGTGATTTTTGGGAAATGATAGTACATTGACTACTTAGCTGATCATATGGAATTAATAGGCTAAAAAGGCCTTAGTATTGTCATTAACATGTATGGTTGCTTTCCCATGATGTTGTAAACTCTAAGGGGATATAAACACAATGGATATGCTAATCTTTATGTGGAGATGCATAGTTGTTTTTTATGTCTCAAGATGATCTCTCCGAATGATATGGCAGAAAAGTGATTACCCAGTCATACACAAGCCTGTTGTTATTTGGTCAACCAAAATGAAACATTTTTTATATATGACAAAGAACATTCTTTAAGAAAATTTGAGAAAATATCAAAAACAAGGGGAAGAATGAATAAATCAACCAAAAGTTGATAAATGTTTTAAATATTTTATCAAACAAGAGGGTTACAACTAGAACTACAAAGATGTTGACAAAATATGGCTCATCTTGAATGAAAGGCATGTTGCTAACTGTAAGTCCAACGTTCAACCTCTATATGTTTGAATAACAAAAGTCCAAAAATACAATAAGTTCTGTCATAAGAAACTATTTTTGACCAAATACAGGAGGTTGGAGTCAAATTGGGGTGATCTGGGGAAAGCCAAATAAGCTTTGAGAAAAGATATGAGGCATCAAAGCACAGTGTTGACCATTATTGCATTATGTTCAAATTGAACCTTAATCATATCACCAAAGAGATGAAAATCATGCTAAGTTTATACCTGCTGTTAACCTATCTAAGTTGTCATAATAATGCTGAGAGTGAAGTATTGAGAAAGCTACTTAGTCAATATGATCCCATTCCTGAGATCTTTTCAGTTTGTAAAAGAAATTGTTTTGAAGTGAAGTATAACTGAAATTTGATCTCTAAATGCACCATTTGCTCTTAAACTATGTTCTGAAATGATACATAACTCAGAAATGTCTTTGAAAAGTGGTTTAAGTCAAAAAGTGTTGCATTTTGCCTAAAATAGGCTGAATATGTAAGTTTGAGTAAGGTTTAATGAGTTATAACCTTCTCGAGCACAAACTGTTTGAATATGTATTTTCGGGTAAGGTTAATAAGGTTTAACCTTTCCGAGTACAAAACAGTTGATTATGTCTGAATATGTAAGTTCGAGTAAGGTTTAATGAGTTATAACCTTCTCGAGCACAAACTGTTTGAATATGTAGTTTCAGGTAAGGTTCAACCTTTCCGAGTACAAAACAGTTGTCTATGTGTGAATATGTTGTTTCGGGTAAGGTTTGACAGTTTTCAACCTTTCCGAGTTAGCTTAGTCATTTCTGACTAACTTTATGATTTTCAAGCATACTTTGTAGTGTTTACACTTTTCGGGTAGAGTACACTGTTGAACTCACTTTTCCGAGTAAGCTTGAAGTCTTGAGATGATTATGTGTTGAAATAGCTATCTTTTAACAAGAAATTCTTGTTTCGAGCAAGCTATGCATGTTATATTCTGGTTTCGAGTAAGCTATGCATATTATATGTTGATTGTGTTTCCAAGCAAACTTTGTGAACTTAAGTGAGTACACCGAGTAAGCTTTGAGTGAATATGTTGTTGGGAAAGACTTGTTAATCTTTCCGGGCACGCTTAGATGTTACTGTTTAAGTTTGTCATTTTTCGGGTATGGTTTGATATGATAAGTTCCCTCGAGCAAGGGAATACCTGATGATTGAATGTGTTTATCCTAGCAAGCTTAGTGCTAACTTAGGATTTTCGAGCAAGCTCAATGAAATTTTAGACTATAGCACACTTAAATGTTTATGTGTTTAAGTTCAATCCGAGCATGCTCTGTGATATGTGTGTTTATGATTTCTTTGAAATTACAAGTGTTTTCGGGCAAACTTTGTTTTCCGAGCACACTTTATATTTCGGGTACACTTGTGTTCCTTCAATATACTTGGTAATTTTCAAAACCTAACTTTCCGAGTACACTGTCTGCTAGAATTTGGTTTCGAGCACACTTTTTATTATATGAAAGTTATTCGGGTATACTTTGCATAAGATTGTTGTTCGAGCACACTTTACATTTGAGAGAGTGCTCGAGCACACTATGTATACAAGCATACTTGAATGAATGCGTTGATTGAATATGTAAGTTAGTATGATGAAATTGTTTAGATTCATACTTGAATGAATACGTTGTTTGAATATGTTAGTTAATATGACAAAATGTGATTATGATTTTTAGGGTTCATGCTAGATGAGTTTTAATTTGAATTTGAGAATTCTTTGTGAGGATCTTAATTGATTCTTAGTGAGAATGTTTATTTGATAACTATATTTGATTATTTGCCTTGTGATTAATTTCTCAAGAAATCAAGTATTTCGGGTACGCTTTCTTCATTATGTCTTAACTTTAAATTAATTTACTTGATCGAGCATGGTTTAAATAGAGAAGTATTCGGGCAAACTTTGTATTCAACATGAAAATTTTTCGAGTAAAGTTTGACCGAGTAAGGTTTGTTAGCGGAAGTAGACCGAGTAAACTTTGGAAAAATTAATTTTTCGAGTAAGGTCTTATGATCTTAAATGAGATTAAATGTTTTTAATATATCAAGTGGATAACGTTACTGGTTGACAGCTAGTAGTTCACAAGAAGACAAAAAGCATTTAAAACCCACTTTCAAAATGTATAAAAGAGGAACTTAGGCAAATTTTTCTACATTATTTCCCTCTATCTCTCTCCTTCCACTGCAAAACCTCTCTTAGTAAGAAAAATAACCGACTTATCGAATTCAAGATTAATCCAAACCCTAATTTTTATCAGCCACTAATTCCGACTTGGTAAGCATAAAAATTTATGTTTTCCGATCACGATTAGATTGTAATGTAACTTGATTATGTACTCGAGTACTAACACTCTGTTTATATGTTTAGGTTATTAATTTGTCGAAGAACAGGTTCTTGAAGAATTCTTTCTTTCTTCCTCATTTTTATAACTTGAAATTGTCTAAAGTATTAAACTTTATGTCTAATTTCACTTTGAATGTGTTTGTTATGTATTACAGATATGGCAGATAACGAGCCAAAGTATGTTTTTGAGCCAAAGCACAATATGTGCGCGTTACTACAAGTTACACCAGAGAATGAACCGATGGCTCGGATGATATTATGGATGGCACGGTCAAATATCAGCTTTGCTCTCACTGAAAGCCCAACTATTTACAGAAATCACTCCTTGGATTTCTGGAGATCAGCAGAGCTAGTTGAAGACGGTAATGAAAGACGAATAGAGGCAACCGTGGCCAGACAGGAGATACAGATCACTGAAAGGTTGATCAGAAGATGTTTAAGACTGAATGACGATGATCACAATCACATCAGCTTCGATACAAAGCATCTATTGAAGATTTTCAAAGAAACAATGGGGTATCAAGGAAATGTCCATGAGGGACAGTTTCAGAAGGGTCTGTTTCCGATGCTATACAGATTTCTTATTCATCACATTATTCATGGATTTGCTCCGAGGAAGGGATCATGGACTCTGATGAGTCATGATCTAGCAAATGCCACAGTTGGAACTATCTTTGATTTGCCCTTTAACTTTTCCAAGATGATTTTTGATGGGCTAGTAGGGAATCTAAAGAAACCAGAGAGTAGGAGATTTTTGCAGTATCCAAGATTCCTACAGATCATTTTCAACAGCACTATACAAGATTTACCAACAATTGGAGACACACATAAACTGCAAGATCCTGATGCTTACAAGAGAATAAAAAATCCAGGTGTCTCTAATAACTTTGATGCAAGTGTTCCATTTGAAATTTTACCTTGGTTATTAAACCATGATCTGGCTGTTATGCATGTGCCTGAGTTGAGCTCAGAAGAGGAAGAAGGGAGTGATGATGAGAGTGCTGAAGGAGACTCTGATGATGATGTTGATGGCAATGACGGTGGAGATGGTTTGGAGATGGAAATTATGTCACAAGAACAGGGGGAGCAAAGAGAAGAAATTGAACAACCAATCCCAACACTACCACACTCACCACCACCAACCTCACCACATCAAACACCACCTCAATCATTTACCTTAGACCAACCTGAAACCTCCACACAACACACACAATCCTTATCCATCACTGAACAACCCACTTATGAACCATTCCCTACAACCCCACCCTCAAGCCAACAAGATAACACACTTCAAAGAAATATTGATCTAATGTTGGAGAATGATGAGTTGAAAAAGCAAGTTGAGGAGGTTAGGAATGAAAATGTTGAGTAGAAAGAATGAAGAGCTAACAAATGAAAATGAAATGTTATTAAAAAGGTTAGCTGATGCTGAACTGATGATTCCAACCCTGGTGCAGGAGGTTGAGAAGACCCCAGTTGCCCCAAAACAGGGGGAGAATATAGATCAAAATGATGTGACTGATGCTGAAAGTGCTGAAAATATTGATGGTTTGAAAATGATTATGAATGATTATGATGTTAGTGATGAAAATGAAGAAGAGGTGTGTGGAGAGGAAACAAATGAAAATGAAAAGTCAAATGATGATGAGAATGTGATTACAGAAAAACTGACTGAGATCATGGAAGAAGAACTGACTGTTGAGAATGTAAATGTGGATGCTGCTACTGAGGAACTAGAACACACTGAGCCAAATGATGATCAAGAAGCTAGTTCCAAGAGGGTAGAGCATGACTCTGAATTGGAAAACTTATTTAGAGAAATTGATGAATTTGGAACTTCTGATAAAGAAGAAGATGAAAAACAGTTGAGAAAAAGAAAAGAGAAGGGAAAAGGTTTGGCAACTGATGATGAACCTGCTGTATATGATGAGAAAGATGTATCTTTTGTAGATACTGCTGCTGCTGCTGCTATTGAAGAGCAAGAAAGAATAATCAAAGAAATTTTGGAGAGGGAGAAAATAGCGCTATCTTTAACTCTAGAAGAAATAGCAGAGCAAGAAAATCTGATCAGACTAGCCAACATTGAAAAAGAACTGACTGAAGATGAGGCTGATCAAGAAGTTATTGAGGTATTGATTAAGATGAAAAGAGTTGAGGAAGTGGACAACTCCTTGGGCATAGTGGTCAGCATGTTTCAATCTAAAAGCCAAACATCAGAAACTGCTGCTGAACCAACTACTGATATAATTCCTGAAGAAGAAATTGGTGAGTCAATTGCAACTATGGCTGCAAAGAAATGGGTTGAACAAGTAAAAGAAGACATGAAAAAGAACCCTACTGGTAACTGGGGAGAAAGAAGATTTGAAAAAACTTATCAAAGAAGAAAGAGATCTGCTGAGCAGACTAATGATGAACCAATCAGAGCAATTCCCTTGCAAACACTGAAACCAGGAGAAAAATTACCAGGGGTCCCTGATGTTAATGTTCCTGATGTTAATGTTACTGAACCAGAGCATCCTGCCTCTGATGAACCCAAAATAGATGCCATGATTGATCTATCAGATGATGAGGAGGATGACTCTGAGGAGTCTGATGAAGAGGGTGATGACAACCCTGATCAAGGAGGTGAGAAAGTTGGTACAAGCTCCACTGCTGAGACCCCTCAAGCTAAAGAGACTTATATTCAAAGGGGCATCATTGAAATTAATGCAGAGGAAGTCTTAAAGAAAGTTGAGAAGAGAAAGAAAAATACTGAGCATTATAAGAACTATTTGAAAGTCAGTGGTTATCCTGAAGCTGCCCTGGAAAAATACACTATTGTAACACCCCGGCCCCTCGCACAACCAATATTGTCCGCTCTGCCCACGAAGAGCTCACGGATTTGTTTTTGGTTGCCCAAAACGCGTTGGTGATTGAAGAGGCAGGACATTACTTATGAACCAGTGATCTCTCTTGTGCATGGCCGATGTGGGATAGTCTAAGGGTGGGACAATGTTGTGTTTGCCAAGGATGTTACAGACAACCCCCCTCTGGACTCATCGTCCTCGATGAGGCGCGTCCCAACATCCTGAACGGCACAAGAGTGGCTTTGATACCAAGTGTAACACCCCGGCCCCTCGCACCACCAATATTGTCCGCTCTGCCCACGAAGAGCTCACGGATTTGTTTTTGGTTGCCCAAAACGCGTTGGTGATTGAAGAGGCAGGACATTACTTATGAACCAGTGATCTCTCTTGTGCATGGCCGATGTGGGATAGTCTAAGAGTGGGACAATGTTGTGTTTGCCAAGGATGTTACAACTATGGACCAAATTCAAGATCTCTACAAAAGTGAGAAAGAGATAGTTTCAGAAAAGTTTGTGAAACAGAATGATAAGGTGGAATTGGAAGAATTAAAGAAGAAATATAATGGTATGTGTGGATATTTGATTGAGAAAGGCATGAAGCCTGAAGTTGTAAGAAATCTGAGTAAAGAGGCAGTATTTGACCAGTATTCCAAAAGAAAAGAGAAAGAGTTAAAAAGGGTCTATACTGAGAACACAATTCAAACTGAACTACCTGATGAGCCTCCAAAGAAGAAAAAAATAATTCAGACCTTAAGGGAGAAGGAAAAGGAGCAAGTCAAACCTGTTGAAATTCTTATCCCTCAAGATGATGTCAAACCTGAACAAGAAACTGAACCATTCATGCCTTGGGAAAATGAGGAAATGATCAGCATCCTAAGAAACATAATGATAAACAAGAGAGGGATGACTGAAGCAGATTTCAATGTTTTGGAAAAGGAGGTTTGAATACTCTGTTGTATCTGCAAAAGTATGAGTGGGAAAAGGCATTGAGGGAAGGAGAAAATCCCAAATACTATGCTGATGCCAGATTTGTACCTGCTGGACTAGCAAGAACTCCAGGAATTATCAAAATGTTAATTGAACTGGAGGCAGCGGGACATGACATTGTGGAGATAGCAAACCTTCCTACTGAGATGGTGGAAGCCATATATGTGAAAACATTCAACTTGGGACCTCAGAAGCCCAAGAAATCAATTCCATTCAGACCTCCAATCCATCAAATATTCCCAAGAGGAAGAGGCCAAGGAGGAAGAGGAGAATTAAGTAGCTCAGTACAACAAAGAACAAGACCACAATCTGGTGTGGATCTACCAAGAGAGCTCTACTATGATTCAGTAACTGATAGTCTGAAGGTGATCATGGAAAGTAGGCAGTTGAGGGAAATTATTGTGAGAAGTGACTTCAGAGAATACAATGAAGAGTAATTGAGCAGAATGGAGTCACTTCATCTTTATGATTTCAGGGACAGAAGCAGATCTGCAGGGAGACAAATGAATGACTTATCTAAATACCTGTATGAGCAAGCTGGAAATGGGTTCAGGTTCTTAAAAGACAACATAAGCAGAGGTGCAGCTTCAATGAACAAAGCAAGAAGATCTGCAAAGATAAAGAAGATGGATATTGCTGAAAGAAACTTTAAGATGTATGTCAGAGATGAAGACCCACTGTCCAACATGAGCAAGTGTATAAGTTTAAGAAGAAGAATGAAAAGGCCAAACTACACTGTACAGAAGAATGGTATCATTGCTCAAGTTGAATACAAGGAAAATGGAGAATATGCATTGATGAATTATGATGGAAAGGTGCTGGCTGTGATAAAGAGAGATGCAGATCTTGCTTGCTTGCACAATGAAGATCTATCTGATATTAGAGACTTGGTGATTCCAGAAGGACACACTCATTACCAAGTGCTCAATATCTTCAGAGAAAGAGCAGCATCTGTAATCCAGATGAGAAGACAAGCAGCCTACAATGAAAGGAAAAGACAAAATAGATAGAATAGGCTTTGCTTTGTAATGTCTTCGGACAAACCTTTGATTATGTAATTTTTACTTATGTAATTTGATTATGAAATTTGATGTGTATTTTGCTAAGTGTAAGTAACCATAGAGTGTTTTGGGTCAGCTGAGGTGTTCCAATCTAGGGGGAGATTGTTGGGTCAAGAATTTGACCCAAATGAGGAGATTTGTCCTAAACGAAGAATATGGAAGATTGGAATCTTCTCAACCTCCTCAGAAACTTCTAAGTATTGAATCCGAGCACACCTTGGACCTTCGAGTAAGCTTTTACTTAGCCGAGTACGAGATTTTGCCTTCCGGGCAAGGTTTACTTTAAATAGTCTTCTTAAGTGGATATCCGAGCAAGGTATGCTTTTTAGTGATTTCCGAGTAAGGTTCATTAATTTGGCATATCCGAGTAAGGTTCACTTTGTCAAGCAGGGTTGTTCTTCAAGACCAAGTATTTTACTCTTCTGAGTAAGGTTTGGTCAACCAAGTCCAAGAAGCCAAGTAATTGGAAGACCGGGAAAGGTATTGTTTAATAATTATGGTCCGAGTATACTTGATGAGATGATGAAATATCTCTGTTGGCTCAGCCGGGACCGAGACGATCCGAGCAGGTTCGAGACGGAAGGTTTGATAACCAAAGACGGATAGAAACAAACACGAAACAAACGATTTCATTGATAAAAACGAAAGATTACATGCTTGTTTAAACACTGAAATCACGATCTATGGCAGGGGGAGGTCGAGCATGGCCTCCCCCCTCATCCGGACAGCACCTGGGCTCCGGGCACGCAAAAACCTTGAAAACCTTAACTGTTCACGCCTGAAAGCTGGTATTTATACCCGCTGCCATTCGGTCAGGACTCATTCGATCGAATGAGTCCTATTCGATCGAATGGCAGACTCATTCGATCGAATCAGAAACTCATTCGATCGAATGAGTATCCATTTGAAAATGCTCTTTCAAATGGATCACTTTCAGCGTGAACCACTACCTAGGTGTACAGCATACAACATAAACATTCTAAACTATTCGCCAAGCGACGGCCACAAAACATGCACCAACATATTCCCCCTTGGACGTTGCTTGCGAATTGCTGTAGACACCTCTTGCAATCTTCAGTCAAATCTTCTGCTATATCTTGATAATCACGTTGAAGAATACCATCATTGCAGCAAGATTCCCCCTTAGACTGAACTCTCGGTTAATGATGCAAAGTGTTCTCCATTGCTGACATCTTCAGACAAAACAATCTGTTTAAAAACAACCAACTATAGAAATTCCCCCTCAGACGTTGGCGTGTATCCCAATATATAGACGTGTAAGCTCATATCGTCTTCCGCTGACTTAATAATGTATTGGGCAATCTTTGATGAGGCTTCCGATCCACAGCTACTCCCCTTAAACAGATTAGTTTGTATGCAGATTCATCATCGGAGACAAAGACACATCATTAACTTCGTGATTGCGAATCACCATTCTTCAACAGGATGCAGAAGTTGCTTTTGACACTACTTCGTTGACTTCTTCAACAGTAACAGCTTCTGCAGGAATTGTTGAACTTGGAAATGATTGAGGAACATTTGACTCTTTTGCTTGATCCTCCTTAATCTCCACTGATGACATCTTCAGAATGCGGAAAATAAATTAAACTTGGTTGGCCCATAAATAGTCAGATGCTCCTGACTACCCCACAATAACTCATCAGTAATCACTTTTCTCTGTTCTTCTGTGTTCTTATAACAATCACCACTGTAGAAGCTCAATGAACAAGGGGTTATCCATTAAACTTGTAAACGATAATTCCTTCAGGTGATTGTGCTTTGTTCATTGCCCCAATTTGCCGCTTTAACCATTAAACATTTAAACGCTCTGACTTTTCCGGCAAATATCAGTGAAAATTTCACTGTCACCAAACTTTTTCTGGATAGTAATTAACTTGTATAGGATGTCCAGAAAAATCTTCATCACTGACCCGAAAATTAACCGAAAATTTCCCGAAAATTTTGTCGAAAAAATTTTATTTTTGCCAAACTTTTTCAGAAGACTTCCCGACTGATAAAAATGGCTTGGGCAGATTTTCGTGTAAGCGGGCGTTCCAGACTCTTTTTTTTTTTTTTTTTTTTTTTTTTTTTTTTTTTTTTTTTTTTTTTTTGGTCTGGAACATGTTCGATCGAATGAGAACTGGTTCGGTCGAATGAACCACAGATTCGATCGGATGAAGCACATATTCGATCGGATGAAGAACTGGTTCGATCAGCTATTTGAATTTGACACTTTGAGCGGGAAAACCAGTTCGATCGAATACAAACTGATTCGATCGAATGAAGACATCTGGTTCGATCGAATGAACAGGCTGTCTGGGCGGGAAAACTTGCGTTTGAATTTGACACTTTTGAGCGGGAAGACTGATTCGATCGAATCAGTCAATCGAATAGGCCTATTCGATCGAATGGGGAACTCGTTCGATCGAATGTACTGATTCGACTCCTTCAACGCCAGCCCAGAAAACGCGAAGAACACGAAGAACACACCAACAGTTTAACGTCCAGAACGCAGAAAATCAAGAGCTCGGCTTGCTAGATCGGTTGTTAGACCTTTCTAGCGGTAACCGTGGCTCTGATACCAATTGTTGGCTCAGCCGGGACCGAGACGATCCGAGCAGGTTCGAGACGGAAGGTTTGATAACCAAAGACGGATAGAAACAAACACGAAACAAACGATTTCATTGATAAAAACGAAAGATTACATGCTTGTTTAAACACTGAAATCACGATCTATGGCAGGGGGAGGTCGAGCATGGCCTCCCCCCTCATCCGGACAGCACCTGGGCTCCGGGCACGCAAAAACCTTGAAAACCTTAACTGTTCACAGCCTGAAAGCTGGTATTTATACCCGCTGCCATTCGGTCAGGACTCATTCGATCGAATGAGTCCTATTCGATCGAATGGCAGACTCATTCGATCGAATCAGAAACTCATTCGATCGAATGAGTATCCATTTGAAAATGCTCTTTCAAATGGATCACTTTCAGCGTGAACCACTACCTAGGTGTACAGCATACAACATAAACATTCTAAACTATTCGCCAAGCGACGGCCACAAAACATGCACCAACAATCTCTAAGTTATATCGAGTAAGGTTCTGCTCAAGTAAGGTATGTATTCCCGAGTACGCCTTATCAATAAGTTGTTTAACTAACAATGAGCCTAACAGGATCATAGAAGAACAAAGTTGCTCGTAAGGATTTGTCGAGCAAAGTTTGATAAGTCCAAGAAGATAGAAGTCTACTCGGTGAATATTTTACTTGGTAAAATATTCTTTAAGTAAAGTCTACCCGGAAACTGATTCCGAGTACACTTCTATGTTTACCAAGTCTGAAGGAAGGCCGAGTACACTGCGTACCCGGAGACTGAAGTTTAATGAAAAGCCTACCCGGAATACTTGTTTTACACTTAGTATATTTTTGAATATGTAAATTGAATATGTACTATCGGATAGGATTTCGAGAAGGAATGACAGCCTGTCTTAGGTTGGCAGGCCTATAAATAGAATAATTAGGGCACACCGCCAAAAGAATGAAGAAGAGAGAGCACAATACGGATAAGACTGACACATTAATTAAGAGAATATTTTGTGTGTGACGGCTGTCCTAGGATTCCTTCTAAACCCTAATCGATTATCCTTTTGTATGACTAACGTTATATAAATGGAAATCTTTTAAGTGAATCCTTCATGTGTCTTCGTATTTTGAATATTCATTGCAACCGTATGTTTGTTATTGATTCCACCTTTAACAAACGGTCATCTTTCTAAACATAGTAACCCGTCATTAACTCGCTTGTCAACACGATTAATTTTGTGTGAGTTATGACATGATTGATTAATATCCGATCCGAAACGACCTGACAGTATGATCATAAAATATTGTATGGAGGTCACCAAGACCGAATTTCGGATCCGATTCAGTGGTTCGAACCATACTCAGTTTTTTCTTCTGATCAGTGAACATACGCCTTTGGCAATACTGGCAAAATTTCGAAAGGGTCGCGGGGTGGTTATAGGGCATAATTATGGATCCGATTATTTCGTAGGATCAAAAAATATTGTATGGAGGTCACCAAGACCGAATTTCGGATCCGATTCAGTGGTTCGACCCATACTCAGGTTTTTCTCCGGATCTACGAACATACCCCTTTGGAAATATTGGAAATTTTTCGAACGGTACATGGGGTGGCGTCAGGGCATAATTATTGATCCGATTCTTTAGTATGATCATAAAATATTGTATGGAGGTCACCAAGACCGAATTTCGGATCCGATTCAGTGGTTCGAACCATACTCAATTTTTTCTCTGGATCAGTGAACATACCCCTTTGGCAATACTGGCAAAATTTCAAACGGGGGCGGGGTGGTTATAGGGCATAATTATGAATCCGATTCTTTCGTAGGATCATAAAATATTGTATGGAGGTCACCATGACCGAATTTCGGATCCGATTGAGTGGTTCGACCCATACTATGTTTTTTCTCCGAATCAGTGAACATACCCCTTTAGCAATACTGGCAAAATTTAGAACGGGCCGCGGGCTGGCTATAGGGCATAATTGTGGATCCGATTCTTTCGAAGGATCATAAAATATTGTATGGAGGTCACCAATACCGAATTTCTGATCCGATTCCGTGGTTGGACCCATACTCAGTATTTTCTCCGGATCACTGAACATACCCAGTTGGCAATACTGGCAAAATTTCGAACGGGCCGCGGGGTGGTTATAGGGCATAATTATGGATCGGATTCTTTCGTAGGATCATAAAATATTGTATGGTGGTCATCATGACCGAATTTCGGATCCGATTCAGTGGTTCGACCCATACTAAGTTTTTTCTCCGACTCAGTGAACATACCCTTTTGGCAATACTGGCAAAATTTCGAACGGGCCGCGGGCTGGCTATAGGGCTTAATTGTGGATCCGATTCTTTCGTAGGATCATAAAATATTGAATTAAGGACACCAAGACCGAATTTCTGATCCGATTCAGTGGTTTGATCCATACTCAGTTGTTTCTCCGGATCTGTGAACATACCCCTTTGGCAATACTGGCAACTTTTCGAACGGGCCATGGGGTGGCGTCAGGGCATAATTATTGATCCGATTCTTTCGTTTGATCATAAAAAACTGTATGGAGGTAACCAAGACCGAATTTCGGATCCGATTCATTGGTTCGAACCATACTCAGTTTTTTCTCCGGATCAGTGAACATACCCCTTTGGCAATACTGGCAAAATTTCGAACGGGCCGCGGGGTGGTTATAGTGCATAATTATGGATCCGATTCTTTCGAAGGATCATAAAATATTGTATGGAGGTCACCATGACCGAATTTCGGATCCGATTCAGTGGTTCGACCCATACTATGTTTTTTCTCCGAATTTGTGAACATACCCCTTTGGCAATACTGGCAAAATTTCGAACGTGTCGCGGGGTTGGTATAGGGCATAATTATGGATCCGATTCTTTCGTAGAATCATAAGATATTTTATGGAGGTCACCAAGACCGAATTTCGGATCCGATTCAGTGGTTCGACCCATACTCAGTTTTTTCTCCGAATCAGTGAACATACCTCTTTGGCAATAATGACAAAATTTCGAACGGGTCGCGGGGTGGGTATAGGGCATAATTATGGATTCGATTCTTTCGTAGAATCATAAAATATTGTATGATAGTCATCAAGACCGAATTTCGGATCCGATTCAGTGGTTCGACCCATACTCATATTTTTCTCCGGATCAATGAACATACCCTTTTGGCAATATTGGCAAAATTTCAAACGGGCCATGGGGTGGCTATAGAGCATAATTATTGATCCAAATCTTTTATAGGATCATAAAATATTGTATTGAGGTCACCATGTCCGAATTTCTGATCCGATTCAGTGGTTTGACCCATACTCAGTTTTTTCTCCGGATAAGTGAACAAACCCCCTTGGCAATACTAGCAAAATTTCGAACTAGCCGCGGGGTGTCTATAGGGAATATTTATGGATCTGATTCTTTTGTAGGATCATAAAATATTGCATGGAAGACACCAAGACCGAATTTCGGATCCGATTCAGTATTTCAACCCATACTCAGTTTTTCTCCAGATCAGTGAACATAGCCCTTTGGCAATACTGGTAAAATATCAAACGGTCCGCGTGGTGGCTATAGGGCATAATTATGTATCCGATTCTTTAGTAGGATCATAAAATATTGCATGGAGGACACCAAGACCGAATTTCGGATCCGATTTAGTGGTTCGACCCGTACACAGTTTTTTCTCCGGATCAGTGAACATACCCCTTTGGAAATACTGGCAAAATTTCAAACGGGATGCGGGGTGGCTATAGGGCTTAATTATGGATCCGATTCTTACGTAGGATCATAATATATTACATAGAGGTCACCAAGACTGAATTTCGGATCCGATTCAGTAGTTCGACCCATACTCATATTTTTCTCTGGATCTGTGAACATACCCCTTTGGCAATACTGGCAACTTTTCGAACGAGCCATGGGGTGGCGTCATGGCATAATTATTAATCCGATTCTTTCGTATGATCATAAAATATTGAATGGAGGTCACCAGAACGAATTTCGGATCCGATTCAGTGTTTCGAACCATACTCAGTTTTTTCTCCGAATCAGTGAACATACCCCTTTGGCAATACTGGCAAAATTTCGAACGGGCCGCCTGGTGGCTATAGGGCATAATTGTGGATCTGATTCTTTCGTAAGATCATAAAATATTGTATGGAGGTCACCAAGACCGAATTTTTGATCCGATTCAGTGGTTCCACCCATACTCAGTTTTTTCTCCGAATCAGTGAACATACCCCTTTGGCAATACTGGCAAAATTTCGAACGGATCGCGGGGTGGTTATAGGGCAAAATTGTGGATCCTATTTTGTCGTATGATCATAAAATGTTGTATGGAGGACACCAAGACCGAATTTCGGATCCGATTCAGTGGTTCGAACCATACTCAGTTTTTTCTCCGGATCTGTGAACCTACCCTTTGGAAATAATGTCAAATTTTCGAACGGGCCATGGGGTGGCGTCAGGGCATAATTATTGATCCGATTCTTTCGTAGAATCATAAAATATTGTATGGAGATCACCAAGACCGAATATTTGATCCGATTCAGTGGTTCGACCCAAACTTAGTTTTTTCTCCGGATCTGTGAACCTACCCTTTGGAAATACTGGCAAATTTTCGAACGGGCCGCGGGGTGGATATAGGGCACAATTGTGGATCCGATTCTTTCGTAAGATCATAAAATATTGTATGGAGTCACCAAGACCGAATTTCTGATCCGATTCAGTGGTTCGACCCATACTCAATTTTTTTTCCGAATCAGTGAAAAACCCCTTTGGCAATACTGGCAAAATTCGAACGGGTGCGGGGTGGTTAGAGGACATAATTATGGATCCGATTCTTTCGTAGGATCATAAAATATTGTATGGAGGTCACCAAGACCGAATTTCTGATCCGATTCAGTGGTTCAATCCATACTCAGTTGTTTCTCCGGATCTGTGAAGATACCCCTTTGGCAATACTGGCAACTTTTCGAACGAGCCATGGGGTGGCGTCAGGGCATAATTATTGATCCGATTCTTTCGTATGATCATAAAATATTTTATGGAGGTCACCAAGACCGAATTTCGGATCCGATTCAGTCGTTCGAACCATACTCAGTTTTTTCTCCGAATCAGTGAACATACCCCTTTGGAAATACTAGAAAAATTTCGAACGGGCCGCGGGGTGGTTATAGGGCATAATTATGGATCCGATTCTTTCGTAGGATCATAAAATATTGTATGGAGGTCACCAAGACCGAATTTCTGATCCTATTCAGTGGTTCAACCCATACTCTGTTTTTTCTCCGGATCTGTGAACATACCCCTTTGGAAATACTCCCAAATTTTCGAACGGGCCATCGGGTGGCGTCAGGGCAAAATTATTGATCCGACTCTTTCGTAGAATCATAAAATATTTTATGGAGGTCACCAAGACCGAATTTCGGATCCGATTAAGTGGTTCGACCCATACTCAGGTTTTTCTCCGGATCTGTGAACATACCGCTTTGGAAATACTGGCAAATTTTCGAACGGGCCATGGGGTGGCATCAGGGCATAATTATTGATCCGTTTCTTTCGTATGATCATAAAATATTGTATGGAGGTCACCAAGACCGAATTTCGGATCCGATTCAGTGGTTCGAACCATGCTCAGTTTTTTCTCTGAATCAGTGAACAAACCCCTTTGGCAATACTGGCAAAATTTCGAACGGGTCGCGGGGTGGGTATTGGGCATAATTATGAATCCGATTCTTTCGTAGAATCATAAAATATTTTATGGTGGTCACCAAGCCCGAATTTCGGATCCGATTCAGAGGTTCGACCCATACTCAGTTTTTTCTCCGGATCTGTGAACCTACCCCTATGGCAATACTGGCAAATTTTTGAACGGGCCATGGGATGGCGCCAGGGCATAATTATTGATCCGATTCTTTCGTAGAATTATAAAATATTGTATGGAGATCACCAAGACCAAATATCTGATCCGATTCAGTGGTTTGACCCATACTCAGTTTTTTCTCCGAATCAGTGAACATACGCCTTTGGCAATACTGGCTAAATTTCGAACGGCTCGCGGGGTGGTTATAAGGCATAATTATGGATCCGATTCTTTCGTAGGATCATAAAATATTGTATGGAGGTCACCAAGACCGAATTTCTGATCCGATTCAGTGGTTCGATCCATACTCAGTTGTTTCTCCGGATCAGTGAACATACCCCTTTGGCAATACGGGCAAAATTTCGAACGGCCCGCAGGGTGGCTATAGGGCATAATTATAGATTAAATTCTTTCGTAGGATCATAAAATATTGTATGGAGGTCATCAAAATCGAAAATCTGTTACGATTCAGTGGTTCGACCCATACTCAGTTTTTTCTCCGGATAAGTGAACAAACCCCCTTGGCAATACTTGCAAAATTTCGAATGAGCCGCGGGGTGTCTATAGGGAATATTTATGGATCCGATTCTTATGTTGGATCATAAAATATTGCATGGAAGACACCAAGACCGAATTTCGGATCCGATTCAGTATTTCGACCCATACTCAGTTTTTATCCGGATCAGGGAACATAGCCCTTTGGCAATACTGGTAAAATATCAAACGGGCCGCGTGGTGGCTATAGGGCATAATTATGTATCCGATTCATTAGTAGGATCATAAAATATTGCATGGAGGACACCAAGACCGAATTTCGGATCCGATTTAGTGGTTCGACCCGTACACAGTTTTTTCTACGGATCAGTGAACATACCCCTTTGGCAAAATTGGCAAAATTTCAAACGGGCTGCGGGGTGGCTATAAGGCTTAATTATGGATCCGATTCTTACGTAGGATCATAATATATTACATAGAGGTCACCAAGACTGAATTTCGGATCCGATTCAGTAGTTCGACCCATACTCATATTTTTCTCCGGATCAGTGAACATACCCATTTGGCAATACTACCAAAATTTCGAACGGGCCGTGAGGTGGCTATAGGGCATAATTATTGATCCAAATCTTTCATATGATCTTAAAATATTGTATGGAGGTCAATGACCGAATTTCTGATCCGATTCAGTGGTTCGACTCATACTCATATTTTTCAACGGATCAGTGAACATACCCCTTTGGCAATACTGACAAAATTTCGAACGGGCCGTATGGAGGATATAAGGCATAATTATGGATCCGATTCTTTCATAGGATCATAAAATATTGTATGAAGGTCACCAAGACCGAATTTGTTATCCGATTCAGCGGTTCGACCCATACTCAGTTTTTTCTCTGAATCAGTGATCATACCCCTTTGGCAATACTTGCAAAATTTCGAACGGGTCGCTGGGTGGTTATTGGGAATAATTGTGTATCCGATTCTTTCGTATGATCATAAAATATTGTATGGAGGTCACCAAGACCGAATTTCGGATCCGATTTAGTGGTTCGACCCGTACACAGTTTTTTCTCCGGATCAGTGAACATACCCATTTGGCAATACTTGCAAAATTTCAAACGGGCTGCGGGGTGGCTATAGGGATTAATTATGGATCCGATTCTTACGTAGGATCATAATATATTACATAGAGGGTCACCAAGACTGAATTTCGGATCCGATTCAGTAGTTCGACCCATACTCATATTTTTCTCCGGATCAGTGAACATACCCCTTTGGCAATACTGACAAAATTTCGAACGGGCCGCAGGGTGGATATAGGGCATAATTATGGATCAGATTCTTTCGTAGGATCATAAATATTGTATGAAGGTCACCAAGACCAAATCTGTTATCCTATTTAGTGGTTCGAACCATACTCAGTTTTTTCTCCGAATCAGTGAACATACCCCTTTGGCAATACTAGAAAATTTTCGAACGGGCCGCGGGGTGGATATAGGGCATAATTTTGGATCCGATTCTTTCGTAAGATCATAAAATATTGTATGGAGTCACCAAGACCGAATTTCTGATCCGATTCAGTGGTTCGACCCATACTCAATTTTTTCTCCGAATCAGTGAAAAACCGCTTTGGAAATACTGGCAAATTTTCGAACGGGCCATGGGGTGGCGTCAGGGCATAATTATTGATCCGTTTCTTTCGTATGATCATAAAATATTGTATGGAGGTCACCAAGACCTAATTTCGGATCTGATTCAGTGGTTCGAACCATGCTCAGTTTTTTCTCCGAATCAGTGAACAAACCTTTTTGGCAATACTGGCAAAATTTTGAACGGGTCGCGGGGTGTGTATAGGGCATAATTATGAATCCGATTCTTTCGTAGAATCATAAAATATTTTATGGAGGTCACCAAGACCGAATTTCGGATCCGATTCAGTGGTTCGACCCATACTCAGTTTTTTCTCCGGATCTGTGAACATACCCCTATGGCAATACTGGCAAATTTTTGAACGGGCCATGGGGTGGCTCCAGGGCACAATTATTGTTCCGATTCTTTCGTAGAATCATACAATATTGTATGGAGATCACCAAGACCGAATATCTGATCCGATTCAGTGTTTCGACCTATACTCAGTTTTTTCTCCGAATCAGTGAACATACGCCTTTGGCAATACTGGCAAAATTTCGAACGGGTCGCGGGGTGGTTATAAGGCATAATTATGGATCCGATTCTTTCGTAGGATCATAAAAAATTGTATGGAGGTCACCAAGACCGAATTTCTGATCTGATTCAGTGGTTCGATCCATACTCAGTTGTTTCTCCGAATCAGTGAACATACCCCTTTGGCAATACTGGCAAAATTTCGAAGGGATCGCGGGGTGGTTATAGGGCATAATTGTGGATCCGATTCTTTCGTATGATCATAAAATATTGTATGGAGGTCACCAAGACCGAATTTCGGATCCGATTCAGTGGTTCGAACCATACTCAGTTTTTTCTCCGGATCTGTAAACCTACCCTTTGGAAATACAGGCAAATTTTCGAACGGGCCGTGGGGTGGCGTCAGGGCATAATTATTGATCCGATTCTTTCGTAGAATCATAAAATATTGTATGGAGATCACCAAGACCGAATATCAGATCCGATTCAGTGGTTCGACCCAAACTCAGTTTTTTCTCCGGATCTGTGAACATACCCTTTGGAAATACTGGCAAATTTTCGAACGGGCCATGGGGTGGTGTCAGGGCATAATTATTGATCCGATTCTTTCGTTGAATCATAAAATATTGTATGGAGATTATCAAGACCGAATATCTGATCCGATTCAGTGGTTCGACCCATACTCAGTTTTTTCTCCGAATCAGTGAACATACGCCTTTGGCAATACTGGCAAAATTTCGAACGGGTCGCGGGGTGGTTATATGGCATAATTATGGATCCGATTCTTTCGTAGGATCATTAAATATTGTATGGAGGTCACCAAGACCGAATTTCTGATCCGATTCAGTGGTTCGATCCATACTCAGTTGTTTCTACGGATCAGTGAACATACCCCTTTGGCAATAATGCCAAAATTTCGAACGGCCCGCAGGGTGGCTATAGGGCATAATTATAGATTAGATTCTTTTGTAGGATCATAAAATATTGTATGGAGGTCATCAAGATCGAAAATATGTTACGATTCAGTGGTTCGACCCATACTCAGTCTTTTCTCCGGATAAGTGAACAAACCCCTTGGCAATACTAGCAAAATTTCGAACGAGCCGCGGGGTGTCTATAGGGAATATTTATGGATCCGATTCTTATGTAGGATCATAAAATATTGCATGGAAGACACCAAGACCGAATTTCGGATCCGATTCAGTATTTCGACCCATACTCAGTTTTTCTCCGGATCAGGGAACATAGCCCTTTCGCAATACTGGTAAAATATCAAACGGTCCGCGTGGTGGCTATAGGGCATAATTATGTATCCGATTCTTTAGTAGGATCATAAAATATTGCATGGAGGACACCAAGACCGAATTTCGGATCCGATTAAGTGGTTCGACCCGTACACAGTTTTTTCTCCGGATCAGTGAACATACCCCTTTGGCAATACTGGCAAAATTTCTAACGGGCTGCGGGGTAGCTATAGGGATTAATTATGGATCCGATTCTTACGTAGGATCATAATATATTACATAGAGGTCACCAAGACTGAATTTCGGATCCGATTCAGTAGTTCGACCCATACTCATATTTTTCTCCGGATCAGTGAACATACCCCTTTGGCAATACTGACAAAATTTGGATCCGATTCTTTCGTAGGATCATAAAATATTGTATGAAGGTCACCAATACCGAATTTTGCTATCCTATTCAGTGGTTCGACCCATACTCAGTTTTTTTCTCCGAATCAGTGAACATACCCCTTTGGCAATACTAGAAAAATTTCGAACGGGCCGCGGGGTGGATATAGGGCATAATTGTGGATCCGATTCTTTCGTAAGATCATAAAATATTGTATGGAGTCACCAAGACCGAATTTCTGATCCGATTCAGTGGTTCGACCCATACTCAATTTTTTCTCCTAATCATTGAAAAACCCCTTTGGCAATACTGGCAAAATTTCGAACGGGTCGCGGGGTGGTTATAGGGCATAATTATGGATCCGATTCTTTCGTAGGATCATAAAATATTGTATGGAGGTCACCAAGACCGAATTTCTGATCCGATTCAGTGGTTCGACCCATACTCAGTTTTTTCTCCGGATCTGTGAACATACCCCTTTGGAAATACTGGCAAATTTTCGAACGGGCCATAGGGTGGTGTCAGGGCAAAATTATTGATCCGACACTTTCGTAGAATCATAAAATATTTTATGGAGGTCACCAAGACAGAATTTCGGATCCGATTAAGTGGTTCGACCCATACTCAGGTTTTTCTCCGGATCTGTGAACATACCGCTTTGGAAATACTGGCAAATTTTCGAACGGGCCATGGGGTGGCGTCAGGGCATAATTATTGATCCGTTTCTTTCGTATGATCATAAAATATTGTATGGAGGTCACCAAGACCTAATTTCGGATCTGATTCAGTGGTTCGAACCATGCTCAGTTTTTTCTCCGAATCAGTGAACAAACCTTTTTGGCAATACTGGCAAAATTTTGAACGGGTCGCGGGGTGTGTATAGGGCATAATTATGAATCCGATTCTTTAGTAGAATCATAAAATATTTTATGGAGGTCACCAAGACCGAATTTCGGATCCGATTCAGTGGTTCGACCCATACTCAGTTTTTTCTCCGGATCTGTGAACATACCCCTATGGCAATACTGGCAAATTTTTGAACGGGCCATGGGGTGGCTCCAGGGCATAATTATTGTTCCGATTCTTTCGTAGAATCATACAATATTGTATGGAGATCACCAAGACCGAATATCTGATCCGATTCAGTGTTTCGACCTATACTCAGTTTTTTCTCCGAATCAGTGAACATACGCCTTTGGCAATACTGGCAAAATTTCGAACGGGTCGCGGGGTGGTTATAAGGCATAATTATGGATCCGATTCTTTCGTAGGATCATAAAAAATTGTATGGAGGTCACCAAGACCGAATTTCTGATCTGATTCAGTGGTTCGATCCATACTCAGTTGTTTCTCCGAATCAGTGAACATACCCCTTTGGCAATACTGGCAAAATTTCGAACGGCCCGCAGGGTGGCTATGGGGCATAATTATAGATTAGATTCTTTCGTAGGATCATAAAATATTGTATGGAGGTCATCAAGATCGAAAATCTGTTACGATTCAGTGGTTCGACCCATACTCAGTTTTTTCTCCGGAAAAGTGAACAAACCCCCATGGCAATACTTGCAAAATTTTGAATGAGCCGCGGGGTGTCAATAGGGAATATTTATGGATCCGATTCTTCTGTAGGATTATAAAATATTGCATGGAAGACACCAAGACCGAATTTCGGATCCAATTCAGTATTTCGACCCATACTCAGTTTTTCTCCGGATCAGTGAACATAGCCCTTTGGCAATACTGGTAAAATATCAAACGAGCCGCGTGGTGGCTATAGGGCATAATTATGTATCCGATTCTTTAGTAGGATCATAAAATATTGCATGGAGGACACCAAGACCGAATTTCGGATCCGATTTAGTGGTTCGACCCGTACACAGTTTTTCTCCGGATCAGTGAACATACCCCTTTGGCAATACTGGCAAAATTTCAAACGGGCTGCGGGGTGGCTATAAGGCTTAATTATGGATCCGATTCTTACGTAGGATCATAATATATTACATAGAGGTCACCAAGACTGAATTTCAGATCCGATTCAGTAGTTCGACCCATACTCATATTTTTCTCCGGATCAGTGAACATACCCCTTTGGCAATACTACCGAAATTTCGAACGGGCCGTGAGGTGGATATAGGACATAATTATTGATCCAAATCTTTCATATGATCATAAAATATTGTATGGAGGTCAATGACCGAATTTCTGATCTGATTCAGTGGTTCGACTCATACTCATATTTTTCAACGGATCAGTGAACATACCCATTTGGCAATACTGACAAAATTTCGAACGGGCCGCAGGGTGGATATAGGGCATAATTATGGATCCGATTCTTTCGTAGGATCATAAAATATTGTATGAAGGTCACCAAGACCGAATTTGTTATCCGATTCAGCGGTTAAACCCATACTCAGTTTTTTCTCCGAATCAGTGAACATACCCCTTTGGCAATACTTGCAAAATTTCGAACGGGTCGCGGGGTGATTATTGGGCATAATTGTGGATCCGATTCTTTCGTATGATCATAAAATATTGTATGCAGGTCACCAAGACCAAATTTTGGATCCGATTCAGTGGTTCGAACCATACTCAGTTTTTTCTCCGGATCTGTGAACATACCCTTTTGGAAATACTGGCAAATTTTCGAACGGGCCATGGGGTGGCGTCAGGGCATAATTATTGATTCGATTCTTTCGTAAAATCATAAAATATTTTATGGAGGTCACCAAGACCGAATTTCGGATCCGATTCAGTGGTTCGACCCATACTCAGGTTTTTCTCCGGATCTGTGAACATACCCCTTTGGTAATACTGGCAAATTTTCGAACGGGCCATGGGGTGGCGTCAGGGCATAATTATTGATCCGTTTCTTTCGTATGATTATAAAATATTGTATGGAGGTCACCAAGACCGAATTTCGGATCCGATTCAGTGGTTCGAACCATAGTCAGTTTTTCTCCGAATCAGTGAACAAACCCCTTTGGCAATACTGGCAAAATTTCTAACAGGTCGCGGGGTGGGTATTGGGCATAATTATGGATCAGATTCTTTCATAAAAACATAAAATATTGTATGGAGGTCACCAAGACCGAAAATGATCCGATTCAGTGGTTCGACCCATACTCAGTTTTTTCTCCGGGTCTGTTAACTTACCCCTTTGGAAATACTGGCAAATTTTCGAACGGGCCATGGGGTGGCGCCAGTGCAAAATGATTGATCCGATTCTTTCTTAGAATCATAAAATATTGTATGGAGATCACCAAGACCGAATATCTGATCCAATTCAGTGGTTCGACCCATACTCAGTTTTTTCTCCGAATCAGTGAACATACGCCTTTGGCAATACTGGCAAAATTTCGAACGGGTCACGGGGTGGTTATAAGGCATAATTATGGATCCGATTCTTTCGTAGGATCATAAAATATTGTATGGAGGTCACCAAGACCGAATTTCGGATCCGATTCAGTGATTCGACCCATACTCAGTTTTTTCTCCGGATCTGTGAACATATACCCCTTTTTAAATACTGACAAATTTTCGAACGGGCCATGTGGTGGCGTCAGGGCATAATTATTGATCCGATTCTTTCATATGATCATAAAATATTGTATGGAGGTCACCAAGAAGAATTTCGGATCCGATTCAATGGTTCGAACCATTCTCAGTTTTTCTCCGAATCAGTGAACAAACCCCTTTGGCAATACTGGCAAAATTTCGAACGGGTCACGGGGTGGGTATAGGGCATAATGTTGGTTCAAGAGTTTGGTCCAAATGAGGAGATTTGACCTAAATGAAGAATATTGAAGATTGGAATCTTCTCAACCTTCTCAGAAACTGCTAAGTATTGAACCCGGGTACACCTTGGACCTTCGAGTAAGCTTTTACTTAGCTGAGTACGAGATTTTGCCTCCCAGGCAAGGTTTTCTTCAAATAGTCTTCTTAAGTGGATATCCGAGCAAGGTATGCTTTTTGGTGATTTCTGAGTAAGGTTCATCTATTTGGCATATCCGAGTAAGGTTCACTTTGTCAAGCAGGATTGTTCTTCAAGACTAAGTATTTTACTCTTTCGAGTAAGGTTTGGTCAACCAAGTCCAAGAAGCCAAGTAATTGGAAGACCGGGCAAGGTATTCTTTAATAATTATGGTCCGAGTATACTTGATGAGTTGATGGAATATTTCTAAGTTATATCGCGTAAGGTTCTGCTCAAGCAAGGTATGTACTCTCGAGTACGCCTTATCAATAAGTTATTCAACTGACAATGAGCCGAACAGGATCATAGAAGAACAAGGTTGCTCGTAAGGATTTGTCGAGCAAAGTTTGATAAGTCCAAGAAGATTGAAGTCTACTCGGTGAATATTTTACTTGGTAAAATATTCTTTAAGTAAAGTCTACCCAGAAACTGATTCCAAGTACACTTCTATGTTTACCAAGTCTGATGGAAGGCCGAGCACACTGCGTACTCGGAGACTGAAGTTTAATGAAAAGCCTACCCGAAAGACTTGTTTTAGACTTAGTATAATTTTTGAATATGAAAATTAAATATGTACTATCGGATAGGGTTTCTAGAAGGAATGACAGCTGTCCTAGGTTGGCAGGCCTATAAATAGAATAATTAGGGCACGCCGCCAGAGACGAGAGACAGAGAGGATAAGACCGACACATTAATTAAGAGAATATTTTGTGTGTGACGGCTGTCCGAGGATTCCTCCTAAACCCTAATCGATTATCCTTTTGTATGATTAACGTTATATAAATGGAAATCTTTTGAGTGAATCCTTCGTGTGTCTTCGTATTTTTGAATATTCACTGCAACCGTATGTTTGTTATTGATTCCACCTTTAACAAACGGTCATCTTTCTAAACATAGTAACCCGTCATTAACTCGCTTGTCAACACGATTAATTTTGTGTGAGTTATGACATGATTGATTAAGATCCGATCCGAAACGACCTGACAAGTGGTATCAGAGCTGTGTTGCTGCTATTTTTAGAAAGATTGTTGCTGATTAAGTTTTGAAGAAGAATGACGTAAGCAGAGCACTGTTCGATTGATTTGTGACGTCAGAAGCTCTGTTCTTCATTTTTCTTCCAGATCTACAAGTTTTAGGTGTTTTCTTTTCCTTATTTCACTTAAAGCTTTGATTTTTATTGTTGAATCTTGTTCTATTCATATCAGACACCTCAGATCTAAGAATTTATTCTCAGATCTGATTGTTTTAATCTACTTTTGATAAGATCTTAACTTTTATTTTAAGAAAATGTCTGGATATGAGGAACAAGAGGTGTCTACTAATAAGATACCTAGATTGTATGGTCAGGAGAACTTTACCAATTGGAAAGTGCTTTTTGAGGCTGCTGTTTGTTATAATGATGTGGATATGTGGAATTCTATCAAGAATGGACCACAAGCTGCTGTTGAAGAAGGTGCTAATGCAAATGCTATTGCTGCCGTTAGAGAGAGAATGAGAAAGGTTGATGACAGGGCATTGGCTATGCTCAAACTTGGTCTGTCTTGAGAAATCCTCACAAAGGTTGCACATCATCAAAGTGCTAAGGCAATGTATGATGCAATCCTTGAGATGTATGAAGGGAACACTGAATTGAAGAACATTAAGAAGCAAAGACTGAAGCAACAGTTAGAAAGATTCAAGTATAGAGATGGTGAAAGGTTGAAGTAAATACTAGAACGTTTTTTGAGTATTGTGAATGAGTTGAGAACAACTGACTTTGTAATGACTGACTTTGATTTAAATACAAAGTTGCTCAACTCAATGCCAAAAGAATGGTATACTGCTTGCAAATTCATCCTTCAAAAGCAAAATTTCAATGAATTGAAGTTGGATGATGTAGTATGTTTTCTTCAAGCTGCTGAACTTGAAATGATTGAGAATGAAATGATCAAGGAAGATAAACCAAGTTTCAATGTGTCAAATGCTTTAATTGCTCCAATGGGGAATCTTACAACAAAGAATCAACAACAAATTCCCATCATTGAAGAACCAAGTGATCACAACAATGAGACTGCTAGGTCATTCATTGGAGGTGGTTCAAGCAGTCAAGGTGGTCAACAGAGGTTTAATGTTCAATTAATTGATGATGATTCAGCCTCTATGGGAAATGGAAATGCTCAAAGTGCTGGTGCAGGGCATGTTCAAGGGAGTGATGCACAAGCCCTAATGTCTATGTTCACTGAGTCCTACAATGCATTTGTGGCCAAAAACATGATTCAAACAAGTGTAGTGCAGGATGATTTGGAACAAATAGATGCTGATGACCTTGAAGACATGGATCTCAAATGGCAAGCTGCAATGTTGGCATTAAGAAGCAAGAGACTGTACAACAGAACTGGTAGATCACTAGTTCCTGGTCCAAATGAGAGAATAGGATTTGATAAGTCCAAGGCTATCTGCTACAACTGTCAACAGCCTGGACACTTTGCAAGAGAGTGCAATTTGCCAAGGAACTTTCAAGTCAATCAGTTCCAACAGCCTAGAAACCAACAACAATACCAGCAGAATGTGCATAGAAACAACAACCAGCAGAACTTCAACAATAACCAAGGATTCAATCCCAACAACAACAACTTCCATCCAAACAACAACTTCAATCCCAATTTTAATAACCACTATCAGCCTCCGATGAACAACCAGCAGGTTATGAATCAGAATCAAGTATATCAAATGAACAACAATCAGAATCAAGCTGTTCAAATCCCTGCAACTCACAACATTCCAGCAAACCAAAATCAACCAAGAAATCAAGGCAATGTGGCAGTAACTACTCAGCATGAGGGAAGCTTTGACTGGAGTAACCATGAGGAAGATATAGCAGATGATATCAGAAAAGCTAATGTGGCATTCATGGCCATAGACTCTGCATCTTCATCTAAGGTACATTCTGATCCTAATGCTGATTTACCTAAACTTGTCAATGAATTAAAAGAAAAGATTGGTAAACTGGAAAGTGAGTGTTTTAAGAAGCAAAGCATTATCAATGCTTATGAGGCAAGTGAGATTGTTAGTGAGGAAAGAATGAAAAGTTTGGAAGAGGATTGTATGAATAGCTATAGAGCTCAGACAAGATTCACAACAGAAATTAGTGGGTTGAAGAAGATGGTGATTGATGAAAAGGTGCTGAATACAAAGCTGCAAACTGAAAATGAATTCCTAAAGAACTTAGTTTCAACTGGAAACATTTGTGGAGTTCTGAATAAAGTAAAAGAAGATGAAAATTACAAGGCTGTTCCACCACCATTCAACAACAACTTTATGCCTAAAGTTGATAAAGAGAAGAGAAGTGCTTATCTACAACAATTCAAAGATGTGTTTCAAGAAAAAGAAGATGTTGCAGATTTGTACAAGAATGTTGAGGTGAGTGAAGATGGTGAATTTGTTATGAAGAAAGAAATGAAAGAGGAAAAGTCAATTGGAGTTCAAGTCTCTGAAGATGACTTTGATTCAGATGAGTTGGATCAAGATGATCTGAGTGATTTGAGTGATCAAATTACTGAAAAAGAAATTCAAGCTGCTGAAAAAGGAAGAAAATATAGAAAGCCTGAATCTGTTGATCAACTTCCAAAGTATCCTCCAGTTACACATAAAATGAAAAGAATGAATGAGCAAATGAAAAGAGAACATGTTTCTTTTGACATTGGTGAAAAGAAGAATGTGTGTTACAATGCTGTCAGACCTCCAAGCAAAAAGTTTTTGGAAAAATTAGAAAAGAACAAGAAAAACAAGGTAAATAAGGAAGAAATGGATATAGAATATATTACTCCTATTTATCCTATCTTTTCAAGTGTTGAAGACTTTGATGTTGGTGAGGTAGAAACTGTTGAGGAATATGAAAGAAGGAAGTCAAGATATAGAGAGAATGAAGATGATCAACCACTGAACTTGAAAAAGGTTGTCTTTGTTAAAGGGAATGTGGAAAGAAGTGATATTAGAATGGCTGAGTTTGTACCATTCTCAATTGATTTTGACAATCTAAAAAACAAAAAGACAATTGGTGTAAGAGAGCACAAACCAAGTGAAAGATTCAGGAGACCAAAAGAACATGAGATGTTCAAAAGAAAGGTGTGGTGTAGAAAGTGTGATGAATATGGACACCATACTGATTCATGTAATGAGAGACTCAAGTTTCAGCCTTTTGATGTCCCAAATGGAACAAAGTTTGGTCAAGATTTTGTTTTGTACAAAGAGAAGTATGCCTGTATTTGGGAAAGGGAAATGTGAATAGAATAGAGACAAGAGTTCAAGTGAAGGCTGAGACAAAGAAGAAGATGCATATGACTGAACATGTGAGAAGAAGTAAATCACCTCAGAAGTAAAAGCAGGTGATAAGGGAAAACCAGTCATTGAAATTTACCAAAAATACTCATTCAGTCAAGTCTGATGAGTCACAAAAATCATCAGGCAGTGAGAAATCAAAAAGAAAAACTATATATCAAAGAAAGAATCAAGCTGTACTCACTGGTGATGAAAAGTTCTTGTTAAAACATGGATATGAACCACAAGGTTTCACATGGAAACCTAGAACTGAAGCTAAAATTGAAGTTGTGACTGATGTAAGAGAATTCTCAGAATCGAAGGACTATGTCTTACAAGAAAAGAGAACTGCCTCAGTTGAGCTTGACAATTCAGCTTCACTTGTCAAGACACCAAGAGAGTGTGGTTATGAAACTGACCATTAAGACAACTTGGAGATCACTCATGAAGATCCTGAACCTACTACACTCACTTCCCAAGCTGCCACTGAAATTGACACTGATAAGTTGCAAGTTGAAGAAGCTTGCATCTCATCACTGAACTAATCAAATTTCTCTTTGTGCAGGAACAGGCCACTCCATTGAATGATATATGGTATATGGATAGTGGTTGTTCTAGGCACATGACTTGTGACAAGAGGTCACTTGTGAATTATGTAGAGAAGTATGAGGGTCCAGTTGCCTTTGGGAGTGATGAAAATGGAGGAAAGATTGTGGGTAAAGGGATATTGACAAATGGGAAGGTGTCTTTTGACAATGTCTTTCATGTTAAGGGACTACAATACAATTTGTTGAGTATATCTCAAATGTGTGATAAGGGTTACAAAGTCAGTTTTGATGATTCTCATTGTTTCATCTTAAAACCTGAGTTTGTGATCCCACCTGAAATGATTATGATGATGGCACATAGAAATGGCAACTTGTATGAGTTGAATATGAAAGATGCTATTTCAAGAGGTGGTGCATGTTTTGTTTCCAAAGCCACTGAAAATGAATCTAAATTGTGGCATAGGAAGTTGTGTCATGTGAACTTAAAGAATGTGAATAGACTGGTCAAGGGTGAACCTGTGATTGGTTTACCTACAAGAGAATTTAAGTCAGATGATCATTGTGACTCATGTCAGAAGGGAAAACAACACCAGTCTACTCATAAGACAAAGCTCATCAACTCAATTGATCAACCACTTGAGTTACTTCACATGGATCTTTTTGGTCCTGTGAGTGTACCAAGTATTGGAAAGAAAAGATACTGTTTGGTGATCATTGATGACTATTCAAGATATACTTGGGTTTATTTCCTAAGTACCAAATATGAGACTGCTGAGTTGATTAAGGGTTGTGTTACAATGATTGAAAACTAATTGAATAAGAAAGTGAAGATGATGAGAAGTGACAATGGTACTGAGTTCAAGAATGGAGTTATGGAAGAATTTTGTGCTATGAAAGGAATACTGCAACAATTTTCAGCTCCAAGAACTCCTGAACAAAATGGTGTTGCAGAAAGGAGAAACAGAACACTAATAGAAGCTGCAAGAACCATGTTGGCTGATGCTAACTTACCTGTCACATTCTAGGCTGAAGCAATCAACACTGCTTGTTATGTTCAGAACAGAGTACTTGTGAACAAAAGGCATGATAAAACTCCATATGAGATTTTCAACAATAGAAAGCCTTACATCAAGTTCTTCAAGCCCTTTGGCTGCAAATGTTTCTTATTGAACACTAGAGACTATTTGAACAAGTTTCAAACTAAGTCACTAGACTGTTTCTTTGTTGGATATTCTACTCACTCAAAGGTTTACATAGTTTATGTGAAAGATCACATGAGTGTGATAGAGTTATCTGACATTATTTTTAATCAGAATCAATTCAATACAGTCAGTGGTGCAACATGGTTGTTTGATCATGAAAAGTTAATAAAGTCATTCAAGATTTATTCTGAAGACTTTGATGAAACATTCTACAAGACCAGTGTACTTGAAGAAAATAAGAAGAAAGAACTGGACTTAGAAGAATTGTGGAAGAAGGTTGCTAGAACAGAAAAAGAATACACTTTTGTGAATAGCTCCTCAAAGAATGACATTGAACAAGATCAGGAAATGACAAGTCAAGATAGTACTGATGTACAAAATGATCATGTTCATAATGGGAGTGACACAGGCAACAAAACAAATGATGAATAAGCTGCAACAACAGCAAGATTTCAAGACTTATTTCAAAGTTT
This sequence comes from Bidens hawaiensis, assembly GCF_021521415.1. Classification (NCBI taxonomy): domain Eukaryota; kingdom Viridiplantae; phylum Streptophyta; class Magnoliopsida; order Asterales; family Asteraceae; genus Bidens; species Bidens hawaiensis. Next base: position 187,039 of record NW_027492608.1, on the reverse strand, counting down.
GAATCTGGGAAACAATGGTGCATCCACTTCAAGACAACACAATGATGAAACACCCGTGTTTCATGATGCAGAAGCTGATTTGATCATTGAAGAACCTGAAATCAATAAAACAAATCTTGACACAAATTTGTCTACAAGTATGACAATACAAACTCCTACTATTGAAAAGAATCATCCTGCTAAAAATATCATTGGTGACCTGCATGAAAGAGTAACAAGGAGTCATTCTGAGATAGCTAACATCTGTCTGTACTCTTGCTTTCTATCCCAATTAGAACCAAAGAATATTGCTCAAGCTTTAAAAGATAATAGTTGGGTAGAGGAAATGCAAGAGGAATTGGCCCAGTTTAGAGATTTACATGTATGGGATCTTGTAGACAAGCCACATGACAGATATACAATAGGAACCAAATGGGTGTTCAGAAACAAAAGGGGTGAAAGGGGTTTGGTGATTAAGAACAAAGCTAGACTTGTAGCATTGGGATGTCTTCAAAAGGAAGGGATAGACTTTGAGGAAGCGTTTGCACCAGTTGCAAGACTGGAAGCCATAAGGATTTTTCTTGCATATGCTGCCTCAAAGAACATTAAAGTATTCCAGCTTGATGTCAAATCTGCATTCCTTAATGGGAAGATTGATGAAGAAGTGTATGTGACTCAACCACCAGGTTTTGAGGATCCCATGTATCCAAACAGGGTGTATAAGCTAAACAAAGCCCTTTATGGTTTACATCAGGCTACTAGAGCATGGTATGATGAGTTATCAACTCATTTACTTGAAAATGGCTTCACAAGGGGAGCCATTGACAAGACACTCTTCTACAAAAGACAAGGGTCAGATTTGCTGCTTGTACAAGTCTATGTTGATGATATCATCTTTGGATCTACAAATGAAAATATGTGTTTGGAGTTTGAAGAGGTGATGAAGTCCAAGTACAGCATGAGTTCCATGGGTGAAATGAATTTCTTTCTGGGACTACAAGTTCAACAAAAGGATGAAGGAATCTTCATTCACTAAGCTAAGTATGTGCAGGACATTCTGAATAAGTTCAACTGTCATGATTACAAGGCTGCCTCAACTCCAATGGACACCAAAGAAAAGATGATAGCTGATGAAATGGGGGAGTCAGTTGATGAACATGAATATAGAGCAAAGATTGGATCTCTGATGAACATGAATATAGAGCAAACATGAGAGATTGGATCTCTCATGTTTGCTGTGTGTGTATGTGCTAGGTTCCAGTCAAATCCAAAAGTCTCCCACATGAATGCTGTGAAAAGAATATTCATATATTTGAAGGGAAGACCAGACTTAGGGATTTGGTATCCAAAGAACCAATCCTTTGATCTGATTGCATATACAGACAGTGATTATGATGGATGCAATATGAGTAGAAAGTCAACATCAGGGGGATGCCAGTTTTTGGGTGAAAGGCTAGTGTCATGGCAATGCAAGAAACAGACCACAGTGTCAATCTCCACTGCAGAAGCTGAATATGTTGCTGCATCTGCCTGCTGTGCACAAGTTCTCTGGATTCAGAATCAGATGCTGGACTATGGTTTGAAATTTCTAAACACCCCTATTCTGATTGATAATACTGCTGCATATTTTACTGTTAAGAATCCTGTGCAACATTCTAAGACTAAACATATTGAAATCAGACATCACTTCATCAGAGATTGTAGTGAAAAAGGTTTGATTGAAATGCAAAGAGTTGATACAAGTGATAATCTGGCTGACCTATTCACCAAACCACTTGATAGAACCAGGTTCAACTTTCTTTTGAAAGCCCTGGGGATGATCAACTCTTATGAAATCTGATTAAGGATGTGTGCTTAGTTGTGTACCTCTATGTGCTACTTGAATATTTTAGAAGAGGTTATACAAGTTGAATATGTTACTGAATATGCTGTTGAATATGTTGTTTAATATGTTTTGATTATGTCACTGTTTTGATGTTAACTGATAGGTGCTTGAGTAACTATTTGTGCAATTTGGTTGAATTTGATGATAAGTCTTGACTATTATGTTAACTGATCTGATGTTATGATAAATAGTTTGATCTGTTTAGGTGAGATTAATTGCTTATATAATGCCATGAGTAATCACATGTTTATGGTTACTTGAATATGTTCTTAATCTGATCTTCTGAAGTTGTTATGGTAGAATAGACATTGAATGAAATTACAGTCTGTTTTTCTTGATGATGTAAGAATGATTAAGATTTGAGTATGTGATGCAACTGTTTATGTCAAAATGTGCTTTATGTCAAAACTAAGTGATTCAATGAAATTTATAATGAATTTTGCATAAATACTATATTTTGGTCAAAACATGAGCAAGTTGATTAATGGTGAAGAGATATGATAAGATTATTCAGTTCAAGCTTTTAAGAAGCTTAAAAGAAGGATTTTTTTAAAGGGAAAGATCTCAAGTAGTTATTTTTGCTGAAAATTATGTCATTTGCCCAGTTGGAAGGACATGCACTTGTGTATGTTTGGTCCTTGAATCTCTTAGATTCAAATGATAGCCATTGACCTGAAAACTGAATGCATTTGGGGCAATTATGACTTGTTTCTTATTCCTTCACTTAAAACTATGTCAATAACTCTGACTTTGAAAGGACATATATTCACATGTATGTTTGGTCCTGTTTGACCACTTTTGGTCAAAACAGGATAGCCATTAACCTGACAATGAAGAGGTATTGGGGTGATTGAATATTAAACTGTATTTATGGGAAATGATAGTACATTGACTACTTAGCTGATCATATGGAATTAATAGGCTAAAAAGACCTTAGTATAGTCATTAACTTGTATGGTTGCTTTCCCATCAATCAATCAATCAATCAATCAATCATGCCCAGTGAAATCCCACCGACAGCAAAGCTATAAGTAGGGTCTGGGGAGGGTGGGATGTAGGCACACCGTACCTCTATCCAAAGGAATAAAGATGTGGCTTCCAGAGAGACCCTCGGCTCTAAGTACATGTGTATGAAGCAAAATAATGGAAATCAAAGTTTAACAGTTATATAAAAACTACTACTAATTATAATAATATTAATAATAAGTTCACAGTTTAACAGCTATATAAAAGCTAATAATAATTATAATAATAATAATAATATATGTAAGGGAAATACCATTATGGTATGTGACCTAAATAAGTAAAGTCTAAGCCCTAAGGTATTCAATTCTCTCTAAAAATCCTTAACTTTATTCTACTTCTCCATGAATTCCTATCCTCAACCATGTCCTCGGAGAGGTTTAGGTCTATCAAATCATGCGTAATCCTCTCATCCCAAGTCAATTTCGGTCGTCCTCTACCCCTCCTCCCCTCTATAGTAATGTTTTCTACGGATCTAACAGGATTCGTCGTCTGTCTTCTCTTTACATGTCCAAACCATCTCAGTCTCCACTCTCTTATCTTGTCTGCTATGTTCGCCACCCCTAATCTCTCGCGAAACACAACGTTTCTTATTCGGTCTAGTCTTGTGTGCCCACACATCCAACGTAGCATTCTCATTTCTGCTACCTCCATCTTCCGCACTTGTGCCTTCTTGATGGCCCAACAATCTGTTCCATATAGCATTGCAGGTCTAACTGCCACCTTATAGAATTTTCCCTTTAGTTTAGTCGGGAAACTCTTGTCGCACAATATACCTGTGGCTGCTTTCCATCTACACCATCCTACCTGAACTCGGTGGGTCACATCACTGTCTAATTCCCCATCGCTCTGTACAAATGATCCTAAATACTTGAACTTCGTTACCTGCGGGACCACCTGCCCTTCAATTGTGATATGTGCGTCTTCATTGTCGTTTATCCCACCAAAATCACAGTGGAGGTACTCCGTCTTAGATCTGCTAATCTTTAACCCTTTTGTCTCTAAGGCTGTTCGCCACTCCTCAAGCCTCATGATGATGTAAAATCTAAGGTGATATAAACTTAATGAATATGCTAATCTTTATGTGGAGATGCATGGTTGTTTTGCATGTCTCAAGATATATCTCTCCGAATGATATGGCAGAAAAGTGATTACCCAGTCATACACGAGCCTGTTGTTATTTGGTCAACCAAAATGAAACATTTTTTAAATATGACAAAGAACATGCTTTTAGAAAATTTGAGAAAATATCAAAAACAAGGGGAAGAATGAATAAATCAACCAAAAGTTGATAAGTGTTTTAAATATTTTATCAAACAAGAGGGTTACAACAAGAACTACAAAGATGTTGGCAAAATCTGTCTCATCTTGAATGAAAGGCATGTTGCTAACTGTAAGTCCAACGTTCAACCTCTATATATGTTTGAGTCTAAAAATACAAAAATACAATAAGTTCTGTCATAAGAAACTATTTTTGACCAAATACAGGAGGTTGGAGTCAAATTGGGGTGATCTGGGGAAAGCCAAATAAGCTTTGAGAAGAGATATGAGGCATCATAGCACAGTGTTGACCATTATTGCATTATGCCCAAATTAAACCTTAATCATATCACCAAAGAGATAAAAATCATGCTAAGTTTATACCTGCTGTTAACCTATCTAAGTTGTCATAATAATGCTGAGAGTGAAGTAATGAGATAGCTACTTAGTCAATATGATCCCATTCCTGAGATCTTTTCAGTTTATAAAAGAAATTGTTTTGAAATGATGTATAACTGAAATTTGATCTCTAAATGCACCAGTTGCTCTTAAACTATGTACTGAAAGGATACATAACTTAGAAATGTCTTTGAAAAGTGGTTTAAGTCAAAAAGTGTTGCATTTTTCCTAAAATAGGCTGAATATGTAAGTTCGAGTAAGGTTTGATGATTTCTAACCTTCTCGAGCACAAACTGTTTGAATATGTATTTTCGGGTAAGGTTATTGAATTATAACCTTTCCGAGTACAGAACAGTTGATTATGGTTGAATATGTAAGTTCGAGTAAGGTTTGATGATTTCTAACCTTCTCGAGCACAAACTGTTTGAATATGTATTTTCGGGTAAGGTTATTGAATTATAACCTTTCCGAGTACAGAACAGTTGATTATGTGTAAATATGTTGTTTCGGGTAAGGTTTGACAACTTTCAACCTTTCCGAGTAAGCTTAGTCATTTTTGACTAACATTATGATTTTCGGGCATGCTTTGAAGTGTTTACACTGTTGCACTCACTTTCCGAGCAAGCTTGAAGTCTTGAGATGATTATGTGTTGAAATAGCTAACTGTTAACAAGAAATTCTTGTTTCAAGTAAGCTATGCATGTTTTATGTTAGCTTCGAATAAGCTATGCATGTAATACGCTGATTGTGTTTTCAAGCAAACTTTGTGAACTTAAGTGAGTACACCAAGTAAGCTTTGTGTGAATATGTTGTTAGGAAAGGGTTAATCTATCCGGGCACGCTTAGATGTTACTGTTTAAGTTTGTTATTTTTCGGGTATGGTTTGATATGATAAGTTCCCTCGAACAAGGGCATACCTGATGATTGAATGTGTTTATCCTAGCAAGCTTAGTGCTAACTTAGGACTTTCGAGCAAGCTCTATGAAATTTTTAGACTATAGCAGACTTAAATGTTTATGTGTTTAATTTCATTCCGAGCATGCTCTGTGATATATGTGTTTATGATTTCTTTGAAATTACAAGTGTTTTCGGGCAAACTTTGTTTTCCGAGCACACTTTATATTTCGGGTACACTTGTGTTCCTTCAATATACTTGGTAATTTTCAAAACCTAACTTTCCGAGTACACTGTCTGCTAGAATTTGGTTTCGAGCACACTTTTTATTATATGAAAGTTATTCGGGTATACTTTGCATAAGATTGTTGTTCGAGCACACTTTACATTTGAAAGAGTGCTCGAGCACAATCTTCATACAAGTATACTTGAATGAATGCATTGATTGAATATGTGAGTTAGTATGATGAAATTGTTTAGACTCATACTTGAATGAATACGTTGTTTGAATATGTTAGTGATTATTATTTTTAGGGTTCATGCTAGATAAGTTTTAATTTGAATTTGAGAAATCTTTGTGAGAATCTTAATTGATTCTTAGTAAGAATGTTTAGTTGATAACTATATTTGATTATTTGTCTTGTGATTTATTTCTCAAGAAATCAAGTATTTCGGGTAAGCTTTCTTCATTATGTCTTAACTTTAAATTAATTTTCTTGATCGAGCATGGTTTAAAAAGAGAAGTATTCGGGCAAACTTTATATTCAAAATGAACATCTTTTCGAGTAAAGTTTGACCGAGCAAGGTTTGTTAGTGGAAGTAGACCGAGTAGACTTTGGATAAATTAATTTTTCGAGTAAGGTCTTATGATTTTAATTGAGATTAAATGTTTTTAATATATCAAGTGGATAACGTTACTGGTTGACAGCTAGTAATTTACAAGAAGACAAAAAACATTTAAAACTCACTTTCAAAATGTATAAAAGAGGGACTTAGGCAAATTTTTTCTACATTATTTCCCTCTATCTCTCTCCTTCCACTGCAAAACCTCTCTTACTAAGAAAAATAACCGACTTATCGAATTCAAGATTAATCCAAACCCTAATTCTTATCAGCCACTAATTTCCGACTCGGTAAGCATAAAATTTTATGTTTTCCGATCACGATTAGATTGTTATTGTGACTTGATTATGTATTCGAGTACTAACACTCTGTTTATGTGTTTAGGTTATTAATTTGTCGAAGAACAGGTTCTTGAAGATTTCTTTCTTTCTTCTTCATTTTTATAACTTGAAATTGTCTAAAGTTTTAAACTTTATGTCTAATTTCACTTTGAATATGTTTGTTTATGTTTTACAGATATGGCAGACAACGGGCCGAAGTATGTGTTTGAGCCAAAGCACAATATGTGCGCACTACTACAAGTAACACCAGAAAATGAACCGATGGCTCGAATGATCATATGGATGGCACGGTCAAACATTAGCTTTGCTCTCACTGAAAGCCCGATTATCTACAAAAATCACTCCTTGGATTTTTGGAGATCAGCAGAGCTTATTGAAGACGGTAATGAAAGACGAATCGAGGCAACCGTGGCCAGACAGGAGATACAGATCACTGAAAGATTGATCAGAAGATGTTTAAGACTGAATGACGATGATCACAATCACATCAGCTTCGATACAAAGCATCTGTTGAAGATTTTCAGAGAAACTATGGGGTATCAAGGAAATGTCCATGAGGGACAGTTTCAGAAGGGATTATTTCCAATGTTGTACAGATTTCTGATTCATCACATCATACATGGATTTGCTCCGAGAAAGGGATCATGGACTCTGATGAGTCTTGAATCTAGCAAATGCCACCGTTGGAACAATCTATGACCTGCCATTTAATTTTTCCAAGATGATCTTTGATGGGCTAGTGGGGAATCTAAAGAAACCGGAAAGAAAAAGATTTTTACAGTACCCGAGATTCCTGCAGATCATATTCAATAGCACACTACAAGATTTACCAACAATTGGAACCACCCATAAACTGCAAGATCCCGATGCCTACAAGAGAATAAAGAATCCTGGTGTCTCTAACAATTTTGATGCAAATATTCCATTTGAAATTTTACCTTGGTTATTAAACCATGATCTGGCTGTTATGCCTGTGCCTGAGCTGAGCTCAGAGGAGGAAGAAGGGAGTGATGATGAGAGTGCTGGAGGAGACTCTTATGATGATGTTGATGGTAATGACGGTGGAGATGGTTTGGAGATGGAGATGATGACACCTGAACAGGGGGAGCAAAGGGGAGACATTGAACAACCGATCCCAACACTATCACACTCACCACCACCAACCTCACCACATCAAACACCACCTCAATCATTTAACTTTGACCAACCTGAAACCTCCACACAACACACACAATCCCCATCCATCACTGAACAACCCACTTTTGAACCATTCTTTACAACCCCACCCTCAAGCCAACAAGATAACACACTTCAAAGAAATATTGAACTAATGTTGGAGAATGATGAGTTGAAGAGGAGAGTTGAGGAGGTTAGGGATGAAAATGTTGAGTTTAGTAGAAAGAATGAAGAGCTAACAAATGAAAATGAAATGTTGTTAAAAAAGTTAGCTGATGCTGAATTGTTAATTCGAACCCTGGTGCAGGAGGTTGAGAAGACCTCAGCTGCCCCAAAACAGGGGGAGAATATAAATGATGATGTTGTGGGTATGACTAATGCAGAAAGTATTGATAATATTGATGGTTTGAAAATGATTATGAATGATTATGATGTTAGTGATGAATCTGTAATGGATGTGAGAGAAGAAGTAATCAATGATGATGTTGAGAATGTGCTGACAGAAGAGTTGACTGAGATTGTGAATGAAGAAATGAGTGTGGAGAATGTGAATGTGAGTGTTGCTACTGAGGAACTAGAACACACTGAGCCAAATGATGATCAAGAAGCTAGTTCCAAGAGGGTAGAGCATGACTCTGAATTGGAAGACTTATTTAGAGAGATTGATGAGTTTGGAAGTGATGAAGAAGAAAATAAAGAACAGTTAAGAAAGAGAAAAGAAAAGGGTAAAGTGATAGCCACAGATGAAGAACCTGCTGCTGCTGCGCTCTTGCTGAGAGAGAAAGACTTATTAAAGAATCAATGGAAAGGGAAGCAATTGCCCATTCCTTGACTGAAGAAGAGTTGGCACAGCAGGACCTATTGATCAAAGAAGCCAATGTAGCAAAAGAAATATTTCAAGATGTGGCAGATCAAGAGGTTATTGAAATTCTGGTGAATATGAACAAAACTCAAGCGTTTGATGACTCTTTGGGAAAGGTGGTTAACAAGTTTCAGGAGCAACAATCGGAGACTGTTGAACCATCAACCAATCTTAACACTGACATGATTATACCTGAAGAGATTGGGGAGTCAATTGCATCTGCAGCTGCCAAGAAATGGGCAGAACAGGTTAAGGAGGATATGAAAAAGAACCCTGCTAGTAACTGGGGAGAAAGAAGATATGAAAAGACCTATCAAAGAAGAAAGAAATCTGCTGAACAGACTGATGATGAACCAATCAGGGCAATCCCCTTGCAAACATTGCAACCAGGAGAAAAATTACCAGGGGTCCCTGATGTTGATGTCCCTGATGTTGAGGTTCCTGATGTTGATGTTACTGAACCAGAGCATCCTGCCTTTGATGAACCCAAAATAGATGCCATGATTGATCTATCAGATGATGAGGAGGATGACTCTGAGGAGTCTGATGGAAAGGGTGATGATCACCCTGATCAAGGAGGTGAGAAAGTTGACACAAGCTCCATTGCTGAGACCCCTCAGGCTGAAATGACTTATATTCAAAGGGGAAACATTGAAATCAATACAGAGGAAGTCTTAAAGAAAGTTGAGAAGAGAAAGAAAAATACTGAGCATTATAAAACTTTTTTGAAGGTTAGAGGCTATCCTGAAGCTGCCTTAGAAAAATACACTGCTGAACAAATTCAAGATCTTTATAACAGTGAGAAAGAGATAGTTGCAGAAAAGTTTGTAAAACAAGATGATAAGATGGAATTGGAAGAATTAAAGAAGAAATATGATGGCATGTGTGGGTATTTGATTGAGAAAGGCATGAAGCCTGAGGTTGTGAGAAATCTGAGCAAAGAGGCAGTATTTGACCAGTATTCCAAAAGAAAAGAGAAAGAGTTAAAAAGGGTCTATACTGGGAGCACAATTCAACTGAATTACCTAATGAGCCTCAAAAGAAGAAAAGAAGAATTCAGACCTTAAGGGAGAAGGAAAAAGAGCAAGTCAAACCTGTTGAAATTCCTATCCCTCAAGATGATGTCAAATCTGAACAAGAAACTGTACCATTTATGCCTTGAGAGAATGAGGAAATGATCAGCATCCTAAGAAACATAATGACAAACAAGAGAGGGATGACAGAATAAGACTTTAATGTGTTGGAGAAAGAGGACTTGAAGACTCTTTTCTATCTGCAGAAGGATGAGTGGGAAAAAGCATTAAGGGAGGGAGAAAATCCCAGATATTACTCTGATGGCTGATTTGTGCCTGCTGGACTAGCAAGAACTCCAGGAATGATCAAAATGTTAATTGAGCTGGAGGCAGCAGGACATGACATAGTGGAGATTGCAAACCTTCCTACTGAGATGGTGGAAGCAATATATGTGAAGACATTCAACTTGGGACCTCAAAAGCCCAAGAAATCAATTCCATTTAGACCTCCAATCCATCAAAGATTGCAAAGAGGAAGAGGCCAAGCAGGAAGAGCGGATTCAAGTAGCTCAGTACAATAAAGAACAAGACCACAGTCTGATGTGGATCTACCCAGAGAGCTGTACTATGATTCAGTTACTGATTCTATGAAAGTGATTATGGAGAGCAGAATGCTAAGGGAGATTGTGGTCAGAAGTGACTTCCGTGAGTATAATGAAGATCAATTAAGAAGGATGGCCACACTTCACTTGTATGATTACAGGAACAGGGGCAGATCAGCAGAAAGACAGATGAATGACTTATCTAAGTATCTGCAAGAACAGGCTGCTGATGGGTTCAAATTTTTGAAAGAAAAGAGAAGTTGGAGACTGATCCAACTTCACAAGTCAAAGAGGTCCGAAAAACTGAAGAAAATGGACAGGGCTGAACTGAACTACCAGATGAGAGTCCGAGATCAGAATCCTCTGTCCAATATGGAGACTTGTATAAGCTTGGGAAGAAGGATGAGAATGCCAAATTACACAGTGCAGAAGAACGGTGTCATTACAGAAGTTAAATACAAATAAGACACTGGCTACTATGTGTTGAGGAACTCAGATGGGAAGGCCTTGGCAACAATCAAGAAGAATGCAGATCTGACATGCCTACATAATGATGATCTTACTGATATAAGAGACTTGGTGATACTAGAAGGACACACTCACTACCAAGTGCTTAATATATTCAGAGAAAGAGCAGCATCTGTGATCCAGCTGAGAAGACAAGCAGCCTACAATGAGAGGAAAAGACAAATGAGATAGAATAGGCTTTGCTTTGTAATGTCTTCGGACAAGCTTCTGAATATGTAATGTTGTTTATGTAATTTGATTATGAAATTTGACTTTAATTTGATGTGTATTTTGCTAAGTGTATGTAACCTTAGAGTGTTTTGGGTCAGCTGAGGTGTTCCAATCTAGGGGGAGATTGTTGGGTCAAGAGTTTGATCCAAATGAGGAGATTTGACCTAAATGAAGAATATTGAAGATTGGAATCTTCTCAACCTTCTCAGAAACTGCTAAGTATTGAACCCGGGTACACCTTGGACCTTCGAGTAAGCTTTTACTTAGCCGAGTACGAGATTTTGCCTCCCGGGCAAGGTTTTCTTCAAATAGTCTTTTTAAGTGGATATCCGAGCAAAGTATGCTTTTTGGTGATTTCCGAGTAAGGTTCATCTATTTGGCATATCCGAGTAAGGTTCACTTTGTCAAGCAGGATTGTTCTTCAAGACCAAGTATTTTACTCTTCCGAGTAAGGTTTGGTCAACCAAGTCCAAGAAGCCAAGTAATTGGAAGACCGGGCAAGGTATTATTTAATAATTATGGTCCGAGTATACTTGATGAGTTGATGGAATATTTCTAAGTTATATCGAGTAAGGTTCTGCTCAAGCAAGGTATGTACTCTCGAGTACGCCTTATCAATAAGTTATTCAACTGACAATGAGCCGAACAGGATCATAGAAGAACAAGGTTGCTCGTAAGGATTTGTCGAGCAAAGTTTGATAAGTCCAAGAAGATTGAAGTCTACTCGGTGAATATTTGACTTGGTAAAATATTCTTTAAGTAAAGTCTACCCAGAAACTGATTCCGAGTACACTTCTATGTTTACCAAGTCTGAAGGAAGGCCGAGTACACTGCGTACTCGGAGACTGAAGTTTAATGAAAAGCCTACCCGGAAGACTTGTTTTACACTTAGTATAATTTTTGAATACGAAAATTGAATATGTACTATCGGATAGGGTTTCTAGAAGGAATGACAGTTGTCCTAGGTTGGCAGGCCTATAAATAGAATAATTATGGCACGCCGCCAGAGACGAGAGACAGAGAGGATAAGATCGACACATTAATTAAGAGAATATTTTGTGTGTGACGGCTGTCCGAGGATTCCTCCTAAACCCTAATCGATTATCCTTTTTTATGATTAACGTTATATAAATGGAAATCTTTTGAGTGAATCCTTCGTGAGTCTTCGTATTTTTGAATATTCACTGCAATCGTATGTTTGTTATTGATTCCGCCTTTAACAAACGGTCATCTTTCTAAACATAGTAACCCGTCATTAACTCGCTTGTCAACACGATTAATTTTGTGTGAGTTATGACATGATTGATTAAGATCCGATCCGAAACGACCTGACACATAATTATGGATCCAATTCTTTCGTAGAATCATATAATATTGTATGGAGGTCACTAAGACAGAATTTCGGATCCGATTCAGTGGTTCGACCCATACTCATATTTTTCTCCTGATCAATGAACATACCCTTTTGGCAATATTGGCAAAATTTCGAACGAGCCATGGGGTGGCTATAGGGCATAATTATTGATCCAAATCTTTTATAGGATCATAAAATATTGTATGGAGGTCACCATGTACGAATTTCTTATCCGATTCAGTGGTTTGACCCATACTCAGTTTTTTCTCCGGATAAGTGAACAAACCCCCTTGGCAATATTAGCAAAATTTCGAACGAGCCGCGGGGTGTCTATGGGGAATATTTATGGATCCGATTCTACTGTAGGATCATAAAATATTGCATGGAAAACACCAAGACCGAATTTCGGATCCGATTCAGTATTTCGACCCATACTCAGTTTTTCTCCGGATCAGTGAACATAGCCCTTTGGCAATACTGGTAAAATGTCAAACGGGCCGCGTGGTGGTTATAGGGTCTAATTATGTATCCGATTCTTTAGTAGGATCATAAAATATTGCATGGAGGACACCAAGACCGAATGTCGGATCCGATTCAGTGGTTCGACCCGTACACAGTTTTTTCTCCAGATCCGTGAACATACCTCTTTGGCAATACTGGCAAAATTTCAAGCGGGCTACGGGGTGGCTATAGGGCTTAATTAAGGAGCCGATTCTTACGTAGGATCATAATATATTACATAGAGGTCACCAAGACTGAATTTCGGATCCGATTCAGTAGTTCGACCCATATTCATATTTTTCTCCGGGTCAGTGAACATACTCCTTTGGCAATACTACCAAAATTTCAAACGGGCCGTGAGGTGGCTATAGGGCATAATTATTGATCCAAATCTTTCATATGATCATAAAATATTGCATGGAGGACACCAAGACCGAATTTCGGATCCGATTCAGTGGTTAGACCCGTACACAGTTTTTTCTCCGGATCAGTGAACATACCCCTTTGGCAATACTGGCTAAATTTCAAACGGGCTGCGGGGTGGCTATAGGGCTTAATTATGGATCCGATTCTTACGTAGGATCATAATATATTACATAGAGGTCACCAAGACTGAATTCCGTATCCGATTCAGTAGTTCGACCCATACTCATATTTTTCTCCGGATCAGTGAACATACCCCTTTGGCAATACTACCATAATTTCAAACGGGCCGTGAGGTGGCTATAGGGCATAATTATTGATCCAAATCTTTCATATGATCATAAAATATTTTATGGAGGTCACCATGACCGAATTTCTGATCCGATTCAGTGGTTCGACTCATACTCATATTTTTCAACGGATCAGCGAACATACCCCTTTGGCAATACTGACAAAATTTGGAACGGGCCGCAGGGTGGATATAGGGCATAACCGTGGATCCAAATCTTCGTAGGATCATAAAATATTGTATGGAGGTCATCAAGATCGAAAATCTAATCCGATTCTGTGGTTTTACCCATACTCTGTTTTTTCTCCGTATCAGTGAACATACCCCTTTGGCAAAACTGGCAAAATTTCGAACGGCCCGCGGAGTGGCTATAGGGCATAATTGTGGATCCGATTATTTCGTAGGATCATAAAATATTGTATAGTGGTCACTAAGACCGAATTTCTGATCCGATTCAGTGGTTCGACCCATATTCAGTTTTTTCTCCGGATCAGTGAACATACCCCTTTGGCAATACTGGCAAAATTTCGAACGGGCCGCAGGGTGGCTCTAGGGCATAATTGTGGATTCGATTATTTCGTAGGATCATAAAATATTGTATAGAGGTCACCAAGACCGAATTTCTGATCCGATTCAGTGGTTCGACCCATAATCAGTTTTTTCTCAGGATCAGTGAACATACCCCCTTTGGCAATAGAAGCAAAATTTCGAACGGTCTGCGGGGTGGCTATGGGGCATAATTGTGGATCCGATTCTTTCATTGGATCATAAAATATTGTATAGAGGTCACCAAGACCGAATTTCTGATCTGATTTAGTGGTTCGACCCATACTCAGTTTTTTCTCCGGATCAGTGAACATACCTCTTTGTCAATACTGGCAAAATTTCGAACGGGCCGCGGGGTGGCTATAGGGCATAATTGTGGATCCGATTCTTTCGTAGGATCATAAAATATTGTATCGAGGTCACCAAGACCGAATTTCTGATCCGATTCAGTGGTTCAACCCATACTCGGTTTTTTTTCCGGATCTGTGAACTTACCCCTTTGGAAATACTGGCAAATTTTCGAACGGGCCTTGGGGTGGCGCCAGGGCATAATTATTGATCCGATTCTTTCGTAGAATCATAAAATATATTATGGAGATCACCAAGACCGAATATCTTTCGTAGGATCATAAAATATTGTATAGAGGTCACCAAGACCGAATTTCTGATCTGATTTAGTGGTTCGACCCATGCTCAGTTTTTTCTCCAAATCAGTGAACATACGCCTTTGGCAATACTGGCAAAATTTCGACCGGGTCGCGGGGTGGTTATAAGGCATAATTATGGATCTGATTATTTCGAAGGATAATAAAATATTGTAAGGAGGTCACCAAGACCGAATTTCGGATCCGATTCAGTGGTTCGACCCATACTCAGTTTTTTCTCTGGATCTGTGAACATATAACCCTTTGGAAATACTGACAAATTTTCGAACGGGCCATGGGGTGGCGTCAGGGAATAATTATTGATCTGATTCTTTCATATGATCATAAAATATTGTATGGAGGTCACCAAGACCGAATTTCGGATCCGATTCAGTGGTTCGAATCATTCTCAGTTTTTCTCCGAATCAGTGAACAAACCCCTTTGGCAATATTGGAAAAATTTCGAACGGGTCACGGGGTGGGTATAGGGCATAATTATGGACCCGATTGTTTCGTAGAATCATAAAATATTGTATGGAGGTCCCTAAGACCGAATTTCGGATCCGATTCAGTGGTTCGACCCAGACTCATATTTTTCTCCGGATCAATGAACATACCCTTTTGTCAATATTGGCAAAATTTCGAACGGGCCATGGGGTGGCTATAGGGCATAATTATTGATCCAAATCTTTTATAGGATCATAAAATATTGAATGGAGGTCACCATGTCCGAATTTCTGATCCGATTCAGTGGTTTGACCCATACTCAGTTTTTTCTCTGGATAAGTGAACAAACCCCCTTGGCAATACTAGCAAAATTTTGAACGAGCCGCTGGGTGTCTATAGAGAATATTTATGGATCCGATTCTTCTGTAGGATTATAAAATATTGCATGGAAGACACCAAGACCGAATTTCGGATCCAATTCAGTAATTCGACCCATACTCAGTTTTTCTCCGGATCAGTGAACATAGCCCTTTGGCAATACTGGTAAAATATAAAACGGGCCGCGTGGTGGCTATAGGGCATAATTATGTATCCGATTCTTTAGTAGGATCATAAAATATTGCATGGAGGACACCAAGACCGAATTTCGGATCCGATTCAGTGGTTCGACCCGTACACAGTTTTTTCTCCGGATCAGTGAACATACCCCTTTGGCAATACTGGCAAAATTTCAAACGGGCTGCGGGGTGGCTATAGGGCTTAATTATGGATCCGATTCTTACGTAGGATCATAATATATTACATAGAGGTCACCAAGACTGAATTTCGTATCCGATTCAGTAGTTCGACCCATACTCATATTTTTATCCGGATCAGTGAACATACCCCTTTGGCAATACTACCATAATTTCAAACGGGCCGTGAGGTAGCTATAGGGCATAATTATTGATCCAAATCTTTCATATGATCATAAAATATTTTATGGAGGTCACCATGACCGAATTTCTGATCCGATTCAGTGGTTCGACTCATACTCATATTTTTCAACGGATCAGCGAACATACCCCTTTGGCAATACTGACAAAATTTGGAACGGCCCGCAGGGTGGGTATAGGGCATAATTGTGGATCCAATTCTTTCGTAGGATCATAAAATATTGTATGGAGGTCATCAAGATCGAAAATCTAATCCGATTCAGTGGTTTTACGCATACTCAGTTTTTTCTCCGTATCAGTGAACATACCCCTTTGACAATACAGGCAAAATTTCGAACGGCCCGCAGGGTGGCTATAGGGCATAATTATGGATACGATTCTTTCGTAGGATCATAAAATTTTGTATGGAGGTCATCAAGATCGAAATCTGTTACGATTCAGTGGTTCGACCCATACTCGGTTTTTTCTCCAGATCAGTGAACATACCCCTTTGGCAAAACTGGCAAAATTTCGAACGGCCCTCGGGGTGGCTATAGGGCATAATTGTGGATCCGATTCTTTCGTAGGATCATAAAATATTGTATAGTGGTCACCAAGACCGAATTTCTGATCCGATTCAGTGGTTCGACCCATACTCAGTTTTTTCTCCGGATCATTGAACATACCCCTTTGGCAATACTGGCAAAATTTCGAACGGGCCGTAGGGTGGCGCTAGGGCATAATTGTGGATTCGATTATTTCGTAGGATCATAAAATATTGTATAGAGGTCACCAAGACCGAATTTCTGATCCGATTCAGTGGTTCGACCCATAATTAGTTTTTTCTCAGGATCAGTGAACATACCCCCTTTGGCAATAGAAGCAAAATTTCGAACGGTCCGCGGGGTGGCTATGGGCATAATTGTGGATTCGATTCTTTCATAGGATCATAAAATATAGTATAGAGGTCACCAAGACCGAATTTCTGATCTGATTTAGTGGTTCGACCCATACTCAGTTTTTTCTCCGGATCAGTGAACATACCTCTTTGTCAATACTGGCAAAATTTCGAACGGGCCGCGGGGTGGCTATAGGGCATAATTATGGATCCGATTCTTTCGTAGGATCATAAAATATTGTATCGAGGTCACCAAGACCGAATTTCTGATCCGATTCAGTGGTTCAACCCATACTCAGTTTTTTCTCCGGATCTGTGAACTTACCCCTTTGGAAATACTGGCAAATTTTCGAACGGGCCTTGGGGTGGCGCCAGGGCATAATTGTTGATCCGATTCTTTCGTAGAATCATAAAATATATTATGGAGATCACCAAGACCGAATATCTTTCGTAGGATCATAAAATATTGTATAGAGGTCACCAAGACCGAATTTCTGATTTGATTTAGTGGTTCGACCCATACTCAGTTTTTTCTCCAAATCAGTGAACATAAGCCTTTGGCAATACTGGCAAAATTTCGAACGGGTCGCGAGGTGGTTATAAGGCATAATTATGGATCTGATTCTTTCGTAGGATAATAAAATATTGTATGGAGGTCATCAAGACCGAATTTCGGATCCGATTCAGTGGTTCGACCCATACTCAGTTTTTTCTCCGGATCTGTGAACTTACCCCTTTGGAAATACTGGCAAATTTTCGAACGGGCCTTGGGGTGGCGCCAGGGCATAATTGTTGATCCGATTCTTTCGTAGAATCATAATATATATTATGGAGATCACCAAGACCGAATATCTTTCGTAGGATCATAAAATATTGTATAGAGGTCACCAAGACCGAATTTCTGATTTGATTTAGTGGTTCGACCCATACTCAGTTTTTTCTCCAAATCAGTGAACATAAGCCTTTGGCAATACTGGCAAAATTTCGAACGGGTCGCGAGGTGGTTATAAGGCATAATTATGGATCTGATTCTTTCGTAGGATAATAAAATATTGTATGGAGGTCATCAAGACCGAATTTCGGATCCGATTCAGTGGTTCGACCCATACTCAGTTTTTTCTCCGGATCTGTGAACATATACCCCTTTGGAAATAATGACAAATTTTCGAACGGGCCATGGGGTGGCGTCAGGGCATAATTATTGATCTGATTCTTTCATATGACCATAAAATATTGTATGGAGGTCACCAAGACCGAATTTCGGATCCGATTCAGTGGTTCGAATCATTCTCTGTTTTTCTCCGATTCAGTGAACAAACCCCTTTGGCAATACTGGCAAAATTTCGAACGGGTCACGGGGTGGGTATAGAGCATAATTATGGATCCGATTGTTTCGTAGAATCATAAAATATTGTATGGAGGTCACTAAGACCGAATTTCGGATCCGATTCAGTGGTTCGACCCAGACTCATATTTTCCTCCGGATCAATGAACATACCCTTTTGTCAATATTGGCAAAATTTCGAACGGGCCATGGGGTGGCTATAGGGAATAATTATTGATCCAAATCTTTTATAGGATCATAAAATATTGAATGGAGGTCACCATGTCTGAATTTCTGATCCGATTCAGTGGTTTGACCCATATTCAGTTTTTTCTCCGGATATGTGAACAAACCACCTTGGCAATACTAGCAAAATTTTGAACGAGCCGCTGGGTGTCTATAGGGAATATTTATGGATCCGATTCTTCTGTAGGATCATAAAATATTGCATGGAAGACACCAAGACCGAATTTCGGATCCAATTCAGTATTTCGACCCATACTCAGTTTTTCTCTGGATCAGTGAACATAGCCCTTTGGCTATACTGGTAAAATATCAAACGGGCCGCGTGGTGGCTATAGGGCATAATTATGTATCCGATTCTTTAGTAGGATCATAAAATATTGCATGGTGGACACCAAGACCGAATTTCGGATCCGATTCAGTGGTTCGACCCGTACACAGTTTTTTCTCCGGATCAGTGAATATACCCATTTGGCAATACTGGCAAAATTTCAAACAGGCTGCGGGGTGTCTATTGGGCTTAATTATGGATCCGATTCTTACGTAGGATTATAATATATTACATAGAGGTCACCAAGACTGAATTTCGTATCCGATTCAGTAGTTCTACCCATACTCATATTTTTCTCCGGATCAGTGAACAGACCTCTTTGGCAATACTACCATAATTTCAAACGGGCCGTGAGGTGGCTATAGGCATAATTATTGATCCAAATCTTTCATATGATCATAAAATATTTTAAGGAGGTCACCATGACCGAATTTCTGATCCGATTCAGTGGTTCGACTCATACTCATATTTTTCAACGGATCAGCGAACATACCCCTTTGGAAATACTGAAAAAATTTGGAACGGGCCGCAGGGTGGATATAGGGCGTAATTGTGGATCCAACTCTTTCGTAGGATCATAAAATATTGTATGGAGGTCATCAAGATCGAAAATCTAATCCGATTCAGTGGTTTCACCCATACTCAGTTTTTTCTAGGTATCAGTGAACATACCCCTTTGGCAATACTGGCAAAATTTCGAACGGCCCGCAGGGTGGCTATAGGGCATAATTATGGATACGATTCTTTCGTAGGATCATAAAATTTTGTATGGAGTTCATCAAGATCGAAAATCTGTTACGATTCAGTGGTTCGACCCATATTCGGTTTTTTCTCCGGATCAGTGAACATACCCCTTTGGCAAAACTGGCAAAATTTCGAATGGCCCGCGGGGTGGCTATAGGGCATAATTGTGGATACGATTCTTTCGTAGGATCATAAAATATTGTATAGTGGTCACCAAGACCGAATTTCTGATCCGATTCAGTGGTACGACCCATACTCAGTTTTTTCTCCGGATCAGTGAACATACCCCTTTGGCAATACTGTCAAAATTTCGAACGGGCCGCAAGGTGGCTCTAGGGCATAATTGTGGATCCGATTATTTCGTAGGATCAAAAAATATTGTATAGACGTCACCAAGACCGAATTTTTGATACGATTCAGTGGTTCGACCCATAATCAGTTTTTTCTTAGGATCAGTGAACATACCCCATTTGGCATTAGAGGCAAAATTTCGAACGGCCCACGGGGTGGCTATGGGGCATAATTGTGGATCTGATTCTTTCGTACGATCATAAAATATTGTATAGAGATCACCAAGACAGAATTTCTGATCTGATTTAGTGGTTCGACCCATACTCAGTTTTTTCTCCAAATCAGTGAACATACGCCTTTGGCAATACTGGCAAAATTTCGAACGGGTCGCGGGGTGGTTATACGGCATAACTATGGATCTGATTCTTTCGTAGGATAATAAAATATTGTATGGAGGTCACCAAGACCGAGTTTCGGATCCGATTCAGTGGTTCGACCCATACTCAGTTTTTTCTCCGGATCTGTGAACATATACCCCTTCGGAAATACTGACAAATTTTCGAACGGGCCATGGGATGGCGTCAGGGCATAATTATTGATCTGATTCTTTCATATGATCATAAAATATTGTATGGAGGTCACCAAGACCGAATTTCGGATCCGATTCAGTGGTTCGAATCATTCTCAGTTTTTCTCCGAATCAGTGAACAAACCCCTTTGGCAATACTGGCAAAATTTCGAACGGGTCACGGGGTGGGTATAGGGCATAATTATGGATCCGATTGTTTCGTAGAATCATAAAATATTGTATGGAGGTCACTAAGACCGAATTTCGAATCCGATTCAGTGGTTCGACTATACTCAGTTTTTTCTCCGGATCAGTGAACACACCCCTTTGGCAATACTGTTAAATTTGGAACGGCCCGCAGTGTGTCTATAGGGCATAATTATGGATACGATTCTTTCGTAGGATCATAAAATATTGTATGGAGGTCATCAAGATTGAAAATCTGTTACGATTCAGTGATTCGACCCATACTCAGTTTTTTCTCCGGATCAGTGAACATACCCCTATGGCAAAACTGGCAAAATTTCGAACGTCCCGCGGGTTGACTATAAGGCATAATTATTGATACGATTCTTTCTTAGGATCATAAAATATTGTATGGAGGTCATCAAGATCGAAAATCTGATCCGATTCCGTGGTTCGACCCATACTAAGTTTTTTCTCCGGATCAGTGAAAATACCCCTTTGGCAATACTGGCAAAATTTCGAACGGCCCGCAGGGTGGCTATAGGGCATAATTGTGGATCCGATTCTTTCGTAGGATCATAAAATATTGTATAGAGGTCACCAAGACCGAATTTCTGATCCGATTCCGTGGTTCGACCCATACTCAGTTTTTTCTCCGGATCAGTGAACATAGCCCTTTGGCAATACTGGTAAAATATCAAACGGGACACGTGGTGGCAATAGGGTATAATTATGTATCCGATTCTTTAGTAGGATCATAAAATATTGCATGGAGGACACCAAGACCGAATTTCGGATCCGATTCAGTGGTTCGACCCGTACACAGTTTTTTCTCCGGATCAGTGAACATACCCCTTTGGCAATACTGGCAAAAATTCAAACGGGCTGCGGGGTGGCTATAGGGCTTAATTATGGATCCGATTCTTACGTAGGATCATAATATATTACATAGAGGTCACCAAGACTGAATTTCGGATCCGATTCAGTAGTTCGACCCATACTCAGTTTTTCTCCGGATCAGTGAACATAGCCCTATGTCAATACCGGTAAAATATCAAACGGGCCGCGTGGTGGCTACCGGGCATAATTACGTATCCGATTTTTTAGTTGTATCATAAAATATTGCATGGAGGACACCAAGACCGAATTTCAGATCCGGTTTAGTGGTTCGACCCGTACACATTTTTTTCTCTGGATCAGTGAACATACCCCTATGGCAATACTGGCAAAATTTCAAACGGGCTGCGGGGTGGCTATAGGGCTTAATTATGGATCCGATTCTTACGTAGGATCATAATATATTACATTGAGGTCACCAAGACTGAATTTCGGATCCGATTCAGTAGTTCGACCCATACTCAGTTTTTCTCCGGATCAGTGAACATACCTCTTTGGCAATACTACAAAAAATTCAAACAGGCTGTGAGGTGGCTATAGGGCATAATTATTGATCCAAATCTTTCATATGATAATAAAATATTGCATAGAGGACACCAAGACCGAATTTCGTATCCGATTTAGTGGTTCGACCCGTACTCAATTTTTTCTCCGGATCAGTGAACATACCCCTTGGCAAAACTGGAAAAATTTCGAATGGTCCGCGGGATGGCTATAGGGCGTAATTATTGATCCAAATCTTTCGTATGATCATAAAATATTGCATGGAGGACACCAAGACCGAATTTCGGATCCGATTCAGTGGTTCGACCCGTACACAGTTTTTTCTCCGGATCAGTGAACATACCCCTTTGACAATACTGGCAAAATTTCAAACGGGCTGCGGGGTGGCTATAGGGCTTAATTATGGATCCGATTCTTACGTAGGATCATAATATATTACATAGAGGTCACCAAGACTAAATTTCGGATCCGATTCAGTAGTTCGACCCATACTCATATTTTTCTCCGGATCAGTGAACATACCCCTTTGGCAATACTGGCAAAATTTCGATCGGACCGCAGGGTGGCTATAGGGCATAATTGTGGATCCGATTCTTTCGTAAGATCATAAAATATTGTATAGAGGTCACCAAGACCGAATTTCTGATCCGATTCCGTGGTTCGACCCATACTCAGTTTTTTCTCCGGATCAGTGAACATGGCCCTTTGGCAATACTGGTAAAATATCAAACGGGCCGCGTGGTTGCTATAGGGCATTATTATGTATCCGATTCTTTAGTAGGATCATAAAATATTGCATGGAGGAAACCAAGACCGAATTTCGGATCCGATTCAGTGGTTCGACCAGTACACAGTTTTTTCTCCGGATCAGTGAACATACCCCTTTGGCAATACTGGCAAACTTTCAAACGGGATGCGGGGTGGCTATAGGGCTTAATTATGGATCCAATTCTTACTTAGGATCATAATGTATTACATAGAGGCCACCAAGACTGAATTTCGGATCCGATTCAGTAGTTCGACCCATACTCAGTTTTTCTCCGGATCAGTGAACATAGCCCTTTGTCAATACTGGTAAAATATCAAACGGGCCGCGTGGTGGCTATAGGACATAATTATGTATCCGATTCTTTAGTAGGATCATAAAATATTGCATGGAGGGCACCAAGACTGAATTTCTGATCCGATTCCGTGGTTCGACCCGTACTCAGTTTTTTCTCCGGATCAGTGAACATACCCCTTTGGCATTACTGGAAAAATTTCGAACGGGCCGCGGGTGGCTATAGGGCATATTTGTGGATCCGATTATTTCGTAGGATCATAAAATATTTTATTG
Organism: Bidens hawaiensis; assembly: GCF_021521415.1. Lineage (NCBI taxonomy): Eukaryota > Viridiplantae > Streptophyta > Magnoliopsida > Asterales > Asteraceae > Bidens > Bidens hawaiensis. The sequence goes on along the minus strand of NW_027492608.1, from coordinate 163,584 downwards.
AGGTCACCAAGACCGAATTTCTGATCCGATTTAGTGGTTCGACCCATACTCAGTTTTTTCTCTGGATCAGTGAACATACCCCATTTGGCAATACTGGCAAAATTTCGAACGGCCCGCGGAGTGGCTATAGGGCATAATTGTGGATCCGATTCTTTCGTAGGATCATATAATATTGTATAATGGTCACCAAGACCGAATTTCTGATCCGATTCCGTGGTTCGACCCATACTCAGTTTTTTCTCCGGATCAGTGAACATACCCCTTTGGCAAAACTGGAAATTTTCGAACGGCTCGCGGGGTGGCTATATGGCATAATTATGGATCCGATTCTTTCGTAGGATCATAAAATATTGTATAGTGGTCACCAAGACCGAATTTCTGATCCGATTCCGTGGTTCGACCCATACTCAGTTTTTTCTCCAGATCAGTGAACATACCCCTTTGGCAATACTGGCAAACTTTCGAACGGGCCGCGGGGTGGCTATAGGGCATAATTGTGGATCCGATTATTTCGTAGGATCATAAAATATTGTATAGAGGTCACCAAGACCGAATTTCTGATCCGATTCAGTGGTTCGACCCATACTCAGTTTTTTCTCCGGATTAGTGAACATACCCCTTTGGCAATACTGGCAAAATTTCGAACGACCCGCGGGGTGGCTATTGGGCATAATTGTGGATCCGATTCTTTCGTAGGATCATAAAATATTGTATAGTGGTCACCAAGACCGAATTTCGGATCCGATTCCATGGTTCGACCCATACTCAGTTTTTTCTCCGGATCAGTGAACATACCCTTTTGGCAATACTAGCAACATTTTGAACGGCCCGCAGGGTGGCTATAGGGCATAATTATGGATACGATTCTTTCGTAAGATCATAAAATATTGTATGGAGGTCACCAAGACCAAATTTCTGATCCGATTCAGTGGTTCGACCCGTACACAGTTTTTTCTCCGGCTCAGTGAACATACCCCTTTGTCAATACTGGCAAAATTTCAAACGGGCCGCAGGGTGGCTGTAGGGCATAATTATGGATACGATTCTTTCGTAGGATCATAAAATATTGTATGGAGGTCATCAAGATCAAAAATATGTTCCGATTCAGTGGTTCGACCCGTACACAGTTTTTCTTCGGCTTAATGAACATACCCCTTTGTCAATACTGGCAAAATTTCAAACGGGCTACGGGGTGGCTATAGGGCTTAATTATGGATCTGATTCTTACGTAGGATCATAATATATTACATAGAGGTCACCAAGACTAAATTTCGGTTCCGATTCAGTAGTTCGACCCATACTCATATTTTTCTCCGGATCAGTGAACACCCCTTTGGCAATACTGGCAAAATTTCGAACGGCCCGCAGGGTGGCAATAGGGCATTATTGTGGATCCGATTCTTTCGTAGGATCATAAAATATTGTATAGAGGTCACCAAGACTGAATTTCTGATCCGATTTCGTGGTTCGACCCATACTCAGTTTTTTCTCCGGATCAGTGAACATAGCCATTTGGCAATACAGGTAAAATATCAAACGGGCCGCGTGGTGGCTATAGGGCATTATTATGTATCCGATTCTTACGTAGGATCATAAAATATTGCATGGAGGAAACCAAGACCGAATTTCGGATCCGATTCAGTGGTTCGACCCGTACATAGTTTTTTCTCCGGATCAGTGAACATACCCCTTTGGCAATACAGGCAAAATTTCAAACGGGCAGCGGGGTGGCTATAAGGCTTAACTATGGATCCGATTTTTACCTAGGATCATAATATGTTACATAGAGGTCACCAAGACTGAATTTTTGATCCGATTCTGTGGTTCGACTCATACGCAGTTTTTTCTCCGGATCAGTGAGCATGCCCCTTTGGCATTACTGGAAAAATTTCGAACGGGCCGCGGGTGGCTATTGGGCATAATTGTGGATTCGATTATTTCGTAGAATCATAATATATTTTATAGAGGTCACCAATACCGAATTTCTGATCCGATTCAGTGATTCGACCCATACTCAGTTTATTCTCTGGATCAGTGAACATACCCCATTTGGCAATACTGGCAAAATTTCGAACGGCCCGCGGGGTGGCTATAGGGCATAATTGTGGATCCGATTCTTTCGTAAGATCATAAAATATTGTATAGAGGTAACCAAGACCGAATTTCTGATCCGATTCCGTGGTTCGACCCATACTCAGTTTTTTCTCCGGATCAGTGAACATACCCCTTTGGCAAAACTAGCAAAATTTCGAACGGCTCGCGGGGTGGCTATTGGGCATAATTGTGGATCCGATTCTTTCGTAGGATCATAAAATATTGTATAGTGGTCACCAAGACCGAATTTCTGATCCGATTCCGTGGTTCGACCCATACTCAGTTTTTTCTCCGGATCAGTGAACATACCCCTTTGGCAAAACAGGCAAAATTTCGAACGGCTCGCGGGGTGGATATATGGCATAATTGTTGATCCGATTCTTTCGTAGGATCATAAAATATTGCATAGTGGTCACCAAGACCAAATTTCAGATCCGATTCCGTGGTTCGACCCATACTCAGTTTTTTTTCCGGATCAGTGAGCATGCCCCTTTGGCCTTACTGGAAAAATTTCGAACGGGCCGCGGGTGGCTATTGGGCATAATTGTGGATCCGATTATTTCGTAGGATCATAAAATATTGTATAGTTGTCACCAAGACCGAATTTCTGATCCGATTCAATGATTCGAACCATACTCAGTTTTTTCTCTGGATCAGTGAACATACCCCATTTGGCAATACTGGCAAAATTTCGAACGGCCCGCGGGGTGGCTATAGGGCATAATTGTGGATCCGATTCTTTCGTAGGATCATAAAATATTGTATAGTTGTCACCAAGACCGAATTTCTGATACGATTCCGTGGTTCGACCCATACTCAGTTTTTTCTCCGGATCAGTGAACATACCCCTTTGGCAAAACTGGTAAAATTTCGAACGGCTCGCGGGGTGGCTATTGGGCATAATTGTGGATCCGATTCTTTCGTAGGATCATAAAATATTGTATAGTGGTCACCAAGACCAAATTTCTGATCCGATTCCGCGGTTCGACCCATACTCAGTTTTTTCTCCGGATCAGTGAACATACCCCTTTGGCAAAACAGGCAAAATTTCGAACGGCTCGCGGGGTGGCTATAGGGCATAATTGTGGATCCGATTCTTTCGTAGGATCATAAAATATAGCATAGTGGTCACCAAGACCAAATTTCTGATCCGATTCCGTGGTTCGACCCATACTCAGTTTTTTCTCCAGATCAGTGAACATACCCCTTTGGCAATACTGGCAAACTTTCGAACGGGCCGCGGGGTGGCTATTGGGCATAATTGTGGATCCGATTATTTCGTAGGATCATAAAATATTGTATAGAGGTCACCAAGACCGAATTTCTGATCCGATTCAGTGGTTCGACCCATACTCAGTTTTTTCTCCGGATTAGTGAACATACCCCTTTGGCAATACTGGCAAAGTTTCGAACGACCCGCGGGGTGGCTATTGGGCGTAATTGTGGATCCGATTCTTTCGTAGGATCATAAAATATTGTATAGTGGTCACCAAGACCGAATTTCTGATCCGATTCCGTGGTTCGACCCATACTCAGTTTTTTCTCCGGATCAGTGAACATACCCCTTTGACAATACAGGCAAAATTTCGAACTGCCCGCAGGGTGGCTATAGGGTATAATTATGGATCCAATTCTTTCGTAGGATCATAAAATATTGTATGGAGGTCATCAAGATCGAAAATCTGATCCGATTCAGTGGTTCGACCCATACTCAGTTTTTTCTCCGGATAAGTGAACATACCCCTTTGGCAAAACTGGCAAAGTTTCGAACGGCCCGCGGGGTTGCTATTGGGCATAATTTTGGATCCAATTCTTTCGTAGGATCATAAAATATTGTACAGAGGTCACCAAGACCAAATTTCTGATCCGATTCAGTGGTTCGACGCATACTCAGTTTTTCTCTGGATCAGTGAATATACCCATTTGGCAATACTGGCAAAATTTCGAACGGCCCGCAGGGTGGCTATAGGGCATAATTGGGGATCTGATTCTTTCTTAGGATCATAAAATATTGTATAGTGATCACCAAGACCAAATTTCTGATCCGATTCCGTGGTTCGACCCATACTCAGTTTTTTCTCCGGATCAGTGAACATACCCCTTTGGCAATACTGGCAAAATTTCGAACGACTCGCAGGGTGGCTATTGGGTATAATTACGGATCCAATTCTTTCGTAGTATCATAAAATATTGTATGGAGGTCATCAAGATCGAAAATCTGATCCGATTCAATGTTTCGACCCATACTCATTTTTTTCTCCGGATCAGTGAACATACCCCTTTGGCAATATTGGTAAAATATTAAACGGGCCGCGTGGTTGCTATAGGGCATTATTATGTATCCGATTCTTACGTAGGATCATAAAATATTGCATGGAGGAAACCAAGACCGAATTTCGGATCCGATTCAGTGGTTCGACCCGTACATAGTTTTTTCTCCGGATCAGTGAACATACCCCTTTGGCAATACTGGCAAAATTTCAAACGGGCTGCGGGGTGGCTATAGGGCTTAATTAGGGATCCGATTCTTACGTAGGATCATAATATATTGCATGGAGGAAACCAAGACCGAATTTCTGATCCGATTCAGTGGTTCGACCCATACTCAGTTTTTTCTCCGGATCAGTGAACATACCCCTTTGGCAATACTGGCAAAATTTCGAACGGCCCGCAGGGTGGCTATAGGGCAAAATTGTGGATCCGATTCTTTCTTAGGATCATAAAATATTGTATAGTGGTCACCAAGACCAAATTTCTGATCCGATTCCGTGGTTCGACCCATACTCAGTTTTTTCTCCGGATCAGTGAACATACCCCTTTGGCAATACTGGCAAAATTTCGAACGGCCCGCAGGAAGGCTATTGGGCATAATTATGGATCCAATTCTTTCGTAAGATCATAAAATATTGTATGGAGGTCACCAAGACCAAATTTCTGATCCGATTCAGTGGTTCGACCCGTACACAGTTTTTTCTCCGGCTCAGTGAACATACCCCTTTGTCAATACTGGCAAAATTTCAAACGGGCCGCAGGGTGGCTGTAGGGCATAATTATGGATACGATTCTTTCGTAGGATCATAAAATATTGTATGGAGGTCATCAAGATCAAAAATATGTTCCGATTCAGTGGTTCGACCCGTACACAGTTTTTCTTCGGCTTAGTGAACATACCCCTTTGTCAATACTGGCAAAATTTCAAACGGGCTACGGGGTGGCTATAGGGCTTAATTATGGATCTGATTCTTACGTAGGATCATAATATATTACATAGAGGTCACCAAGACTAAATTTCGGTTCCGATTCAGTAGTTCGACCCATACTCATATTTTTCTCCGGATCAGTGAACACCCCTTTGGCAATACTGGCAAAATTTCGAACGGCCCGCAGGGTGGCAATAGGGCATTATTGTGGATCCGATTCTTTCGTAGGATCATAAAATATTGTATAGAGGTCACCAAGATTGAATTTCTGATCCGATTTCGTGGTTCGACCCATACTCAGTTTTTTCTCCGGATCAGTGAACATAGCCATTTGGCAATACTGGTAAAATATCAAACGGGCCGCGTGGTGGGTATAGGGCATTATTATGTATCCGATTCTTACGTAAGATCATAAAATATTGCATGGAGGAAACCAAGACCGAATTTCGGATCCGATTCAGTGGTTCGACCCGTACATAGTTTTTTCTCCGGATCAGTGAACATACCCCTTTGGCAATACTGGCAAAATTTCAAACGGGCAGCGGGGTGGCTATAAGGCTTAACTATGGATCTGATTCTTACGTAGGATCACAATATGTTACATAGAGGTCACCAAGATTGAATTTTTGATCCGATTCTGTGGTTCGACTCATACTCAGTTTTTTCTCCGGGTCAGTGAGCATGCCCCTTTGGCATTACTGGAAAAATTTCGAACGGGCCGCGGGTGGCTATTGGGCATAATTGTGGATTCGATTATTTCGTAGAATCATAATATATTTTATAGAGGTCACCAATACCGAATTTCTGATCCGATTCAGTGATTCGACCCATACTCAGTTTATTCTCTGGATCAGTGAACATACCCCATTTGGCAATACTGGCAAAATTTCGAACGGCCCGCGGGGTGGCTATAGGGCATAATTGTGGATCCGATTCTTTCGTAGGATCATAAAATATTGTATAGTGGTAACCAAGACCGAATTTCTGATCCGATTCCGTGGTTCGACCCATACTCAGTTTTTTCTCCGGATCAGTGAACATACCCCTTTGGCAAAACTGGCAAAATTTCGAACGGCTCGCGGGGTGGCTATTGGGCATAATTGTGGATCCGATACTTTCGTAGGATCATAAAATATTGTATAGTGGTCACCAAGACCGAATTTCTGATCCGATTCCGTGGTTCGACCCATACTCAGTTTTTTCTCCGGATCAGTGAACATACCCCTTTGGCAAAACAGGCAAAATTTCGAACGGCTCGCGGGGTGGCTATAGGGCATAATTGTGGATCCGATTCTTCCGTAGGATCATAAAATATTGCATAGTGGTCACCAAGACCAAATTTCTGATCCGATTCCGTGGTTCGACCCATACTCAGTTTTTTTTCCGGATCAGTGAGCATGCCCCTTTGGCATTAGTGGAAAAATTTCGAACGGGCCGCGGGTGGCTATTGGGCATAATTGTGGATCCGATTATTTCGTAGGATCATAATATATTTTATAGAGGTCACCAAGACCGAATTTCTGATCCGATTCAGTGATTCGAACCATACTCAGTTTTTTCTCTGGATCAGTGAACATACCCCATTTCGCAATACTGGCAAAATTTCGAACGGCCCGCGGGGTGGCTATAGGGCATAATTGTGGATCCGATTCTTTCGTAGGATCATAAAATATTGTATAGAGGTAACCAAGACCGAATTTCTGATCCGATTCCGTGGTTCGACCCATACTCAGTTTTTTCTCCGGATCAGTGAACATACCCCATTGGCAAAACTGGCAAAATTTCGAACGGCTCGCGGGGTGGCTATTGGGCATAATTGTGGATCCGATTCTTTCGTAGGATCATAAAATATTGTATAGTGGTCACCAAGACCGAATTTCTGATCCGATTCCGTGGTTCGACCCATACTCAGTTTTTTCTCCGGATCAGTGAACATACCCCTTTGGCAAAACAGGCAAAATTTTGAACGGCTCGCGGGGTGGATATAGGGCATAATTGTTGATCCGATTCTTTCGTAGGATCATAAAATATTGCATAGTGGTCACCAAGACCAAATTTCAGATCCGATTCTGTGGTTCGACCCATACTCAGTTTTTTTTCCGGATCAGTGAGCATGCCCCTTTGGCATTACTGGAAAAATTTCGAACGGGCCGCGGGTGGCTATTGGGCATAATTGTGGATCCGATTATTTCGTAGGATCATAATATATTTTATAGAGGTCACCAAGACCGAATTTCTGATCCGATTCAGTGATTCGAACCATACTCAGTTTTTTCTCTGGATCAGTGAACATACCCCATTTGGCAATACTGGCAAAATTTCGAACGGCCCGCGGGGTGGCTATAGGGCATAATTGTGGATCCGATTCTTTCATAGGATCATAAAATATTGTATAGTTGTCACCAAGACCGAATTTCTGATACGATTCCGTGGTTCGACCCATACTCAGTTTTTTCTCCGGATCAGTGAACATACCCCTTTGGCAAAACTGGTAAAATTTCGAACGGCTCGCGGGGTGGCTATTGGGCATAATTGTGGATCCGATTCTTTCGTAGGATCATAAAATATTGTATAGTGGTCACCAAGACCAAATTTATGATCCGATTCCACGGTTCGACCCATACTCAGTTTTTTCTCCGGATCAGTGAACATACCCCTTTGGCAAAACAGGCAAAATTTCGAACGGCTCGCGGGGTGGCTATAGGGCATAATTGTGGATCCGATTCTTTCGTAGGATCATAAAATATTGCGTAGTGGTCACCAAGACCAAATTTCTGATCCGATTCCGTGGTTCGACCCATACTCAGTTTTTTCTCCAGATCAGTGAACATACCCCTTTGGCAATACTGGCAAACTTTCGAACGGGCCGCGGGGTGGCTATTGGGCATAATTGTGGATCCGATTATTTCGTAGGATCATAAAATATTGTATAGAGGTCACCAAGACCGAATTTCTGATCCGATTCAGTGGTTCGACCCATACTCAGTTTTTTCTCCGGATTAGTGAACATACCCCTTTGGCAATACTGGCAAAGTTTCGAACGACCCGCGGGGTGGCTATTGGGCATAATTGTGGATCCGATTCTTTCGTAGGATCATAAAATATTGTATAGTGGTCACCAAGACCGAATTTCTGATCCGATTCCGTGGTTCGACCCATACTCAGTTTTTTCTCCGGATCAGTGAACATACCCCTTTGACAATACAGGCAAAATTTCGAACTGCCCGCAGGGTGGCTATAGGGTATAATTATGGATCCAATTCTTTCGTAGGATCATAAAATATTGTATGGAGGTCATCAAGATCGAAAATCTGATCCGATTCAGTGGTTCGACCCATACTCAGTTTTTTCTCCGGATAAGTGAACATACCCCTTTGGCAAAACTGGCAAAGTTTCTAACGGCCCGCGGGGTTGCTATTGGGCATAATTTTGGATCCGATTCTTTCGTAGGATCATAAAATATTGTACAGAGGTCACCAAGAGCAAATTTCTGATCCGATTCAGTGGTTCGACCCATACTTAGTTTTTTCTCTGGATCAGTGAACATACCCCTTTGTCAATACTGGCAAAATTTCGAACGGCCCGCAAGGTGTCTATAGAGCATAGTTATGGATACGATTCTTTCGTAGGATCATAAAATATAGTATGGAGGTTATCAAGATCGAAAATCTGATCCGATTCAATCGTTCGACCCATACTCAGTTTTTTCTCCGGATCAGTGAACATACCCCTTTGGCAATACAGGCAAAATTTCGAACGGCCCGCAGGGTGGCTATAGGGCATAATTGTGGATCTGATTCTTTCTTAGGATCATAAAATATTGTATAGAGGTCACCAAGACCAAATTTCTGATCCGATTCCGTGGTTCGACCCATAGTCAGTTTTTTCTCCGGATCAGTGAACATACCCCTTTGGAATACTGGCAAAATTTCGAACGGACCGCGGGGTGGCTATAGGGCATAATTATGGATACGATTCTTTCGTAGGATCATAAAATATTGTATAGAGGTCACCAAGACCAAATTTCTGATCCGATTCCGTGGTTCGACCCATAGTCAGTTTTTTCTCCGGATCAGTGAACATACCCCTTTGGCAATACTGGCAAAATTTCGAACGGCCCGCAGGGTGGCTATAGGGCATAATTGTGGATCTGATTCTTTCTTAGGATCATAAAATAATGTATAGAGGTCACCAAGACCGAATTTCTGATCCGATTCAGTAGTTCGACCCATACTCAGTTTTTTCTCCGGATCAGTGAACATACCCCTTTGGAATACTGGCAAAATTTCGAACGGACCGCGGGGTGGCTATAGGGCATAATTATGGATACGATTCTTTCGTAGGATCATAAAATATTGTATAGAGGTCACCAAGACCAAATTTCTGATCCGATTCCGTGGTTCGACCCATAGTCAGTTTTTTCTCCGGATCAGTGAACATACCCCTTTGGCAATACTGGGTATAATTATGGATCCAATTCTTTCGTAGGATCATAAAATATTGTATGGAGGTCATCAAGATCGAAAATCTGATCCGATTCAATGGTTCGACCCATACTCATTTTTTTCACCGGATCAGTGAACATACCCCTTTGGCAATACTGGTAAAATATTAAACGGGCCGCGTGGTGGCTATAGGGCATTATTATGTATCCGATTCTTACGTAGGATCATAAAATATTGCATGGAGGAAACCAAGACCGAATTTCGGATCCGATTCAGTGGTTCGACCCGTACATAGTTTTTTCTCCGGATCAGTGAACATACCCCTTTGGCAATACTGACAAAATTTCAAACGGGCTGCGGGGTGGCTATAGGGCTTAATTATGGATCCGATTCTTACGTAGGATCATAATATATTACATAGAGGTCACCAAGACTGGATTTTTGATCCGATTCCGTGGTTCGACTCATACTCAGTTTTTTCTCCGGATCAGTGAACATCCCCTTTGGCATTACTGGAAAAATTTCGAACGGGCCGCGGGTGGCTGTTGGGCATAATTGTGGATCCGATTATTTCGTAGGATCATAATATATTTTATAGAGGTCACCAAGACCGAATTTCTGATCCGATTCAGTGATTCGACCCATACTCAGTTTTTTCTCTGAATCAGTGAACATACCCCATTGGCAAAACAGGCAAAATTTCGAACGGCTCGCGGGGTGGCTATAGGGTATAATTGTGGATCTGATTCTTTCGTAGGATCATAAAATATTGCATAGTGGTCACCAAGACCGAATTTCTGATCCGATTCCGTGGTTCGACCCATACTCAGTTTTTTCTCCGGATCAGTGAACATACCCCTTTGGCAAAACTGGCAAAATTTCGAACGGCTCGCGAGGTGGCTATTGGGCATAATTGTGGATCCGATTCTTTCGTAGGATCATAATTTATTGTATAGTGGTCACCAAGACCGAATTTCTGATCCGATTGCGTGGTTCGACCCATACTCAGTTTTTTCTCCGGATCAGTGATATACCCCTTTGGCAAAACTGGCAAAATTACGAACTGCTCGCGGGGTGGCTATAAGGCATAATTGTGGATCCGATTCTTTCGTAGGATCATAAAATATTGCATAGTGGTCCCCAAGACCGAATTTCTGATCCGATTCCGTGGTTCGACCCATACCCAGTTTTTTCTCCAGATCAGTGAACATACCCCTTTGGCAATACTGGCAAACATTCGAACGGGCCGCGGGGTGGCTATTGGGCATAATTGTGGATCCGATTATTTCGTAGGATCATAAAATATTGTATAGAGGTCACCAAGACCGAATTTCTGATCCGATTCAGTGGTTCGACCCATACTCAGTTTTTTCTCCGGATCAGTGAACATAACCCTTTGGCAATACTGGCAAAGTTTCGAACGACCCGCGGGGTGGCTATTGGGCATAATTGTGGATCCGATTCTTTCGTAGGATCATAAAATATTGTATAGTGGTCACCAAGACCTAATTTCTGATTCGATTCCGTGGTTCGACCCATACTCAGTTTTTTCTCCGGATCAGTGAACATACCCTTTCGGCAATACAGGCAAAATTTCGAACGGCCCGCTGGGTGGCTATTGGGCATAATTATAGATACGATTCTTTCGTAGGATCATAAAATATTGTATAGTGGTGACTGATCCGGAGAGAAAATACCCCTTTGACAATACAGGCAAAATTTTGAACGGCCCGCAGGGTGGCTATTGGGTATAATTATGGATCCAATTCTTTCGAAGGATCATAAAATATTGTATGGAGGTCATCAAGATCGAAAATCTGATCCGATTCAGTGGTTCGACCCATACACATTTTTTTCTCCGGATCAGTGAACATACCCCTTTGGCAATACTGGTAAAATTTCGAATGGCCCGCAGGGTGGCTATAGGGCATAATTATAGATACGATTCTTTCGTAGGATCATAAAATATTGTATTGTGGTCACCAAGACCGAATTTCTGATCCGATTCCGTGGTTCGACCCATACTCAGTTTTTTCTCCGGATCAGTGAACATACCCCTTTGACAATACAGGCAAAATTTCGAACGGCCCGCAGGGTGGCTATAGGGTATAATTATGGATCCAATTCTTTCGTAGGATCATAAAATATTATATGGAGGTCATCAAGATCGAAAATCTGATCCGATTCAGTGGTTCGACCCATACTCAGTTATTTCTCCGGATAAGTGAGCATTCCCCTTTGGCAAAATAGGCAAAATTTCGAACGGCCCGCGGGGTGGCTATTGGGCATAATTGTGGATCCGATTATTTCGTAGGATCATAAAATATTGTACAGAGGTCACCAAGACCGAATTTCTGATCCGATTCAGTGGTTCGACCCATACTCAGTTTTTTCTCCGGATCAGTGAACATACCCCTTTGGCAATACTGGCAAAATTTCGAATGGCCCGCAGGGTGGATAAAGGGCATGATTGTGGATCTGATTCTTTCTTAGGATCATAAAATATTGTATAGTGGTCACCAAGACCAAATTTCTGATCCGATTCCGTGGTTCGACCCATACTCAGTTTTTTCTCCGGATCAGTGAACATACCCCTTTGACAATACAGGCAAAATTACGAACGGCCCGCAGGGTGGCTATAGGGTATAATTATGGATCCAATTCTTTCGTAGGATCAAAAAATATTATATGGAGGTCATCAAGATCGAAAATCTGATCCGATTCAGTGGTTCGACCCATACTCAGTTTTTTCTCCGGATAAGTGAACATACCCCTTTGGCAAAACAGGCAAAATTTCGAACGGCCCGCGGGTTGGCTATTGGGCATAATTGTAGATCCGATTATTTCGTAAGATCATAAAATATTGTACAGAGGTCACCAAGACCGAATTTCTGATCCGATTCAGTGGTTCGACCCATACTCAGTTTTTTCTCCGGATCAGTGAACATACCCCTTTGGCAATACTGGCAAAATTTCGAATGGCCCGCAGGGTGGCTATAGGGCATGATTGTGGATCTGATTCTTTCTTAGGATCATAAAATATTGTATAGTGGTCACCAAGACCAAATTTCTGATCCGATTCCGTGGTTCGACCCATACTCAGTTTTTTCTCCGGATCAGTGAAATACCCCTTTGGCAATTCTGGCAAAATTCGAACGGCCCGCATGGTGGCTATTGGGTATAATTATGGATCCAATTCTTTCGTAGGATCATAAAATATTGTATGAAGGTCATCAAGATCGAAAATCTGATCCGATTCAGTGGTTCGACCCATACTCATTTTTTTCTCCGAATCAATGAACATACCCCTTTGGCAATACTGGTAAAATATTAAACGGGCCGCGTGGTGGCTATAGGGCATTATTATGTATCCGATTCTTACGTAGGATCATAAAATATTGCATGGAGGAAACCAAGACCGAATTTCGGATCCGATTCAGTGGTTCGACCCGTACATAGTTTTTTCTCCGGATCAGTGAACATACCTCTTTGGCAATACTGGCAAAATTTCAAACGGGCTGCGGGGTGGCTATTGGGCTTAACTATGGATCCGATTCTTACGTAGGATCATAATATATTACATAGAGGTCACCAAGACTGAATTTTTGATCCGATTCCGTGGTTCGGCTCATACTCAGTTTTTTCTCCGGATCAGTGAGCATGCCCCTTTGGCATTACTGGAAAAATTTCGAACAGGCCGCGGGCGGCTATTGGGCATAATCGTGGATCCGATTATTTCATAGGATCATAATATATTTTATAGAGGTCACCAAGACCGAATGTCTGATCCGATTCAGTGATTCGATCCATACTCCGTTTTTTCTCTGGATCAGTGAACATACCCCATTTGGCAATACTGGCAAAATTTCGAACGGCCCGCGGGGTGGCTATAGGGCATAATTGTGGATCCGATTCTTTCGTATGATCATAAAATATTGTATAGTGGTCACCAAGACCGAATTTCTGATCCGATTCCGTGGTTCGACCCATACTCAGTTTTTTCTCCGGATCAGTGAACATACCCCTTTGGCAAAACTGGCAAAATTTCGAACGGCTCGCGGGATGGCTATTGGGCATAATGGTGGATCCGATTATTTCGTAGGATCATAAAATATTGTATAGTGGTCACCAAGACCGAATTTCTGATCCGATTCCGTGGTTCGACCCATACTCAGTTTTTTCTCCGGATCAGTGAACATACCCCTTTGGCAAAACTGGCAAAATTTCGAACGGCTCGCGGGGTGGCTATAGGGCATAATTGTGTATCCGATTCTTTCGTAGGATCATAAAATATTGCATAGTGGTCCCGAAGACCGAATTTCTGATCCGATTCCGTGGTTCGACCCATACTCAGTTTTTTCTCCAGATCAGTGAACATACCCCTTTGGCAATACTGGCAAACTTTCGAATGGGCCGCGGGGTGGCTATTGGGCATAATTGTTGATCCGATTATTTCGTAGGATCATAAAATATTGTATATAGGTCACCAAGACCGAATTTCTGATCCGATTCAGTGGTTCGACCCATACTCAGTTTTTTCTCTGGATTAGTGAACATACCCTTTGGCAATACCGGCAAAGTTTCGAACGACCCGCGGGGTGGCTATTGGGCATAATTGAGGATCCAATTCTTTCGTGGGATCATAAAATATTGTATAGTGGTCACCAAGACCTAATTTCTGATTCGATTCCGTGGTTCGACCCATACTCAGTTTTTTCTCCGGATCAGTGAACATACCCCATTGGCAAAACAGGCAAAATTTCGAACGGCTCGCGGGGTGGCTATAGGGTATAATTGTGGATCTGATTCTTTAGTAGGATCATAAAATATTGCATAGTGGTCACCAAGACCGAATTTCTGATCCGATTCCGTGGTTCGACCCATACTCAGTTTTTTCTCCGGATCAGTGAACATACCCCTTTGGCAAAACTGGCAAAATTTCGAACGGCTCGCGAGGTGGCTATTGGGCATAATTGTGGATCCGATTCTTTCGTAGGATCATAATTTATTGTATAGTGGTCACCTAGACCGAATTTCTGATCCGATTGCGTGGTTCGACCCATACTCAGTTTTTTCTCCGGATCAGTGATATACCCCTTTGGCAAAACGGGCAAAATTACGAACTGCTCGCGGGGTGGCTATAAGGCATAATTGTGGATCCGATTCTTTCGTAGGATCATAAAATATTGCATAGTGGTCCCCAAGACCGAATTTCTGATCCGATTCCGTGGTTCGACCCATACCCAGTTTTTTCTCCAGATCAGTGAACATACCCCTTTGGCAATACTGGCAAACATTCGAACGGGCCGCGGGGTGGCTATTGGGCATAATTGTGGATCCGATTATTTCGTAGGATCATAAAATATTGTATAGAGGTCACCAAGACCGAATTTCTGATCCGATTCAGTGGTTCGACCCATACTCAGTTTTTTCTCCGGATCAGTGAACATAACCCTTTGGCAATACTGGCAAAGTTTCGAACGACCCGCGGGGTGGCTATTGGGCATAATTGTGGATCCGATTCTTTCGTAGGATCATAAAATATTGTATAGTGGTCACCAAGACCTAATTTCTGATTCGATTCCGTGGTTCGACCCATACTCAGTTTTTTCTCCGGATCAGTGAACATACCCTTTCGGCAATACAGGCAAAATTTCGAACGGCCCGCTGGGTGGCTATTGGGCATAATTATAGATACGATTCTTTCGTGGGATCATAAAATATTGTATAGTGGTGACTGATCCGGAGAGAAAATACCCCTTTGACAATACAGGCAAAATTTCGAACGGCCCGCAGGGTGGCTATTGGGTATAATTATGGATCCAATTCTTTCGAAGGATCATAAAATATTGTATGGAGGTCATCAAG
This sequence comes from Bidens hawaiensis, assembly GCF_021521415.1. Taxonomy (NCBI): domain Eukaryota; kingdom Viridiplantae; phylum Streptophyta; class Magnoliopsida; order Asterales; family Asteraceae; genus Bidens; species Bidens hawaiensis. The sequence continues at coordinate 147,977 of NW_027492608.1, read as the reverse complement.
ATCGAAAATCTGATCCGATTCAGTGGTTCGACCCATACACATTTTTTTCTCCGGATCAGTGAACATACCCCTTTGGCAATACTGGTAAAATTTCGAATGGCCCGCAGGGTGGCTATAGGGCATAATTATAGATACGATTCTTTCGTAGGATCATAAAATATTGTATTGTGGTCACCAAGACCGAATTTCTGATCCGATTCCGTGGTTCGACCCATACTCAGTTTTTTCTCCGGATCAGTGAACATACCCCTTTGACAATACAGGCAAAATTTCGAACGGCCCGCAGGGTGGCTATAGGGTATAATTATGGATCCATTTCTTTCGTAGGATCATAAAATATTATATGGAGGTCATCAAGATCGAAAATCTGATCCGATTCAGTGGTTCGACCCATACTCAGTTATTTCTCCGGATAAGTGAGCATACCCCTTTGGCAAAATAGGCAAAATTTCGAACGGCCCGCGGGGTGGCTATTGGGCATAATTGTGGATCCGATTATTTCGTAGGATCATAAAATATTGTACAGAGGTCACCAAGACCGAATTTCTGATCCGATTCAGTGGTTCGACCCATACTCAGTTTTTTCTCCGGATCAGTGAACATACCCCTTTGGCAATACTGGCAAAATTTCGAATGGCCCGCAGGGTGGATATAGGGCATGATTGTGGATCTGATTCTTTCTTAGGATCATAAAATATTGTATAGTGGTCACCAAGACCAAATTTCTGATCCGATTCCGTGGTTCGACCCATACTCAGTTTTTTCTCCGGATCAGTGAACATACCCCTTTGACAATACAGGCAAAATTACGAACGGCCCGCAGGGTGGCTATAGGGTATAATTATGGATCGAATTCTTTCGTAGGATCAAAAAATATTATATGGAGGTCATCAAGATCGAAAATCTGATCCGATTCAGTGGTTCGACCCATACTCAATTTTTTCTCCGGATAAGTGAACATACCCCTTTGGCAAAACAGGCAAAATTTCGAACGGCCCGCGGGGTGGCTATTGGGCATAATTGTAGATCCGATTATTTCGTAGGATCATAAAATATTGTACAGAGGTCACCAAGACCGAATTTCTGATCCGATTCAGTGGTTCGACCCATACTCAGTTTTTTCTCCGGATCAGTGAACATACCCCTTTGGCAATACTGGCAAAATTTCGAATGGCCCGCAGGGTGGCTATAGGGCATGATTGTGGATCTGATTCTTTCTTAGGATCATAAAATATTGTATAGTGGTCACCAAGACCAAATTTCTGATCCGATTCCGTGGTTCGACCCATACTCAGTTTTTTCTCCGGATCAGTGAAATACCCCTTTGGCAATTCTGGCAAAATTCGAACGGCCCGCATGGTGGCTATTGGGTATAATTATGGATCCAATTCTTTCGTAGGATCATAAAATATTGTATGAAGGTCATCAAGATCGAAAATCTGATCCGATTCAGTGGTTCGACCCATACTCATTTTTTTCTCCGAATCAATGAACATACCCCTTTGGCAATACTGGTAAAATATTAAACGGGCCGCGTGGTGGCTATAGGGCATTATTATGTATCCGATTCTTACGTAGGATCATAAAATATTGCTTGGAGGAAACCAAGACCGAATTTCGGATCCGATTCAGTGGTTCGACCCGTACATAGTTTTTTCTCCGGATCAGTGAACATACCTCTTTGGCAATACTGGCAAAATTTCAAACGGGCTGCGGGGTGGCTATTGGGCTTAACTATGGATCCGATTCTTACGTAGGATCATAATATATTACATAGAGGTCACCAAGACTGAATTTTTGATCCGATTCCGTGGTTCGACTCATACTCAGTTTTTTCTCCGGATCAGTGAGCATGCCCCTTTGGCATTACTGGAAAAATTTCGAACGGGCCGCGGGCGGCTATTGGGCATAATCGTGGATCCGATTATTTCATAGGATCATAATATATTTTATAGAGGTCACCAAGACCGAATGTCTGATCCGATTCAGTGATTCGATCCATACTCCGTTTTTTCTCTGGATCAGTGAACATACCCCATTTGGCAATACTCGCAAAATTTCGAACGGCCCGCGGGGTGGCTATAGGGCATAATTGTGGATCCGATTCTTTCGTATGATCATAAAATATTGTATAGTGGTCACCAAGACCGAATTTCTGATCCGATTCCGTGGTTCGACCCATACTCAGTTTTTTCTCCGGATCAGTGAACATACCCCTTTGGCAAAACTGGCAAAATTTCGAACGGCTCGCGGGGTGGCTATTGGGCATAATGGTGGATCCGATTATTTCGTAGGATCATAAAATATTGTATAGTGGTCACCAAGACCGAATTTCTGATCCGATTCCGTGGTTCGACCCATACTCAGTTTTTTCTCCGGATCAGTGAACATACCCCTTTGGCAAAACTGGCAAAATTTCGAACGGCTCGCGGGGTGGCTATAGGGCATAATTGTGTATCCGATTCTTTCGTAGGATCATAAAATATTGCATAGTGGTCCCGAAGACCGAATTTCTGATCCGATTCCGTGGTTCGACCCATACTCAGTTTTTTCTCCAGATCAGTGAACATACCCCTTTGGCAATACTGGCAAACTTTCGAATGGGCCCACGGGGTTGCTATTGGGCATAATTGTTGATCCGATTATTTCGTAGGATCATAAAATATTGTATATAGGTCACCAACAACTAATTTCTGATCCGATTCAGTGGTTCGACCCATACTCAGTTTTTTCTCTGGATTAGTGAACATACCCTTTGGCAATACCGGCAAAGTTTCGAACGACCCGCGGGGTGGCTATTGGTCATAATTGAGGATCCAATTCTTTCGTGGGATCATAAAATATTGTATAGTGGTCACCAAGACCGAATTTCTGATCCGATTCCGTGGTTCGACCCATACTCAGTATTTTCTCCGGATCAGTGAACATACCCCATTGGCAATACTGGCAAAATTTCGAACGGCCGCAGGGTGGCTATTGGGCATAATTATAGATACGATTCTTTCGTAGCATCATAAAATATTGTATAGTGGTCACCAAGACCGAATTTCTGATCCGATTCCGTGGTTCGACCCATACTCAGTTTTTTCTCCGGATCAGTGAACATACCCCGTTGACAATACAGGCAAAATTTCGAAAAGCCCGCAGGGTGGCTATTGGGTGTAATTATGGATCCAATTCTTTCGTAGGATCATAAAATATTGTATGGAGGTTATCAAGATCGAAAATCTGATCCGATTCAGTGGATCGACCCATACTCATTTTTTTCTCCGGATCAGTGAACATACCCCTTTGGCAATACTGGTAAAATATTAAACGGGCCGCGTGGTAGCTATCGGGCATTATTATGTATCCGATTCTTACTTAGGATCATAAAATATTGCATGGAGGAAACCAAGACCGAATTTCGGATCCGATTCAGTGGTTTGACCCGTACATAGTTTTTTCTCCGGATCAGTAAACATACCCATTTGGCAATACTGGCAAAATTTCAAACGGGCTGCGGGGTGGCTATAGGGCATAATTGTGGATCCGATTCTTTCGTAGGATCATAAAATATTGTATAGTGGTCACCAAGACCGAATTTCTGATCCGATCCCGTGGTTCGACCCATACTCAGTTTTTTCTCCTGATCAGTGAACATACCCCTTTGGCAAAACTGGCAAAATTTCGAACGGCTCGCGGGGTGGCTATTGGGCATAATTGTGGATCCGATTATTTCGTAGGGTCATAAAATATTGTATAGTGGTCACCAATACCGAATTTCTGATCCGATTCCGTGGTTCGACCCATACTCACTTTTTTCTCCGGATCAGTGAACATACCCCTTTGGCAAAACTGGCAAAATTTGGAACGGCTCGCGGGGTGGCTATTGGGCATAATTTTGGATCCGATTCTTACGTAGGATCATAAAATATTGCATGGAGGAAACCAAGACCGAATTTCGGATCCGATTCAGTGGTTCGACCCGTACATAGTTTTTTCTCCGGATCAGTGAACATACCCCTTTGGCAATACTGGCAAAATTTCAAACGGGCTGCGGGGTGGCTATAGGGCATAATTGTGGATCCGATTCTTTCGTAGGATCATAAAATATTGTATAGTGGTCACCAAGACCGAATTTCTGATCCGATTCCGTGGTTCGACCCATACTCAGTTTTTTCTCCTGATCAGTGAACATACCCCTTTGGCAAAACTGGCAAAATTTCGAACGGCTCGCGGGGTGGCTATTGGGCATAATTGTGGATCCGATTATTTCGTAGGGTCATAAAATATTGTATAGTGGTCACCAATACCGAATTTCTGATCCGATTCCGTGGTTCGACCCATACTCACTTTTTTCTCCGGATCAGTGAACATACCCCTTTGGCAAAACTGGCAAAATTTCGAACGGCTCGCGGGGTGGCTATTGGGCATAATTTTGGATCCGATTCTTTCGTAGGATCATAAAATATTGCATAGTGGTCACCAAGACCGAATTTCTGATCCGATTCCGTGGTTCGACCCATACTCAGTTTTTTCTCCAGATCAGTGAACATAGCCCTTTGCCAATACAGACAAACGTTCGAACGGGCCGCGGGGTGGCTATTGGGCATAATTGTGGATCCGATTATTTTGTAGGATCATAAAATATTGTATAGAGGTCACCAAGACCGAATTTCTGATCCGATTCAGTGGTTCGACCCATACTCAGTTTTTTCTCCGGATTAGTGAACATACCTCTTTGGCAATACAGGCAAAGTTTCGAACGACCCGCGGGGTGGCTATTGGGCATAATTGTGGATCCGATTCTTTCGTAGGATCATAAAATATTGTATAGTGGTCACCAAGACCGAATTTCTGATCCGATTCCGTGGTTCGACCCATACTCAGTTTTTTCTCCGGATCAGTGAACATACCCCTTTGACAATACAGGCAAAATTTCGAACGGCCCGCAGGGTGGCTATTGGGTATAATTATGGATCCAATTCTTTCGTAGGATCATAAAATATTGTATGGAGGTTATCAAGATCAAAAATCTGATCCGATTCAGTGGTTCAACCCATACTCATTTTTTTCTCCGGATCAGTGAACATACCCCTTTGGGAATACAGGCAAAATTTCGAACGGCCCGCAGGGTGGCGATAGGGCTTAATTATAGATACGATTCTTTCGAAGGATCATAAAATATTGTATTGTGGTCACCAAGACCGAATTTCTGATCCGATTCCGTGGTTCGACCCATACTCAGTTTTTTCTCCGGATCAGTGAACATACCCCGTTGACAATACAGGCAAAATTTCGAACAGCCCGCAGGGTGGCTATTGGGTGTAATTATGGATCCAATTCTTTCGTAGGATCATAAAATATTGTATGGAGGTTATCAAGATCGAAAATCTGATCCGATTCAGTGGATCGACCCATACTCATTTTTTTCTCCGGATCAGTGAACATACCCCTTTGGCAATACTGGTAAAATATTAAACGGGCCGCGTGGTAGCTATCGGGCATTATTATGTATCCGATTCTTACTTAGGATCATAAAATATTGCATGGAGGAAACCAAGACCGAATTTCGGATCCGATTCAGTGGTTTGACCCGTACATAGTTTTTTCTCCGGATCAGTAAACATACCCATTTGGCAATACTGGCAAAATTTCAAACGGGCTGCGGGGTGGCTATAGGGCATAATTGTGGATCCGATTCTTTCGTAGGATCATAAAATATTGTATAGTGGTCACCAAGACCGAATTTCTGATCCGATTCCGTGGTTCGACCCATACTCAGTTTTTTCTCCTGATCAGTGAACATACCCCTTTGGCAAAACTGGCAAAATTTCGAACGGCTCGCGGGGTGGCTATTGGGCATAATTGTGGATCCGATTATTTCGTAGGGTCATAAAATATTGTATAGTGGTCACCAATACCGAATTTCTGATCCGATTCCGTGGTTCGACCCATACTCACTTTTTTCTCCGGATCAGTGAACATACCCCTTTGGCAAAACTGGCAAAATTTGGAACGGCTCGCGGGGTGGCTATTGGGCATAATTTTGGATCCGATTCTTACGTAGGATCATAAAATATTGCATGGAGGAAACCAAGACCGAATTTCGGATCCGATTCAGTGGTTCGACCCGTACATAGTTTTTTCTCCGGATCAGTGAACATACCCCTTTGGCAATACTGGCAAAATTTCAAACGGGCTGCGGGGTGGCTATAGGGCATAATTGTGGATCCGATTCTTTCGTAGGATCATAAAATATTGTATAGTGGTCACCAAGACCGAATTTCTGATCCGATTCCGTGGTTCGACCCATACTCAGTTTTTTCTCCTGATCAGTGAACATACCCCTTTGGCAAAACTGGCAAAATTTCGAACGGCTCGCGGGGTGGCTATTGGGCATAATTGTGGATCCGATTATTTCGTAGGGTCATAAAATATTGTATAGTGGTCACCAATACCGAATTTCTGATCCGATTCCGTGGTTCGACCCATACTCACTTTTTTCTCCGGATCAGTGAACATACCCCTTTGGCAAAACTGGCAAAATTTCGAACGGCTCGCGGGGTGGCTATTGGGCATAATTTTGGATCCGATTCTTTCGTAGGATCATAAAATATTGCATAGTGGTCACCAAGACCGAATTTCTGATCCGATTCCGTGGTTCGACCCATACTCAGTTTTTTCTCCAGATCAGTGAACATAGCCCTTTGCCAATACAGACAAACGTTCGAACGGGCCGCGGGGTGGCTATTGGGCATAATTGTGGATCCGATTATTTTGTAGGATCATAAAATATTGTATAGAGGTCACCAAGACCGAATTTCTGATCCGATTCAGTGGTTCGACCCATACTCAGTTTTTTCTCCGGATTAGTGAACATACCTCTTTGGCAATACAGGCAAAGTTTCGAACGACCCGCGGGGTGGCTATTGGGCATAATTGTGGATCCGATTCTTTCGTAGGATCATAAAATATTGTATAGTGGTCACCAAGACCGAATTTCTGATCCGATTCCGTGGTTCGACCCATACTCAGTTTTTTCTCCGGATCAGTGAACATACCCCTTTGACAATACAGGCAAAATTTCGAACGGCCCGCAGGGTGGCTATTGGGTATAATTATGGATCCAATTCTTTCGTAGGATCATAAAATATTGTATGGAGGTCATCAAGATCAAAAATCTGATCCGATTCAGTGGTTCAACCCATACTCATTTTTTTCTCCGGATCAGTGAACATACCCCTTTGGGAATACAGGCAAAATTTCGAACGGCCCGCAGGGTGGCGATAGGGCATAATTATAGATACGATTCTTTCGAAGGATCATAAAATATTGTATTGTGGTCACCAAGACCGAATTTCTGATCCGATTCCGTGGTTCGACCCATACTCAGTTTTTTCTCCGGATCAGTGAACATACCCCTTTGACAATACAGGAAAAATTTCGAACGGCCCGCAGGGTGGCTATAGGGTATAATTATGGATCCAATTCTTTCGTAGGATCATAAAATATTGTATGGAGGTCATCAAGATCGAAAATTTGATCCGATTCAGTGGTTCGACACATACTCAGTTTTTTCTCCGGATCAGTGAACATACCCCTTTGGCAAAACTGGCAAAATTTCGAACGGCCCGCGGGGTGACTATAGGGCATAATTGTGGATCCGATTCTTTCGTAGGATCATAAAATATTGTATAAAGGTCACCAAGACCGAATTTCTGATCCGATTCAGTGGTTCGACCAATACTCAGTTTTTTCTCCGGATCAGTGAACATACCCCTTTGGCAATACTGGCAAAATTTCGAACGGCCCGCAGGGTGGCTATAGGGCATAATTATGGATACTATTCTTTCGTAGGATCATTAAATATAGTATGGAGGTCATCAAGATCGAAAATCTGATCCTATTCAACGGTTCGACCCACACTCAGTTTTTTCTCCAGATCAGTGAACATACCCCTTTGGCAATACTGGCAAAATTTCGAACGGGCCGCTGGGTGGCGATAGGGCATAATTGTGGATCCGATTCTTTCGTAGGATCATAAAATATTGTATAGAGGTCACCAAGACCGAATTTATGATCCGATTCAGTGGTTCGACCCATACTCAGTTTTTTCTCTGGATAAGTGAACATACCCCTTTGACAATACTGGCAAAATTTCGAGCGGGCCGCTGGGTGGCGATAGGGCATAATTGTGGATCCGATTATTTCGTAGGATCATAAAATATTGTACAGAGGTCACCAAGACCGAATTTCTGATCCGATTCAGTGGTTCGACCCATACTCAGTTTTTTCTCCGGATCAGTGAACATACCCCTTCGGCAATACTGGCAAAATTTCGAACGGGCCGCGGGGTGGCTATAGGGCATAATTGTGGATCCGATTCTTTCTTAGGATCATAAAATATTGTATAGAGGTCACCAAGACCGAATTTCTGATCCGATTCAGTGTTTCGACCCATACTCAGTTTTTTCTCCGGATCAGTGAACATACCCCCTTTGGCAATACTGGCAAAAATTCGAACGGGCCGCGGGGTGGCTATAGGGCATAATTGTGGATCCGATTCTTTCGTAGGATCATAAAATATTGTATAGAGGTCACCAAGACCAAATTTCTGATCCGATTCAGTGGTTCGACCCATACTCTATTTTTTCTCTGGATCAGTGAACATACCCCTTTGGCAATACTAGCAAAATTTCGAACGGGCCGCGGGGTGGCTATAGGGCATAATTGTGGATCCTATTCTTTCGTAGGATTATAAAATATTGTATAGAGGTCATCAAGACCGAATTTCTGATCCGATTCAATGGTTCGACCCATACTCAGTTTTTTCTCCGGATCAGTGAACATACCTTTTTGGCAATAGTGGCAAAATTTCGAACGGCCCGCAGGGTGGCTATAGGGCATAATTATAGATACGATTCTTTCGTAGGATCATAAATTATTGTATTGTGGTCACTAAGACCGAATTTCTGATCCGATTCCGTGGTTCGACCCATACTCAGTTTTTTCTCCGGATCAGTGAACATACCCCTTTGACAATACAGGCAAAATTTCGAACGGCCCGCAGGGTGGCTATAGGGTATAATTATGGATCCAATTCTTTCGTAGGATCATAAAATATAGTATGGAGGTCATCAAGAACGAAAATCTGATCCGATTCAGTGGTTCGACACATACTCAGTTTTTTCTCCGGATCAGTGAACATACCCCTTTGGCAAAACTGGCAAAATTTCGAACGGCCCGCGGGGTGGCTATAGGGCATAATTGTGGATCCGATTCTTTCGTAGGATCAAAAAATATTGTATAGAGGTCACCAAGACCGAATTTCTGATCCGATTCAGTGGTTCGACCCATACTCAATTTTTTCTCTGGATCAGTGAACATACCCCTTTGGCAATACTGGCAAAATTTCGAACGGGCCGCGGGGTGGCTATAGGGCATAATTGTGGATCCTATTCTTTCGTAGGATTATAAAATATTGTATAGAGGTCATCAAGACCGAATTTCTGATCCCATTCAATGGTTCGACCCATACTCAGTTTTTTCTCCGGATCAGTGAACATACCTTTTTGGCAATACTGGCAAAATTTCGAACGGCCCGCAGGGTGGCTATAGGGCATAATTATAGATACGATTCTTTCGTAGGATTATAAATTATTGTATTGTGGTCACCAAGACCGAATTTCTGATCCGATTCCGTGGTTCGACCGATAATCAGTTTTTTCTCCGGATCATTGAACATACCCCTTTGACATTACAGGCCAAATTTCGAACGGCCCGCATGGTGGCTATAGGGTATAATTATGGATCCAATTCTTTCGTAGGATCATAAAATATAGTATGGAGGTCATCAAGATCGAAAATCTGATCCGATTCAGTGGTTCGACACATACTCAGTTTTTTCTCCGGATCAGTGAACATACCCCTTTGGCAAAACTGGCAAAATTTCGAACGGTCCGCGGGGTGGCTATAGGGCATAATTGTGGATCCGATTCTTTCGTAGGATCATAAAATATTGTATAGAGGTCACCAAGACTGAATTTTTGATCCGATTCAGTGGTTCAACCCATACTCAGTTTTTTCTCCGGATCAGTGAACATACCCATTTGGCAATACTGGCAAAATTTCGAACGGCCCGCAGGGTGGCTATAGGGCATAATTATGGATACGATTCTTTCGTAGGATCATAAAATATAGTATGGAGGTCATCAAGATTGAAAATCTGATCCGATTTAGTGGTTCGACCCATACTTAGTTTTTTCTCCGGATCAGTGAACATACCCCTTTGGCAATACTGGCAAAATTTCGAAGGGCCCGCGGGGTGGCTATGGGGCATATTTGTGGATCCGATTCTTTCGTAGGATCATAAAATATTATATAGAGGTCACCAAGACCGAATTTAAGATCCGATTTAGTGGTTCGACCCATACTCAGTTTTTTTCTCTGGATCAGTGAACATACCCCTTTGGCAATACTGGCAAAATTTCGAACGGCCCGCGGGGTGGCTATTGGGCATAATTAAGGATCTGATTCTTTCGTAGGATTTTAAAATATTGTATAGAGGTAACCAAGACCGAATTTCAGATCCGATTCAGTGGTTCGACCCATACTCAGTTTTTTCTCCGGATCAGTGAACATACCCCTTTAGCAATACTGGCAAAATTTCGAACGGCCCGCTGGGTGGCTATAGGGCATAATTATGAATACGATTCTTTCGTAGTATCATAAAATATTGTATAGAGGTCACCAAGATCGAAACTCTGTTCCGATTCAGTGGTTCGACCCATACTCAGTTTTTTCTCCGGATCAGTGAACATACCCCTTTGGCAATACAGGGAAAATTTCGAACGGCCCGTAAGGTTGCTATTGGGCATAATTATGGATCCGATTATTTCGTAGGATCATAAAATATTGTATAGAGGTCACCAAGACCGAATTTATGATCCGATTCAGTGGTTCTACCCATACTCAGTTTTTTCTCTGTATCAGTGAACATACCCCTTTGGCAATACTGGCAAAATTTCGAACGGGCCGCGGGCTGGCTATAGGGCATAAATGCGGATCCGATTCTTTCGTTGGATTATAAAATATTGTATAGAGGTCACCAAGACCGAATTTCTGATCCGATTCAGTGGTTCGACCCATACTCAGTTTTTTCTCCGGATCAGTGAACATACCACTTTGGCAATACTGGCAAAATTTTGAACGGCCCGCCGGGTGGCTATAGGGCATAATTATGGATACGATTCTTTCGTAGGATCATAAAATATTGTATAGAGGTCACCAAGATCGAAATTCTGTTCCGATTCAGTGGTTCGACCCATACTCAGTTTTTTCTCCGGATCAGTGAACATACCCCTTTGGCAATACAGGGAAAATTTCGAACGGCCCGCAAGGTTGCTATTGGGCATAATTATGGATCCGATTATTTCGTAGGATCATAAAATATTGTATAGAGGTCACCAAGACCGAATTTATGATCCGATTCAGTGGTTCTACCCATACTCAGTTTTTTCTCTGGATCAGTGAACATACCCCTTTGGCAATACTGGCAAAATTTGGAACGGGCCGCGGGGTGGCTATAAGGCATAATTGTGGATCCGATTCTTTCGTAGGATTATAAAATATTGTATAGAGGTCACCAAGACCGAATTTCTGATCCAATTCAGTGGTTCGACCCATACTCAGTTTTTTCTCCGGGTCAGTGAACATACCCCTTTGGCAATACTGGCAAAATTTTGAACGGCCCGCCGGGTGGCTATAGGGCATAATTATGGATACGATTCTTTCGTAGGATCATAAAATATTGTATAGAGGTCACCAAGATCGAAATTCTGTTCTGATTCAGTGGTTCGACCCATACTCAGTTTTTTCTCCGGATCAGTGAACATACCCCTTTGGTAATACTGGCAAAATCTGGAACGGGCCGCGGGGTGGCTATTGGGCATAATTGTGGATCTGATTCTTTCGTAGGATCATAAAATATTGCATAGTGGTCACCAAGACCGAATTTCTGATCCGATTCAGTGGTTCGACCCATACTCAATTTTTTCTCTGGATCAGTGAACATACCCCTTTGGCAATACTGGCAAAATTTGGGTGGCTATAGGGCATAATTGTGGATCCTATTCTTTCGTAGGATTATAAAATATTGTATAGAGGTCAACAAGACCGAATTTCTGATCCCATTCAATGGTTCGACCCATACTCAGTTTTTTCTCCGGATCAGTGAACATACCTTTTTGGCAATACTGGCAAAATTTCGAACGGCCCGCAGGGTGGCTATAGAGCATAATTATAGATACGATTCTTTCGTAGGATCATAAATTATTGTATTGTGGTCACCAAGACCGAATTTCTGATCCGATTCCGTGGTTCGACCCATACTCAGTTTTTTCTCCGGATCATTGAACATACCCCTTTGACATTACAGGCAAAATTTCGAACGGCCCGCAGGGTGGCTATTGGGTATAATTATGGATCCAATTCTTTCGTAGGATCATAAAATATTGTATGGAGGTCATCAAGATCGAAAATCTGATCCGATTCAGTGGTTCGACACATACTCAGTTTTTTCTCCGGATCAGTGAACATACCCCTTTGGCAAAACTGGCAAAATTTCGAACGGCCCGCGGGGTGGCTATAGGGCATAATTGTGGATCCGATTCTTTCGTAGGATCATAAAATATTGTATAGAGGTCACCAAGACCGAATTTCTGATCCGATTCAGTGGTTCGACCCATACTCAGTTTTTTCTCCGGATCAGTGAACATACCCATTTGGCAATACTGGCAAAATTTCGAACGGCCCGCAGGGTGGCTATAGGGCATAATTATGGATACGATTCTTTCGTAGGATCATTAAATATAGTATGGAGGTTATCAAGATCGAAAATCTGATCCTATTCAATGGTTCGACCCATACTCAGTTTTTTCTCCGGATCAGTGAACATACCCCTTTGGCAATACAGGGAAAATTTCGAACGGCCCGCAAGGTTGCTATTTGGCATAATTATGGATCCGATTATTTCGTAGGATCATAAAATATTGTATAGAGGTCACCAAGACCGAATTTATGATCCGATTCAGTGGTTCTACCCATACTCAGTTTTTTCTCTGGATCAGTGAACATACCCCTTTGGCAATACTGGCAAAATTTCGAACGGGCCGCGGGGTGGCTATAGGGCATAAATGTGGATCCGATTCTTTCGTTGGATTATAAAATATTGTATAGAGGTCACCAAGACCGAATTTCTGATCCGATTCAGTGGTTCGACCCATACTCAGTTTTTTCTCCGGATCAGTGAACATACCCCTTTGGCAATACTGGCAAAATTTCGAACGGGCCGCGGGGTGGCTATAAGGCATAATTGAGGATCCGATTCTTTCGTAGGTTCATAAAAATTGTATAGAGGTCACCAAGACCGAATTTCTGATCCGATTCAGTGGTTCGACTTATACTGAGTTTTTTTCTCCGGATCATTGAACATACCACTTTGACAATACTGGCAAAATTTCGAACGGGCCGCGGGGTGGCTATAGGGCATAATTGTGGATCCGATTCTTTCGTAGGATCATAAAATATTGTATAGAGGTCACCAAGACCGAATTTCTGATCCGATTCTGTGGTTCGAACCATACTCAGTTTTTTCTTCGGATCAGTGAACATACCCCTTTGGCAATACTGGCTAAATTTCGAACGGGCCGCGGGGTGGCTATAAGGCATAATTGAGGATCCGATTATTTCGTAGGATCATAAAATATTGAATAAAGGTCACCAAGACCGAATTTCTGATCCGATTCAGTCGTTCGAGTTATACTGAGTTTATTTCTCCGGATCATTGAACATACCCCTTTGGCAATACTGGCAAAATTTCGAACGGGCCGCGGGTGGCTATTGGGCATAATTGTGGATCCGATTCTTTTGTAGGATCATAAAATATTGTATAGAGGTCACTAAGACCGAATTTCTGATCCGATTCAGTGGTTCGACCCATACTCAGTTTTTTCTCCGGATCAGTGAACATACCCCTTTGGCAATACTGGCAAAATATCGAACGGCCCGCAGGGTGGCAATAGGGCATAATTATGGATACGATTCTTTCGTAGGATCATAAAATATAGTATGGAGGTCATCAAGATCGAAAATCTGATCCGATTCAATGGTTCGACCCATACTCAGTTTTTTCTCTGGATCAGTGAACATACCCCTTTGGCAATACGGGCAAAATTTCGAACGGCCCGAGGGGTGGCTATGGGGCATATTTGTGGATCCGATTCTTTCGTAGGATCATAAAATATTGTATAGAGGTCACCAAGACCGAATTTAAGATCCGATTTAGTGGTTCGACCCATACTCAGTTTTTTTCTCTGGATCAGTGAACATACCCCTTTGGCAATACTGGCAAAATTTCGAACGGCCCGCGGGGTGGCTATTGGGCATAATTAAGGATCTGATTCTTTCGTAGGATTTTAAAATATTGTATAGAGGTAACCAAGACCGAATTTCAGATCCGATTCAGTGGTTCGACCCATACTCAGTTTTTTCTCCGGATCAGTGAACATACCCCTTTAGCAATACAGGCAAAATTTCGAACGGCCCGCTGGGTGGCTATAGGGCATAATTATGAATACTATTCTTTCGTAGGATCATAAAATATTGTGTAGAGGTCACCAAGATCGAAATTCTGTTCCGATTCAGTGGTTCGACCCATACTCAGTTTTTTCTCCGGATCAGTGAACATACCCCTTTGGCAATACAGGGAAAATTTCGAACGGCCCGCAAGGTTGCTATTGGGCATAATTATGGATCCGATTATTTCGTAGGATCATAAAATATTGTATAGAGGTCACCAAGACCGAATTTATAATCCGATTCAGTGGTTCTACCCATACTCAGTTTTTTCTCTGGATCAGTGAACATACCCCTTTGGCAATACTGGCAAAATTTGGAACGGGCCGCGGGGTGGCTATAAGGCATAATTGTGGATCCGATTCTTTCGTAGGATTATAAAATATTGTATAGAGGTCACCAAGACCGAATTTCAGATCCAATTCAGTGGTTCGACCCATACTCAGTTTTTTCTCCGGATCAGTGAACATACCCCTTTGGCAATACTGGCAAAATTTTGAACGGCCCGCCGGGTGGCTATAGGGCATAATTATGGATACGATTCTTTCGTAGGATCATAAAATATTGTATAGAGGTCACCAAGATCGAAATTCTGTTCCGATTCAGTGGTTCGACCCATACTCAGTTTTTTCTCCGGATCAGTGAACATACCCCTTTGGCAATACAGGGAAAATTTCGAACGGCCCTCAAGGTTGCTATTGGGCATAATTATGGATCCGATTATTTCGTAGGATCATAAAATATTGTATAGAGGTCACCAAGACCGAATTTATGATCCGATTCAGTGGTTCTACCCATACTCAGTTTTTTCTCTGGATCAGTGAACATACCCCTTTGGCAATACTGGCAAAATTTGGAACGGGCCGCGGGGTGGCTATAAGGCATAATTGTGGATCCGATTCTTTCGTAGGATTATAAAATATTGTATAGAGGTCACCAAGACCGAATTTCTGATCCAATTCAGTGGTTCGACCCATACTCAGTTTTTTCTCCGGATCAGTGAACATACCCCTTTGGCAATACTGGCAAAATTTTGAACGGCCCGTCGGGTGGCTATAGGGCATAATTATGGATACGATTCTTTCGTAGGATCATAAAATATTGTATAGAGGTCACCTAGATCGGATTTCTGTTCCGATTCAGTGGTTCGACCCATACTCAGTTTTTTCTCCGGATCAGTGAACATACCCCTTTGGCAATACTGGCAAAATCTGGAACGGGCCGCGGGGTGGCTATAGGGCATAATTGTGGATCTGATTCTTTCGTAGGATCATAAAATATTGCATAGTGGTCACCAAGACCGAATTTCTGATCCGATTCAGTGGTTCGACCCATACTCAGTTTTTTCTCCGGATCAGTGAACATACCCCTTTGGCAATACGGGCAAAATTTCGAACGGCCCGCGGGGTGGCTATAGGGCATAATTATGGATAAGATTCTTTCGTAGGATCATAAAATATCGTATGGAGGTCATCAAGATCGAAAATCTGTTTCGATTTAGTGGTTCGACCCTTACTCAGTTTTTTCTCCGGATCAGTGAACATACCCCTTTGGCAATACAGGCAAAATTTCGAACGGCCCGCAGGGTTGCTATAGGGCATAACAATGGATCCGATTATTTCGAAGGATAATAAAATATTGTATAGAGGTCACCAAGACCGAATTTATGATCCGATTCAGTGCTTCGACCCATACTCAGTTTTTTCTCCGGATCAGTGAACATACCCCTTTGGCAATACAGGCAAAATTTCGAACGGGCCGAGGGGTGGCAATAGGGCATAATTATGGATACAATTCTTTCGTAGGATCATAAAATATTGTATAGAGGTCACCAAGATCGAAATTCTGTTCCGATTCAGTGGTTCGACCCATACTCAGTTTTTTCTCTGGATCAGTGAACATACCCCTTTGGCAATACTGGCAAAATCTGGAACGGGCCGCGGGGTGGCTATAAGTCATAATTGTGGATCCGATTCTTTCGTAGGATTATAAAATATTGTATAGAGGTCACCAAGACCGAATTTCTGATCCGATTCAGTGGTTCGACCCATACTCAGTTTTTTCTCCGGATCAGTGAACATACACCTTTGGCAATACGGGCAAAATTTCGAACGGCCCGCGGGGTGGCTATAGGGCATAATTATGGATAAGATTATTTCGAAGGATCATAAAATATCGTATGGAGGTCATCAAGATCGAAAATCTGTTTCGATTCAGTGCTTCGACCCATACTCAGTTTTTTCTCCGGATCAGTGAACATACCCCTTTGGCAATACTGGCAAAATTTCGAACGGGCCGAGGGGTGGCTATAGGGCATAATTATGGATACAATTCTTTCGTAGGATCATAAAATATTGTATAGAGGTCACCAAGATCGAAATTCTGTTCCGATTCAGTGGTTCGACCCATACTCAGTTTTTTCTCTGGATCAGTGAACATACCCCTTTGGCAATACTGGCAAAATCTGGAACGGGCCGCGGGGTGGCTATAAGGCATAATTGTGGATCCAATTCTTTCGTAGGATTATAAAATATTGTATAGAGGTCACCAAGACCGAATTTCTTATCAAATTCAGTAGTTCGAACCATACTCAGTTTTTTCTCCGTATCAGTGAACATACCCCTTTGGCAATACAGGCAAAATTTCGAACGGCCCGCAGGATTGCTATAGGGCATAACTATGGATCCGATTATTTCGAAGGATCATAAAATATTGTATAGAGGTCACAAAGACCGAATTTATGATCCGATTCAGTGGTTCTACCCATACTCAGTTTTTTCTCTGGATCAGTGAACATAACCCTTTGGCAATACTGGCAAAATTTGGAACGGGCCGCGGGGTGGCTATAAGGCATAATTGTGGATCCGATTCTTTCGTAGGATTATAAAATATTGTATAGAGGTCACCAAGACCGAATTTCTGATCCAATTCAGTGGTTCGACCCATACTCAGTTTTTTCTCCGGATCAGTGAATATGCCCCTTTGGCAATACTGGCAAAATTTTGAACGGCCCGCCGGGTGGCTATAGGGCATAATTATGGATACGATTCTTTCGTAGGATCATAAAATATTGTATAGAGGTCACCAAGATCGAAATTCTGTTCCGATTCAGTGGTTCGACCCATACTCAGTTTTTTCTCCGGATCAGTGAACATACCCCTTTGGCAATACAGGGAAAATTTCGAACGGCCCGCAAGGTTGCTATTGGGCATAATTATGGATCCGATTATTTCGTAGGATCATAAAATATTGTATAGAGGTCACCAAGACCGAATTTATGATCCGATTCAGTGGTTCTACCCATACTCAGTTTTTTCTCTGGATCAGTGAACATACCCCTTTGGCAATACTGGCAAAATTTGGAACGGGCCGCGGGGTGGCTATAAGGCATAATTTTGGATCCGATTCTTTCGTAGGATTATAAAATATTGTATAGAGGTCACCAAGACCGAATTTCTGATCCAATTCAGTGGTTCGACCCATACTCAGTTTTTTCTCCGGATCAGTGAACATACCCCCTTGGCAATACTGGCAAAATTTTGAACGGCCCGCCGGGTGGCTATAGGGCATAATTATGGATACGATTTTTTCGTAGGATCATAAAATATTGTATAGAGGTCACCAAGATCGAAATTCTGTTCCGATTCAGTGGTTCGACCCATACTCAGTTTTTTCTCCGGATCAGTGAACATACACCTTTGGCAATACTGGCAAAATCTGGAACGGGCCGCGGGGTGGCTATAGGGCATAATTGTGGATCTGATTCTTTCGTAGGATCATAAAATATTGCATAGTGGTCACCAAGACCGAATTTCTGATCCGATTCAGTGGTTCGACCCATACTCAGTTTTTTCTCCGGATTAGTGAACATACCCCTTTGGCAATACGGGCAAAATTTCTAACGGCCCGCGGGGTGGCTATAGGGCATAATTATGGATAAGATTCTTTCGTAGGATCATAAAATATCGTATGGAGGTCATCAAGATCGAAAATCTGTTTCGATTTAGTGGTTCGACCCTTACTCAGTTTTTTCTCCGGATCAGTGAACATACCCCTTTGGCAATACAGGCAAAATTTCGAACGGCCCGCAGGGTTGCTATAGGGCATAACAATGGATCCGATTATTTCGAAGGATAATAAAATATTGTATAGAGGTCACCAAGACCGAATTTATGATCCGATTCAGTGCTTCGACCCATACTCAGTTTTTTCTCCGGATCAGTGAACATACCCCTTTGGCAATACTGGCAAAATTTCGAACGGGCCGAGGGGTGGCTATAGGGCATAATTATGGATACAATTCTTTCGTAGGATCATAAAATATTGTATAGAGGTCACCAAGATCGAAATTCTGTTCCGATTCAGTGGTTCGACCCATACTCAGTTTTTTCTCTGGATCAGTGAACTTACCCCTATGGCAATACTGGCAAAATCTGGAACGGGCCGCGGGGTGGCTATAAGGCATAATTGTGGATCCGATTCTTTCGTTGGATTATAAAATATTGTATAGAGGTCACCAAGACCGAATTTCTTATCAAATTCAGTAGTTCGACCCATACTCAGTTTTTTCTCCGGATCAGTGAACATACCCCTTTGGCAATACAGGCAAAATTTCGAACGGCCCGCAGGATTGCTATAGGGCATAACTATGGATCCGATTATTTCGAAGGATCATAAAATATTGTATAGAGGTCACCAAGACCGAATTTATGATCCGATTCAGTGGTTCTACCCATACTCAGTTTTTTCTCTGGATCAGTGAACATAACCCTTTGGCAATACTGGCAAAATTTGGAACGGGCCGCGGGGTGGCTATAAGGCATAATTGTGGATCCGATTCTTTCGTAGGATTATAAAATATTGTATAGAGGTCACCAAGACCGAATTTCTGATCCAATTCAGTGGTTCGACCCATACTCAGTTTTTTCTCCGGATCAGTGATTATACCCCTTTGGCAATACTGGCAAAATTTTGAACGGCCCGCCGGGTGGCTATAGGGCATAATTATGGATACGATTCTTTCGTAGGATCATAAAATATTGTATAGAGGTCACCAAGATCGAAATTCTGTTCCGATTCAGTGGTTCGACCCATACTCAGTTTTTTCTCCGGATCAGTGAACATACCCCTTTGGCAATACAGGGAAAATTTCGAACGGCCCGCAAGGTTGCTATTGGGCATAATTATGGATCCGATTATTTCGTAGGATCATAAAATATTGTATAGAGGTCACCAAGACCGAATTTATGATCCGATTCAGTGGTTCTACCCATACTCAGTTTTTTCTCTGGATCAGTGAACATACCCCTTTGGCAATACTGGCAAAATTTGGAACGGGCCGCGGGGTGGCTATAAGGCATAATTTTGGATCCGATTCTTTCGTAGGATTATAAAATATTGTATAGAGGTCACCAAGACCGAATTTCTGATCCAATTCAGTGGTTCGACCCATACTCAGTTTTTTCTCCGGATCAGTGAACATACCCCCTTGGCAATACTGGCAAAATTTTGAACGGCCCGCCGGGTGGCTATAGGGCATAATTATGGATACGATTCTTTCGTAGGATCATAAAATATTGTATAGAGGTCACCAAGATCGAAATTCTGTTCCGATTCAGTGGTTCGACCCATACTCAGTTTTTTCTCCGGATCAGTGAACATACCCCTTTGGCAATACAGGCAAAATCTGGAACGGGCCGCGGGGTGGCTATAGGGCATAATTGTGGATCTGATTCTTTCGTAGGATCATAAAATATTGCATAGTGGTCACCAAGACCGAATTTCTGATCCGATTCAGTGGTTTGACCCATACTCAGTTTTTTCTCCGGATCAGTGAACATACCCCTTTGGCAATACGGGCAAAATTTCTAACGGCCCGCGGGGTGGCTATAGGGCATAATTATGGATAAGATTCTTTCGTAGGATCATAAAATATCGTATGGAGGTCATCAAGATCGAAAATCTGTTTCGATTTAGTGGTTCGACCCTTACTCAGTTTTTTCTCCGGATCAGTGAACATACCCCTTTGGCAATACAGGCAAAATTTCGAACGGCCCGCAGGGTTGCTATAGGGCATAACAATGGATCCGATTATTTCGAAGGATAATAAAATATTGTATAGAGGTCACCAAGACCGAATTTATGATCCGATTCAGTGCTTCGACCCATACTCAGTTTTTTCTCCGGATCAGTGAACATACCCCTTTGGCAAAATACTGGCAAAATTTCGAACGGGCCGAGGGGTGGCTATAGGGCATAATTATGGATACAATTCTTTCGTAGGATCATAAAATATTGTATAGAGGTCACCAAGATCGAAATTCTGTTCCGATTCAGTGGTTCGACCCATACTCAGTTTTTTCTCTGGATCAGTGTACTTACCCCTTTGGCAATACTGGCAAAATCTGGAACGGGCCGCGGGGTGGCTATAAGGCTTAATTGTGGATCCGATTCTTTCGTAGGATTATAAAATATTGTATAGAGGTCACCAAGACCGAATTTCTTATCAAATTCAGTAGTTCGACCCATACTCAGTTTTTTCTCCGGATCAGTGAACATACCCCTTTGGCAATACAGGCAAAATTTCGAACGGCCCGCAGGATTGCTATAGGGCATAACTATGGATCCGATTATTTCGAAGGATCATAAAATATTGTATAGAGGTCACCAAGACCGAATTTATGATCCGATTCAGTGGTTCTACCCATACTCAGTTTTTTCTCTGGATCAGTGAACATACCCCTTTGGCAATACTGGCAAAATTTGGAACGGGCCGCGGGGTGGCTATAAGGCATAATTGTGGATCCGATTCTTTCGTAGGATTATAAAATATTGTATAGAGGTCACCAAGACCGAATTTCTGATCCAATTCAGTGGTTCGACCCATACTCAGTTTTTTCTCCGGATCAGTGAACATACCCCTTTGGCAATACTGGCAAAATTTTGAACGGCCCGCCGGGTGGTTATAGGGCATAATTATGGATACGATTCTTTCGTAGGATCATAAAATATAGTATAGTGGTCACCAAGATCGAAATTCTGTTCCGATTCAGTGGTTCGACCCATACTCAGTTTTTTCTCCGGATCAGTGAACATACCCCTTTGGCAATACTGGCAAAATCTGGAACGGGCCGCGGGGTGGCTATAGGGCATAATTGTGGATCTGATTCTTTCGTAGGATCATAAAATATTGCATAGTGGTCACCAAGACCGAATTTCTGATCCGATTCAGTGGTTCGACCCATACTCAGTTTTTTCTCCGGATCAGTGAACATACACCTTTGGCAATACGGGCAAAATTTCGAACGGCCCGCGGGTCTGGCTATAGGGCATAATTATGGATAAGATTCTTTCGTAGGATCATAAAATATCGTATGGAGGTCATCAAGATCGAAAATCTGTTTCGATTTAGTGGTTCGACCCATACTCAGTTTTTTCTCCGGATCAGTGAACATTCCCCTTTGGCAATACAGGCAAAATTTCGAACGGCCCGCAGGGTTGCTATAGGGCATAACAATGGATCCGATTATTTCGAAGGATAATAAAATATTGTATAGAGGTCACCAAGACCGAATTTATGATCCGATTCAGTGCTTCGACCCATACTCAGTTTTTTCTCCGGATCAGTGAACATACCCCTTTGGCAATACTGGCAAAATTTCGAACGGGCCGAGGGGTGGCTATAGGGCATAATTATGGATACAATTCTTTCGTAGGATCATAAAATATTGTATAGAGGTCACCAAGATCGAAATTCTGTTCCGATTCAGTGGTTCGACCCATACTCAGTTTTTTCTCTGGATTAGTGAACATACCCCTTTGGCAATACTGGCAAAATCTGGAACGGGCCGCGGGGTGGCTATAAGGCATAATTGTGGATCCGATTCTTTCGTAGGATTATAAAATATTGTATAGAGGTCACCAAGACCGAATTTCTTATCAAATTCAGTAGTTCGACCCATACTCAGTTTTTTCTCCGGATCAGTGAACATACCCCTTCGGCAATACAGGCAAAATTTCGAACGGCCCGCAGGATTGCTATAGGGCATAACTATGGATCCGATTATTTCTAAGGATCATAAAATATTGTATAGAGGTCACCAAGACCGAATTTATGATCCGATTCAGTGGTTCTACCCATACTCAGTTTTTTCTCTGGATCAGTGAACATACCCCTTTGGCAATACTGGCAAAATTTGGAACGGGCCGCGGGGTGGCTATAAGGCATAATTGTGGATCCGATTCTTTCGTAGGATTATAAAATATTGTATAGAGGTCACCAAGACCGAATTTCTGATCCAATTCTGTGGTTCGACCCATACTCAGTTTTTTCTCCGGATCAGTGAATATACCCCTTTGGCAATACTGGCAAAATTTTGAACGGCCCGCCGGGTGGCTATAGGGCATAATTATGGATACGATTCTTTCGT
The DNA here is from genome assembly GCF_021521415.1 of Bidens hawaiensis. Classification (NCBI taxonomy): domain Eukaryota; kingdom Viridiplantae; phylum Streptophyta; class Magnoliopsida; order Asterales; family Asteraceae; genus Bidens; species Bidens hawaiensis. Next base: position 124,929 of record NW_027492608.1, on the reverse strand, counting down.
AGGATCATAAAATATTGTATAGAGGTCACCAAGATCGAAATTCTGTTCCGATTCAGTGGTTCGACCCATACTCAGTTTTTTCTCCGGATCAGTGAACATACCCCTTTGGCAATACTGGCAAAATCTAGAACGGGCCGCGGGGTGGCTATAGGGCATAATTGTGGATCTGATTCTTTCGTAGGATCATAAAATATTGCATAGTGGTCACCAAGACCGAATTTCTGATCCGATTCAGTGGTTCGACCCATACTCAGTTTTTTCTGCGGATCAGTGAACATACACCTTTGCAATACGGGCAAAATTTCGAACGGCCCGCGGGGTGGCTATAGGGCATAATTATGGATAAGATTCTTTCGTAGGATCATAAAATATCGTATGGAGGTCATCAAGATCGAAAATCTGTTTCGATTTAGTGGTTCGACCCATACTCAGTTTTTTCTCCGGATCAGTGAACATACCCCTTTGGCAATACAGGCAAAATTTCGAACGGCTCGCAGGGTTGCTATAGGGCATAACAATGGATCCGATTATTTCGAAGGATAATAAAATATTGTATAGAGGTCACCAAGACCGAATTTATGATCCGATTCAGTGCTTCGACCCATACTCAGTTTTTTCTCCGGATCAGTGAACATACCCCTTTGGCAATACTGGCAAAATTTCGAACGGGCCGAGGGGTGGCTATAGGGCATAATTATGGATACAATTCTTTCGTAAGATCATAAAATATTGTATAGAGGTCACCAAGATCGAAATTCTGTTCCGATTCAGTGGTTCGACCCATACTCAGTTTTTTCTCTGGATTAGTGAACATACCCCTTTGGCAATACTGGCAAAATCTGGAACGGGCCGCGGGGTGGCTATAAGGCATAATTGTGGATCCGATTCTTTCGTAGGATTATAAAATATTGTATAGAGGTCACCAAGACCGAATTTCTTATCAAATTCAGTAGTTCGACCCATACTCAGTTTTTTCTCCGGATCAGTGAACATACCCCTTTGGCAATACAGGCAAAATTTCGAACGGCCCGCAGGATTGCTATAGGGCATAACTATGGATCCGATTATTTCTAAGGATCATAAAATATTGTATAGAGGTCACCAAGACCGAATTTATGATCCGATTCAGTGGTTCTACCCATACTCAGTTTTTTCTCTGGATCAGTGAACATACCCCTTTGGCAATACTGGCAAAATTTGGAACGGGCCGCGGGGTGGCTATAAGGCATAATTGTGGATCCGATTCTTTCGTAGGATTATAAAATATTGTATAGAGGTCACCAAGACCGAATTTCTGATCCAATTCAGTGGTTCGACCCATACTCAGTTTTTTCTCCGGATCAGTGAATATACCCCTTTGGCAATACTGGCAAAATTTTGAACGGCCCGCCGGGTGGCTATAGGGCATAATTATGGATACGATTCTTTCGTAGGATCATAAAATATTGTATAGAGGTCACCAAGATCGAAATTCTGTTCCGATTCAGTGGTTCGACCCATACTCAGTTTTTTCTCCGGATCAGTGAACATACCCCTTTGGCAATACTGGCAAAATCTAGAACGGGCCGCGGGGTGGCTATAGGGCATAATTGTGGATCTGATTCTTTCGTAGGATCATAAAATATTGCATAGTGGTCACCAAGACCGAATTTCTGATCCGATTCAGTGGTTCGACCCATACTCAGTTTTTTCTGCGGATCAGTGAACATACACCTTTGCAATACGGGCAAAATTTCGAACGGCCCGCGGGGTGGCTATAGGGCATAATTATGGATAAGATTCTTTCGTAGGATCATAAAATATCGTATGGAGGTCATCAAGATCGAAAATCTGTTTCGATTTAGTGGTTCGACCCATACTCAGTTTTTTCTCCGGATCAGTGAACATACCCCTTTGGCAATACAGGCAAAATTTCGAACGGCTCGCAGGGTTGCTATAGGGCATAACAATGGATCCGATTATTTCGAAGGATAATAAAATATTGTATAGAGGTCACCAAGACCGAATTTATGATCCGATTCAGTGCTTCGACCCATACTCAGTTTTTTCTCCGGATCAGTGAACATACCCCTTTGGCAATACTGGCAAAATTTCGAACGGGCCGAGGGGTGGCTATAGGGCATAATTATGGATACAATTCTTTCGTAGGATCATAAAATATTGTATAGAGGTCACCAAGATCGAAATTCTGTTCCGATTCAGTGGTTCGACCCATACTCAGTTTTTTCTCTGGATCAGTGAACATACCCCTTTGGCAATACTGGCAAAATCTGGAACGGGCCGCGGGTGGCTATAAGGCATAATTGTGGATCCGATTCTTTCGTAGGATTATAAAATATTGTATAGAGGTCACCAAGACCGAATTTCTTATCCAATTCAGTAGTTCGACCCATACTCAGTTTTTTCTCCGGATCAGTGAACATACCCCTTTGGCAATACAGGCAAAATTTTGAACGGCCCGCAGGATTGCTATAGGGCATAACTATGGATCCGATTATTTCGAAGGATCATAAAATATTGTATAGAGGTCACCAAGACCGAATTTCTGATCCAATTCAGTGGTTCGACCCATACTCAGTTTTTTCTCCGGGTCAGTGAACATACCCCTTTGGCAATACTGGCAAAATTTTGAACGGCCCGCCGGGTGGCTATAGGGCATAATTATGGATACGATTCTTTCGTAGGATCATAAAATATTGTATAGAGGTCACCAAGATCGAAATTCTGTTCCGATTCAGTGGTTCGACCCATACTCAGTTTTTTCTCCGGATCAGTGAACATACCCCTTTGGCAATACTGGCAAAATCTAGAACGGGCCGCGGGGTGGCTATAGGGCATAATTGTGGATCTGATTCTTTCGTAGGATCATAAAATATTGCATAGTGGTCACCAAGACCGAATTTCTGATCCGATTCAGTGGTTCGACCCATACTCAGTTTTTTCTGCGGATCAGTGAACATACACCTTTGCAATACGGGCAAAATTTCGAACGGCCCGCGGGGTGGCTATAGGGCATAATTATGGATAAGATTCTTTCGTAGGATCATAAAATATCGTATGGAGGTCATCAAGATCGAAAATCTGTTTCGATTTAGTGGTTCGACCCATACTCAGTTTTTTCTCCGGATCAGTGAACATACCCCTTTGGCAATACAGGCAAAATTTCGAACGGCTCGCAGGGTTGCTATAGGGCATAACAATGGATCCGATTATTTCGAAGGATAATAAAATATTGTATAGAGGTCACCAAGACCGAATTTATGATCCGATTCAGTGCTTCGACCCATACTCAGTTTTTTCTCCGGATCAGTGAACATACCCCTTTGGCAATACTGGCAAAATTTCGAACGGGCCGAGGGGTGGCTATAGGGCATAATTATGGATACAATTCTTTCGTAGGATCATAAAATATTGTATAGAGGTCACCAAGATCGAAATTCTGTTCCGATTCAGTGGTTCGACCCATACTCAGTTTTTTCTCTGGATCAGTGAACATACCCCTTTGGCAATACTGGCAAAATCTGGAACGGGCCGCGGGTGGCTATAAGGCATAATTGTGGATCCGATTCTTTCGTAGGATTATAAAATATTGTATAGAGGTCACCAAGACCGAATTTCTTATCCAATTCAGTAGTTCGACCCATACTCAGTTTTTTCTCCGGATCAGTGAACATACCCCTTTGGCAATACAGGCAAAATTTTGAACGGCCCGCAGGATTGCTATAGGGCATAACTATGGATCCGATTATTTCGAAGGATCATAAAATATTGTATAGAGGTCACCAAGACCGAATTTATGATCCGATTCAGTGGTTCTACCCATACTCAGTTTTTTCTCTGGATCAGTGAACATACCCCTTTGGCAATACTGGCAAAATTTGGAACGGGCCGCGGGGTGGCTATAAGGCATAATTGTGGATCCGATTCTTTCGTAGGATTATAAAATATTGTATAGAGGTCACCAAGACCGAATTTCTGATCCAATTCAGTGGTTCGACCCATACTCAGTTTTTTCTCCGGATCAGTGAATATACCCCTTTGGCAATACTGGCAAAATTTTGAACGGCCCGCCGGGTGGCTATAGGGCATAATTATGGATACGATTCTTTCGTAGGATCATAAAATATTGTATAGAGGTCACCAAGATCGAAATTCTGTTCCGATTCAGTGGTTCGACCCATACTCAGTTTTTTCTCCGGATCAGTGAACATACCCCTTTGGCAATACTGGCAAAATCTAGAACGGGCCGCGGGGTGGCTATAGGGCATAATTGTGGATCTGATTCTTTCGTAGGATCATAAAATATTGCATAGTGGTCACCAAGACCGAATTTCTGATCCGATTCAGTGGTTCGACCCATACTCAGTTTTTTCTGCGGATCAGTGAACATTCACCTTTGCAATACGGGCAAAATTTCGAACGGCCCGCGGGGTGGCTATAGGGCATAATTATGGATAAGATTCTTTCGTAGGATCATAAAATATCGTATGGAGGTCATCAAGATCGAAAATCTGTTTCGATTTAGTGGTTCGACCCATACTCAGTTTTTTCTCCGGATCAGTGAACATACCCCTTTGGCAATACAGGCAAAATTTCGAACGGCTCGCAGGGTTGCTATAGGGCATAACAATGGATCCGATTATTTCGAAGGATAATAAAATATTGTATAGAGGTCACCAAGACCGAATTTATGATCCGATTCAGTGCTTCGACCCATACTCAGTTTTTTCTCCGGATCAGTGAACATACCCCTTTGGCAATACTGGCAAAATTTCGAACGGGCCGAGGGGTGGCTATAGGGCATAATTATGGATACAATTCTTTCGTAGGATCATAAAATATTGTATAGAGGTCACCAAGATCGAAATTCTGTTCCGATTCAGTGGTTCGACCCATACTCAGTTTTTTCTCTGGATCAGTGAACATACCCCTTTGGCAATACTGGCAAAATCTGGAACGGGCCGCGGGTGGCTATAAGGCATAATTGTGGATCCGATTCTTTCGTAGGATTATAAAATATTGTATAGAGGTCACCAAGACCGAATTTCTTATCCTATTCAGTAGTTCGACCCATACTCAGTTTTTTCTCCGGATCAGTGAACATACCCCTTTGGCAATACAGGCAAAATTTCGAACGGCCCGCAGGATTGCTATAGGGCATAACTATGGATCCGATTATTTCGAAGGATCATAAAATATTGTATAGAGGTCACCAAGACCGAATTTATGATCCGATTCAGTGGTTCTACCCATACTCAGTTTTTTCTCTGGATCAGTGAACATACCCCTTTGGCAATACTGGCAAAATTTGGAACGGGCCGCGGGGTGGCTATAGGGCATAAATGTGTATCCGATTCTTTCGTTGGATTATAAAATATTGTATAGAGGTTACCAAGACCGAATTTCTGATCCAATTCAGTGGTTCGACCCATACTCAGTTTTTTCTCCGGATCAGTGAACATACCCCTTTGGCAATACTGGCAAAATCTGGAACGGGCCGCGGGGTGGCTATAGGGCATAATTGTGGATCTGATTCTTTCGTAGGATCATAAAATATTGCATAGTGGTCACCAAGACCGAATTTCTGATCCGATTCAGTGGTTCGACCCATACTCAGTTTTTTCTCCGGATCAGTGAACATACCCCTTTGGCAATACGGGAAAAATTTCGAACGTCCCGCGGGGTGGCTATAGGGCATAATTATGGATAAGATTCTTTCGTAGGATCATAAAATATCGTATGGAGGTCATCAAGATCGAAAATCTGTTTCGATTTAGTGGTTCGACCCTTACTCAGTTTTTTCTCCGGATCAGTGAACATACCCCTTTGGCAATACAGGCAAAATTTCGAACGGCCCGCAGGGTTGCTATAGGGCATAACAATGGATCCGATTATTTCGAAGGATAATAAAATATTGTATAGAGGTCACCAAGACTGAATTTATGATCCGATTCAGTGCTTCGATCCATACTCAGTTTTTTCTCCGGATCAGTGAACATACCCCTTTGGCAATACAGGCAAAATTTCGAACGGGCCGAGGGGTGGCTATAGGGCATAATTATGGATACGATTCTCTCGTAGGATCATAAAATAATGTATAGAGGTCACCAAGACCGAATTTCAGATCCGATTCGGTGGTTCGACCCATACTCAGTTTTTTCTCCGGATCAGTGAACATACCCATTTTGCAATACAGGCAAAATTTCGAACGGCCCGCGGGGTGGCGATAGGGCATAATTATGTATCCGATTCTTTCGTAGTATCCTTAAATATTGTATAGAGGTCACCAAGACCGAATTTCTGATCCGATTCAGTGGTTCGACCCATACTCAGTTTTTTCTCCGGATCAGTGAACATACCCATTTTGCAATACTGGCAAAATTTCGAACGGCCCGCGGGGTGGCGATAGGGCATAATTATGTATCCGATTCTTTCGTAGTATCCTTAAATATTGTATAGAGGTCACCAAGACCGAATTTCTGATCCGATTCAGTGGTTCGACCCATACTCAGTTTTTTCTCCGAATCAGTGAACATACCCCTTTGGCAATACTGGCAAAATTTCGAACGGGCCGCGGGGTGGCTATAGGGCATAATTGTATATCCGATTCTTTGGTAGGATCATAAAATATTGTATAGAGGTCACCAAGACCGAATTTCTGATCCGATTCAGTGGTTCGACCCATACTCAGTTTTTTCTCCGGATCAGTGAACATACCTCTTTGGCAATACTGACAAAATTTCGAACAGGCCGAGGGGTGGCTATAGAGCATAATTATGGATACGATTCTCTCGTAGGATCATTAAATAATGTATAGAGGTCACCAAGACCGAATTTCTGATCCGATTCAGTGGTTCGACCCATACTCAGTTTTTTCTCTGGATCAGTGAACATACCCATTTTGCAATACTGGCAAAATTTCGAACGGCCCGCGGGGTGGCAATAGGGCATAATTATGTATCCGATTCTTTCGTAGTATCCTTAAATATTGTATAGAGGTCACAAAGACCGAATTTCTGATCCGATTCAGTGGTTCGACCCATACTTAGTTTTTCCTCTGGATCAGTGAACATACCCCTTTGGCAGTACTGGCAAAATTTCGAACGGGCCGCGGGGTGGCTATAGGGCATAATTATGGATACGATTCTCTCGTACGATCATAAAATAATGTATAGAGGCCACCAAGACCGAATTTCTGATCCGATTCAGTGGTTCGACCCATACTCAGTTTTTTCTCCGGATCAGTGAACATACCCATTTGGAATACTGGCAAAATTTCGAACGGACCGCGGGGTGACTATAGGGCATAATTATGGATACGTTTCTTTCGTAGGATCATAAAATATTGTATAGAGGTCACCAAGACCGAATTTCTGATCCGATTCAGTGGTTCGACCCAAACTCAGTTTTTTCTCCGGGTCAGTGAACATACCCCTTTGGCAATACTGGCAAAATTTGGAACGGGCCGCGGGGTGGCTATAAGGCATAATTGTGGATCCGAATCTTTCGTAGGATTATAAAATATTGTATAGAGGTCACCAAGACCGAATTTCTGATCCGATTCAGTGGTTCGACCCATACTCAGTTTTTTCTCCGGATCAGTGAACTTACCCCTTTGGCAATACTGGCAAAATTTCGAACGGCCCGCGGGGTGGCTATGGGGCATAATTGTGGATCCGATTCTTTCGTAAGATCATAAAATATTGTATAGAGGTCACCAAGGCCGCTGGGTGGCTATAGGGCATAATTGTGGATCCGATTCTTTCGTAGGATCATAAAATGTTGTATTGAGGTCACCAAGACCGAATTTATAATCCGATTCAGTGGTTCGACCCATACTCAGTTTTTTCTCGAGATCAGTGAACGTACCCCTTTGGCAATACTGGAAAAATTTCGAACGGGCCGCGGGGTGGCTATAGGGCATAACTGTGGATCTGATTCTTTCGTAGGATTATAAAATATTGTATAGAGGTCACCAAGACCGAATTTCTGATCCAATTCAGTGGTTCGACCCATACTCAGTTTTTTCTCCGGATCAGTGAACATACCCCTTTGGTAATACTGGCAAAATTTCGAACGGCCCGCGGGGTGGCTATTGGGCATAACTAAGGATCCGATTCTTTCGTAGAATTATAAAATATTGTATAGAGATCACCAAGACCGAATTTCAGATCCGATTCAGTGATTCAACCCATACTCAATTTTTTCTCCGGATAAGTGAACATACCCCTTTGGCAATACTGGCAAAATTTCGAACGGCACGCGGGGTGGCCATTGGGCATAATTATGAATACGATTCTTTCGTAAGATCATAAAATATTGTATAGAGGTCACCAAGATCGAAATTCTGTTCCGATTTAGTGGTTCGACCCATACTCATTTTTTTCTCCGGATCAGTGAACATACCCCTTTGGCAATACTGGCAAAATTTCGAACGGGCTGCGGGGTGGCTATAGGGCATAATTGTGGATCCGATTCTTTCGTAGGATCATAAAATATTGTATAGAGGTCACCAAGACCGAATTTCTGATCCGATTCAGTGGTTCGACCCATACTCAGTTTTTTCTCCGGATCAGTGAACATACTCCTTTGGCAATACTGACAAAATTTAGAACAGGCCGCGGGGTGGCTATAGAGCATAATTATGGATACGATTCTCTCGTAGGATCATAAAATAATGTATAGAGGTCACAAAGACCGAATTTTTAATCCGATTCAGTGGTTCGACCCATACTCAGTTTTTTCTCCGGATCAGTGAACATACCCCTTGGGAATACTGGCAAAATTTCGAATGGACCGCGGGGTGGCTATAGGGCATAATTATGGATACGATTCTTTCGTAGGATCATAAAATATTGTATAGAGGTCACCAAAACCGAATTTCTGATCCGATTCAGTGGTTCGACCCATACTCAGTTTTTTCTCCGGATCAGTGAACATACCCATTTGGCAATACTGACAAAATTTCGAACAGGCCGCGGGGTGGCTATAGGGCATAATTATGGATACGATTCTCTCGTAGGATCATAAAATAATGTATAGAGGTCACCAAGACCGAATTTCTGATCCGATTCGGTGGTTCGACCCATACTCAGTTTTTTCTCCGGATCAGTGAACATACCCCTTTGGCAATACTGGCAAAATTTCGAACGGCCCGCGGGGTGGCTATAGGGCATAATTATGGATACGATTCTTTCGTAGGATCATAAAATATTGTATAGAGGTCACCAAGATCGAAATTCTGTTCCGATTCAGTGGTTCGACCCATACTCAGTTTTTTCTCCGGATCGGTGAACATACCTCTTTGGCAATACTGACAAAATTTCGAACAGGCAGCGGGGTGGCTATAGAGCATAATTATGGATACGATTCTCTCGTAGGATCATTATATAATGTATAGAGGTCACCAAGACCGAATTTCTGATCCGATTCAGTGGTTCGACCAACACTCAGTTTTTTCTCCGGATCAGTGAACATACCCATTTTGCAATACTGGCAAAATTTCGAACGGCCCGCGGGGTGGCAATAGGGCATAATTATGTATCCGATTCTTTCGTAGTATCCTTAAATATTGTATAGAGGTTACCAAGACCGAATTTCTGATCCGATTCAGTGGATCGACCCATACTCAGTTTTTCCTCCGGATCAGTGAACATACCCCTTTGGCAGTACTGGCAAAATTTCGAACGGGCCGCAGGGTGGCTATAGGGCAAAATTATGTATACGATTCTTTCGTTGGATCATAAAATATTGTATAGAGGTCACCAAGACCGAATTTCTGATCCGATTCGGTGGTTCGACCCATACTTAGTTTTTTCTCCGGGTCAGTGAACATACCCCTTTGGCAATACTGACAAAATTTCGAACAGGCCGCGGGGTAGCTATAGGGCATAATTATGGATACGATTCTCTCGTACGATCATAAAATAATGTATAGAGGTCACCAAGACCGAATTTCTGATCCGATTCAGTGGTTCGACCCATACTCAGTTTTTTCTCCGGATCAGTGAACATACCCCTTTGGTATACTGGCTAAATTTCGAACGGGCCGCGGGGTGGCTATAGGGCATAATTGTGGATCCGATTCTTTCGTAGGATCATAAAATATTGTATAGAGGTCACCAAGACCGAATTTCAGATCCGATTCAGTGGTTCGACCCATACTCAGTTTTTTCTCCGGATCAGTGAACATACCCATTTTGCAATACTGGCAAAATTTCGAACGGCCCGCGGGGTGGCAATAGGGCATAATTATGTATCCGATTCTTTCGTAGGATCATAAAATATTGTATATAGTTCACCAAGACCGAATTTCTGATCCGATTCAGTGATTCGACCCATACTCAGTTTTTTCTCCGGATCAGTGAACATACCCATTTGGCAATACTGACAAAATTTCGAACAGGACGCGGGGTGGCTATAGGGCATAATTATGGATACGATTCTCTCGTAGGATCCTAAAATAATGTATAGAGGTCACCAAGACCGAATTTCTGATCCGATTCGGTGGTTCGACCCATACTCAGTTTTTTCTCCGGATCAGTGAACATACCCCTTTGGCAATACTGGCAAAATTTCGAACGGCCCGCGGGGTGGCTATAGGGCATAATTATGGATACGATTCTTTCGTAGGATCATAAAATATTGTATATTGGTCACCAAGATCAAAATTCTGTTCCGATTCATTGGTTCGACCCATACTAAGTTTTTTCTCCGGATCAGTGAACATACCCCTTTGGCAATATTGGCAAAATTTCGAACGAGCCGCGGGATGGCTATAGGGCATAATTGTGGATCCGATTCTTTCGTAGGATCATAAAATATTGTATAGAGGTCTCCAAGACCGAATTTCTGATCCGATTCAGTGGTTCGACCCATACTCAGTTTTTTCTCCGGATCAGTGAACTTACCCATTTTGCAATACTGGCAAAATTTCGAACGGCCCGCGGGTTGGCAATAGGGCATAATTATGTATACGATTCTTTCGTAGGATCATAAAATATTGTATAGAGGTCACCAAGACCGAATTTCTCATCCGATTCAGTGGTTCGACCCATACTCAGTTTTTTCTCCGGATCAGTGAACATACCCCTTTGGCAATACTGACAAAATTTTGAACAGGCCGCGGGGTGGCTATAGGGCATAATTATGGATACGATTCTCTCGTAGGATCATAAAATAATGTATAGAGGTCACCAAGACCGAATTTCTGATCCGATTCAGTGGTTCGACCCATACTCAGTTTTTTCTCCGGATCAGTGAACATACCCCTATGGCAATACAGGCAAAATTTCGAACGGGCCGCGGGGTGGCTATAGGGCATAATTGTGGATACGATTCTCTCGTAGGATCATTAAATAATGTATAGAGGTCACCAAGACCGAATTTCTGATCCGATTCAGTGGTTCGACCCATACTCAGTTTTTTCTCCGGATCAGTGAACATACCCATTTTGCAATACTGGCAAAATTTCGAACGGCCCGCGGGGTGGCGATAGGGCATAATTATGTATCCTATTCTTTCGTAGTATCCTTAAATATTGTATAGAGGTCACCAAGACCGAATTTCTGATCCGATTCAGTGGTTCGACCCATACTCAGTTTTTTCTCCGAATCAGTGAACATACCCCTTTGGCAATACTGGCAAAATTTCGAACGGGCCGCGGGGTGGCTATAGGGCATAATTGTATATCCGATTCTTTGGTAGGATCATAAAATATTGTATAGAGGTCACCAAGACCGAATTTCTGATCCGATTCAGTGGTTCGACCCATACTCAGTTTTTTCTCCGGATCAGTGAACATACCTCTTTGGCAATACTGACAAAATTTCGAACAGGCCGAGAGGTGGCTATAGAGCATAATTATGGATACGATTCTCTCGTAGGATCATTAAATAATGTATAGAGGTCACCAAGACCGAATTTCTGATCCGATTCAGTGGTTCGACCCATACTCAGTTTTTTCTCCGGATCAGTGAACATACCCATTTTGCAATACTGGCAAAATTTCGAACGGCCCGCGGGGTGGCAATAGGGCATAATTATGTATCCGATTCTTTCGTAGTATCCTTAAATATTGTATAGAGGTCACAAAGACCGAATTTCTGATCCGATTCAGTGGTTCGACCCATACTTAGTTTTTCCTCTGGATCAGTGAACATACCCCTTTGGCAGTACTGGCAAAATTTCGAACGGGCCGCGGGGTGGCTATAGGGCATAATTATGGATACGATTCTCTCGTACGATCATAAAATAATGTATAGAGGCCACCAAGACCGAATTTCGGATCCGATTCAGTGGTTCGACCCATACTCAGTTTTTTCTCCGGATCAGTGAACATACCCCTTTGGAATACAGGCAAAATTTCGAACGGACCGCGGGGTGACTATAGGGCATAATTATGGATACGATTCTTTCGTAGGATCATAAAATATTGTATAGAGGTCACCAAGACCGAATTTCTGATCCGATTCAGTGGTTCGACCCAAACTCAGTTTTTTCTCCGGGTCAGTGAACATACCCCTTTGGCAATACTGACAAAATTTCGAACAGGCCGCGGGGTGGGTATATGGCATAATTATGGATACGATTCTCTCGTACGATCATAAAATAATGTATAGAGGTCACCAAGACCGAATTTCTGATCCGATTCAGTGGTTCGACCCATACTCAATTTTTTCTCCGGATCAGTGAACATACCCCTTTGGAATACTGGCAAAATTTCGAACGGACCGCGGGGTGGCTATAGGGCATAATTATGGATACGATTCTTTCGTAGGATCATAAAATATTGTATAGAGGTCACCAAGACCGAATTTCTGATCCGATTCAGTGGTTCGACCCATACTCAGTTTTTTCTCCGGATCAGTGAACATACCCATTTGGCAATACTGACAAAATTTCGAACCGGCCGAGGGGTGGCTATAGGGCATAATTATGGATACGATTCTCTCGTAGGATCATAAAATAATGTATAGAGGTCACCAAGACCGAATTTCAGATCCGATTCGGTGGTTCGACCCATACTCAGTTTTTTCTCCGGATCAGTGAACATACCCATTTTGCAATACAGGCAAAATTTCGAACGGCCCGCGGGGTGGCGATAGGGCATAATTATGTATCCGATTCTTTCGTAGTATCCTTAAATATTGTATAGAGGTCACCAAGACCGAATTTCTGATCCGATTCAGTGGTTCGACCCATACTCAGTTTTTTCTCCGGATCAGTGAACATACTCATTTTGCAATACTGGCAAAATTTCGAACGGCCCGCGGGGTGGCGATAGGGCATAATTATGTATCCGATTCTTTCGTAGTATCCTTAAATATTGTATAGAGGTCACCAAGACCGAATTTCTGATCCGATTCAGTGGTTCGACCCATACTCAGTTTTTTCTCCGAATCAGTGAACATACCCCTTTGGCAATACTGGCAAAATTTCGAACGGGCCGCGGGGTGGCTATAGGGCATAATTGTATATCCGATTCTTTGGTAGGATCATAAAATATTGTATAGAGGTCACCAAGACCGAATTTCTGATCCGATTCAGTGGTTCGACCCATACTCAGTTTTTTCTCCGGATCAGTGAACATACCTCTTTGGCAATACTGACAAAATTTCGAACAGGCCGAGGGGTGGCTATAGAGCATAATTATGGATACGATTCTCTCGTAGGATCATTAAATAATGTATAGAGGTCACCAAGACCGAATTTCTGATCCGATTCAGTGGTTCGACCCGTACTCAGTTTTTTCTCCGGATCAGTGAACATACCCATTTTGCAATACTGGCAAAATTTCGAACGGCCCGCGGGGTGGCAATAGGGCATAATTATGTATCCGATTCTTTCGTAGTATCCTTAAATATTGTATAGAGGTCACAAAGACCGAATTTCTGATCCGATTCAGTGGTTCGACCCATACTTAGTTTTTCCTCTGGATCAGTGAACATACCCCTTTGGCAGTACTGGCAAAATTTCGAACGGGCCGCGGGGTGGCTATAGGGCATAATTATGGATACGATTCTCTCGTACGATCATAAAATAATGTATAGAGGCCACCAAGACCGAATTTCTGATCCGATTCAGTGGTTCGACCCATACTCAGTTTTTTCTCCGGATCAGTGAACATACCCCTTTGGAATACTGGCAAAATTTCGAACGGACCGCGGGGTGACTATAGGGCATAATTATGGATACGTTTCTTTCGTAGGATCATAAAATATTGTATAGAGGTCACCAAGACCGAATTTCTGATCCGATTCAGTGGTTCGACCCAAACTCAGTTTTTTCTCCGGGTCAGTGAACATACCCCTTTGGCAATACTGACAAAATTTCGAACAGGCCGCGGGGTGGGTATATGGCATAATTATGGATACGATTCTCTCGTACGATCATAAAATAATGTATAGAGGTCACCAAGACCGAATTTCTGATCCGATTCAGTGGTTCGACCCATACTCAGTTTTTTCTCCGGATCAGTGAACATACCCCTTTGGAATACTGGCAAAATTTCGAACGGACCGCGGGGTGGCTATAGGGCATAATTATGGATACGATTCTTTCGTAGGATCATAAAATATTGTATAGAGGTCACCAAGACCGAATTTCTGATCCGATTCAGTGGTTCGACCCATACTCAGTTTTTTCTCCGGATCAGTGAACATACCCATTTGGCAATACTGACAAAATTTCGAACCGGCCGCGGGGTGGCTATAGGGCATAATTATGGATACGATTCTCTCGTAGGATCATAAAATAATGTATAGAGGTCACCAAGACCGAATTTCTGATCCGATTCGGTGGTTCGACCCATACTCAGTTTTTTCTCCGGATCAGTGAACATACCCATTTTGCAATACTGGCAAAATTTCGAACGGCCCGCGGGGTGGCAATAGGGCATAATTATGTATCCGATTCTTTCGTAGTATCCTTAAATATTGTATAGAGGTCACCAAGACCGAATTTCTGATCCGATTCAGTGGTTCGACCCATACTCAGTTTTTTCTCCGGATCAGTGAACATACCCATTTTGCAATACTAGCAAAATTTCGAACGGCCCGCGGGGTGGCGATAGGGCATAATTATGTATCCGATTCTTTCGTAGTATCCTTAAATATTGTATAGAGGTCACCAAGACCGAATTTCTGATCCGATTCAGTGGTTCGACCCATACTCAGTTTTTTCTCCGGATCAGTGAACATACCCATTTTGCAATACTGGCAAAATTTCGAACGGCCCGCGGGGTGGCGATAGGGCATAATTATGTATCCGATTCTTTCGTGGTATCCTTAAATATTGAATAGAGGTCACCAAGACCGAATTTCTGATCCGATTCAGTGGTTCGACCCATACTCAGTTTTTTCTCCGAATCAGTGAACATACCCCTTTGGCAATACTGGCAAAATTTCGAACGGGCCGCGGGGTGGCTATAGGGCATAATTGTATATCCGATTCTTTGGTAGGATCATAAAATATTGTATAGAGGTCACCAAGACCGAATTTCTGATCCGATTCAGTGGTTCGACCCATACTCAGTTTTTTCTCCGGATCAGTGAACATACCTCTTTGGCAATACTGACAAAATTTCGAACAGGCCGAGGGGTGGCTATAGAGCATAATTATGGATACGATTCTCTCGTAGGATCATTAAATAATGTATAGAGGTCACCAAGACCGAATTTCTGATCCGATTCAGTGGTTCGACCCATACTCAGTTTTTTCTCCGGATCAGTGAACATACCCATTTTGCAATACTGGCAAAATTTCGAACGGCCCGCGGGGTGGCAATAGGGCATAATTATGTATCCGATTCTTTCGTAGTATCCTTAAATATTGTATAGAGGTCACAAAGACCGAATTTCTGATCCGATTCAGTGGTTCGACCCAAACTTAGTTTTTCCTCTGGATCAGTGAACATACCCCTTTGGCAGTACTGGCAAAATTTCGAACGGGCCGCGGGGTGGCTATAGGGCATAATTATGGATACGATTCTCTCGTACGATCATAAAATAATGTATAGAGGCCACCAAGACCGAATTTCTGATCCGATTCAGTGGTTCGACCCATACTCAGTTTTTTCTCCGGATCAGTGAACATACCCCTTTGGAATACTGGCAAAATTTCGAACGGACCGCGGGGTGACTATAGGGCATAATTATGGATACGATTCTTTCGTAGGATCATAAAATATTGTATAGAGGTCACCAAGACCGAATTTCTGATCCGATTCAGTGGTTCGACCCAAACTCAGTTTTTTCTCCGGGTCAGTGAACATACCCCTTTGGCAATACTGACAAAATTTCGAACAGGCCGCGGGGTGGGTATATGGCATAATTATGGATACGATTCTCTCGTACGATCATAAAATAATGTATAGAGGTCACCAAGACCGAATTTCTGATCCGATTCAGTGGTTCGACCCATACTCAATTTTTTCTCCGGATCAGTGAACATACCCCTTTGGAATACTGGCAAAATTTCGAACGGACCGCGGGGTGGCTATAGGGCATAATTATGGATACGATTCTTTCGTAGGATCATAAAATATTGTATAGAGGTCACCAAGACCGAATTTCTGATCCGATTCAGTGGTTCGACCCATACTCAGTTTTTTCTCCGGATCAGTGAACATACCCATTTGGCAATACTGACAAAATTTCGAACCGGCCGCGGGGTGGCTATAGGGCATAATTATGGATACGATTCTCTCGTAGGATCATAAAATAATGTATAGAGGTCACCAAGACCGAATTTCTGATCCGATTCGGTGGTTCGACCCATACTCAGTTTTTTCTCCGGATCAGTGAACATACCCATTTTGCAATACTGGCAAAATTTCGAACGGCCCGCGGGGTGGCGATAGGGCATAATTATGTATCCGATTCTTTCGTAGTATCCTTAAATATTGTATAGAGGTCACCAAGACCGAATTTCTGATCCGATTCAGTGGTTCGACCCATACTCAGTTTTTTCTCCGGATCAGTGAACATACCCATTTTGCAATACTGGCAAAATTTCGAACGGCCCGCGGGGTGGCGATAGGGCATAATTATGTATCCGATTCTTTCGTAGTATCCTTAAATATTGTATAGAGGTCACCAAGACCGAATTTCTGATCCGATTCAGTGGTTCGACCCATACTCAGTTTTTTCTCCGATTCAGTGAACATACCCCTTTGGCAATACTGGCAAAATTTCGAAAGGGCCGCGGGGTGGCTATAGGGCATAATTGTATATCCGATTCTTTGGTAGGATCATAAAATATTGTATAGAGGTCACCAAGACCGAATTTCTGATCCGATTCAGTAGTTCGACCCATACTCAGTTTTTTCTCCGGATCAGTGAACATACCTCTTTGGCAATACTGACAAAATTTCGAACAGGCCGAGGGGTGGCTATAGAGCATAATTATGGATACGATTCTCTCGTAGGATCATTAAATAATGTATAGAGGTCACCAAGACCGAATTTCTGATCCGATTCAGTGGTTCGACCCATACTCAGTTTTTCCTCCGGATCAGTGAACATACCCATTTTGCAATACTGGCAAAATTTCGAACGGCCCGCGGGGTGGCAATAGGGCATAATTATGTATCCGATTCTTTCGTAGTATCCTTAAATATTGTATAGAGGTCACAAAGACCGAATTTCTGATCCGATTCAGTGGTTCGACCCATACTTAGTTTTTCCTCTGGATCAGTGAACATACCCCTTTGGCAGTACTGGCAAAATTTCGAACGGGCCGCGGGGTGGCTATAGGGCATAATTATGGATACGATTCTCTCGTACGATCATAAAATAATGTATAGAGGCCACCAAGACCGAATTTCTGATCCGATTCAGTGGTTCGACCCATACTCAGTTTTTTCTCCGGATCAGTGAACATACCCATTTGGCAATACTGACAAAATTTCGAACCGGCCGCGGGGTGGCTATAGGGCATAATTATGGATACGATTCTCTCGTAGGATCATAAAATAATGTATAGAGGTCACCAAGACCGAATTTCTGATCCGATTCAGTGGTTCGACCCAAACTCAGTTTTTTCTCCGGGTCAGTGAACATACCCCTTTGGCAATACTGACAAAATTTCGAACAGGCCGCGGGGTGGGTATGTGGCATAATTATGGATACGATTCTCTCGTACGATCATAAAATAATGTATAGAGGTCACCAAGACCGAATTTCTGATCCGATTCAGTGGTTCGACCCATACTCAGTTTTTTCTCCGGATCAGTGAACATACCCCTTTGGAATACTGGCAAAATTTCGAACGGACCGCGGGGTGGCTATAGGGCATAATTATGGATACGATTCTTTCGTAGGATCATAAAATATTGTATAGAGGTCACCAAGACCGAATTTCTGATCCGATTCAGTGGTTCGACCCATACTCAGTTTTTTCTCCGGATCAGTGAACATACCCATTTGGCAATACTGACAAAATTTCGAACCGGCCGCGGGGTGGCTATAGGGCATAATTATGGATACGATTCTCTCGTAGGATCATAAAATAATGTATAGAGGTCACCAAGACCGAATTTCTGATCCGATTCGGTGGTTCGACCCATACTCAGTTTTTTCTCCGGATCAGTGAACATACCCATTTTGCAATACTGGCAAAATTTCGAACGGCCCGCGGGGTGGCGATAGGGCATAATTATGTATCCGATTCTTTCGTAGTATCCTTAAATATTGTATAGAGGTCACCAAGACCGAATTTCTGATCCGATTCAGTGGTTCGACCCATACTCAGTTTTTTCTCCGGATCAGTGAACATACCCATTTTGCAATACTGGCAAAATTTCGAACGGCCCGCGGGGTGGCGATAGGGCATAATTATGTATCCGATTCTTTCGTAGTATCCTTAAATATTGTATAGAGGTCACCAAGACCGAATTTCTGATCCGATTCAGTGGTTCGACCCATACTCAGTTTTTTCTCCGGATCAGTGAACATACCCATTTTGCAATACTGGCAAAATTTCGAACGGCCCGCGGGGTGGCGATAGGGCATAATTATGTATCCGATTCTTTCGTGGTATCCTTAAATATTGAATAGAGGTCACCAAGACCGAATTTCTGATCCGATTCAGTGGTTCGACCCATACTCAGTTTTTTCTCCGAATCAGTGAACATACCCCTTTGGCAATACTGGCAAAATTTCGAACGGGCCGCGGGGTGGCTATAGGGCATAATTGTATATCCGATTCTTTGGTAGGATCATAAAATATTGTATAGAGGTCACCAAGACCGAATTTCTGATCCGATTCAGTGGTTCGACCCATACTCAGTTTTTTCTCCGGATCAGTGAACATACCTCTTTGGCAATACTGACAAAATTTCGAACAGGCCGAGGGGTGGCTATAGAGCATAATTATGGATACGATTCTCTCGTAGGATCATTAAATAATGTATAGAGGTCACCAAGACCGAATTTCTGATCCGATTCAGTGGTTCGACCCATACTCAGTTTTTTCTCCGGATCAGTGAACATACCCATTTTGCAATACTGGCAAAATTTCGAACGGCCCGCGGGGTGGCAATAGGGCATAATTATGTATCCGATTCTTTCGTAGTATCCTTAAATATTGTATAGAGGTCACAAAGACCGAATTTCTGATCCGATTCAGTGGTTCGACCCAAACTTAGTTTTTCCTCTGGATCAGTGAACATACCCCTTTGGCAGTACTGGCAAAATTTCGAACGGGCCGCGGGGTGGCTATAGGGCATAATTATGGATACGATTCTCTCGTACGATCATAAAATAATGTATAGAGGCCACCAAGACCGAATTTCTGATCCGATTCAGTGGTTCGACCCATACTCAGTTTTTTCTCCGGATCAGTGAACATACCCCTTTGGAATACTGGCAAAATTTCGAACGGACCGCGGGGTGACTATAGGGCATAATTATGGATACGATTCTTTCGTAGGATCATAAAATATTGTATAGAGGTCACCAAGACCGAATTTCTGATCCGATTCAGTGGTTCGACCCAAACTCAGTTTTTTCTCCGGGTCAGTGAACATACCCCTTTGGCAATACTGACAAAATTTCGAACAGGCCGCGGGGTGGGTATATGGCATAATTATGGATACGATTCTCTCGTACGATCATAAAATAATGTATAGAGGTCACCAAGACCGAATTTCTGATCCGATTCAGTGGTTCGACCCATACTCAATTTTTTCTCCGGATCAGTGAACATACCCCTTTGGAATACTGGCAAAATTTCGAACGGACCGCGGGGTGGCTATAGGGCATAATTATGGATACGATTCTTTCGTAGGATCATAAAATATTGTATAGAGGTCACCAAGACCGAATTTCTGATCCGATTCAGTGGTTCGACCCATACTCAGTTTTTTCTCCGGATCAGTGAACATACCCATTTGGCAATACTGACAAAATTTCGAACCGGCCGCGGGGTGGCTATAGGGCATAATTATGGATACGATTCTCTCGTAGGATCATAAAATAATGTATAGAGGTCACCAAGACCGAATTTCTGATCCGATTCGGTGGTTCGACCCATACTCAGTTTTTTCTCCGGATCAGTGAACATACCCATTTTGCAATACTGGCAAAATTTCGAACGGCCCGCGGGGTGGCGATAGGGCATAATTATGTATCCGATTCTTTCGTAGTATCCTTAAATAT
Organism: Bidens hawaiensis; assembly: GCF_021521415.1. Classification (NCBI taxonomy): domain Eukaryota; kingdom Viridiplantae; phylum Streptophyta; class Magnoliopsida; order Asterales; family Asteraceae; genus Bidens; species Bidens hawaiensis. The sequence continues at coordinate 104,269 of NW_027492608.1, read as the reverse complement.
TGTATAGAGGTCACCAAGACCGAATTTCTGATCCGATTCAGTGGTTCGACCCATACTCAGTTTTTTCTCCGGATCAGTGAACATACCCATTTTGCAATACTGGCAAAATTTCGAACGGCCCGCGGGGTGGCGATAGGGCATAATTATGTATCCGATTCTTTCGTAGTATCCTTAAATATTGTATAGAGGTCACCAAGACCGAATTTCTGATCCGATTCAGTGGTTCGACCCATACTCAGTTTTTTCTCCGATTCAGTGAACATACCCCTTTGGCAATACTGGCAAAATTTCGAAAGGGCCGCGGGGTGGCTATAGGGCATAATTGTATATCCGATTCTTTGGTAGGATCATAAAATATTGTATAGAGGTCACCAAGACCGAATTTCTGATCCGATTCAGTAGTTCGACCCATACTCAGTTTTTTCTCCGGATCAGTGAACATACCTCTTTGGCAATACTGACAAAATTTCGAACAGGCCGAGGGGTGGCTATAGAGCATAATTATGGATACGATTCTCTCGTAGGATCATTAAATAATGTATAGAGGTCACCAAGACCGAATTTCTGATCCGATTCAGTGGTTCGACCCATACTCAGTTTTTTCTCCGGATCAGTGAACATTCCCATTTTGCAATACTGGCAAAATTTCGAACGGCCCGCGGGGTGGCAATAGGGCATAATTATGTATCCGATTCTTTCGTAGTATCCTTAAATATTGTATAGAGGTCACAAAGACCGAATTTCTGATCCGATTCAGTGGTTCGACCCATACTTAGTTTTTCCTCTGGATCAGTGAACATACCCCTTTGGCAGTACTGGCAAAATTTCGAACGGGCCGCGGGGTGGCTATAGGGCATAATTATGGATACGATTCTCTCGTACGATCATAAAATAATGTATAGAGGCCACCAAGACCGAATTTCTGATCCGATTCAGTGGTTCGACCCATACTCAGTTTTTTCTCCGGATCAGTGAACATACCCCTTTGGAATACTGGCAAAATTTCGAACGGACCGCGGGGTGACTATAGGGCATAATTATGGATACGATTCTTTCGTAGGATCATAAAATATTGTATAGAGGTCACCAAGACCGAATTTCTGATCCGATTCAGTGGTTCGACCCAAACTCAGTTTTTTCTCCGGGTCAGTGAACATACCCCTTTGGCAATACTGACAAAATTTCGAACAGGCCGCGGGGTGGGTATATGGCATAATTATGGATACGATTCTCTCGTACGATCATAAAATAATGTATAGAGGTCACCAAGACCGAATTTCTGATCCGATTCAGTGGTTCGACCCATACTCAGTTTTTTCTCCGGATCAGTGAACATACCCCTTTGGAATACTGGCAAAATTTCGAACGGACCGCGGGGTGGCTATAGGGCATAATTATGGATACGATTCTTTCGTAGGATCATAAAATATTGTATAGAGGTCACCAAGACCGAATTTCTGATCCGATTCAGTGGTTCGACCCATACTCAGTTTTTTCTCCGGATCAGTGAACATACCCATTTGGCAATACTGACAAAATTTCGAACCGGCCGCGGGGTGGCTATAGGGCATAATTATGGATACGATTCTCTCGTAGGATCATAAAATAATGTATAGAGGTCACCAAGACCGAATTTCTGATCCGATTCAGTGGTTCGACCCATACTCAGTTTTTTCTCCGGATCAGTGAACATACCCATTTTGCAATACTGGCAAAATTTCGAACGGCCCGCGGGGTGGCGATAGGGCATAATTATGTATCCGATTCTTTCGTAGTATCCTTAAATATTGTATAGAGGTCACCAAGACCGAATTTCTGATCCGATTCAGTGGTTCGACCCATACTCAGTTTTTTCTCCGGATCAGTGAACATACCCCTTTGGAATACTGGCAAAATTTCGAACGGACCGCGGGGTGACTATAGGGCATAATTATGGATACGATTCTTTCGTAGGATCATAAAATATTGTATAGAGGTCACCAAGACCGAATTTCTGATCCGATTCAGTGGTTCGACCCAAACTCAGTTTTTTCTCCGGGTCAGTGAACATACCCCTTTGGCAATACTGACAAAATTTCGAACAGGCCGCGGGGTGGGTATATGGCATAATTATGGATACGATTCTCTCGTACGATCATAAAATAATGTATAGAGGTCACCAAGACCGAATTTCTGATCCGATTCAGTGGTTCGACCCATACTCAGTTTTTTCTCCGGATCAGTGAACATACCCCTTTGGAATACTGGCAAAATTTCGAACGGACCGCGGGGTGGCTATAGGGCATAATTATGGATACGATTCTTTCGTAGGATCATAAAATATTGTATAGAGGTCACCAAGACCGAATTTCTGATCCGATTCAGTGGTTCGACCCATACTCAGTTTTTTCTCCGGATCAGTGAACATACCCATTTGGCAATACTGACAAAATTTCGAACCGGCCGCGGGGTGGCTATAGGGCATAATTATGGATACGATTCTCTCGTAGGATCATAAAATAATGTATAGAGGTCACCAAGACCGAATTTCTGATCCGATTCGGTGGTTCGACCCATACTCAGTTTTTTCTCCGGATCAGTGAACATACCCATTTTGCAATACTGGCAAAATTTCGAACGGCCCGCGGGGTGGCGATAGGGCATAATTATGTATCCGATTCTTTCGTAGTATCCTTAAATATTGTATAGAGGTCACCAAGACCGAATTTCTGATCCGATTCAGTGGTTCGACCCATACTCAGTTTTTTCTCCGGATCAGTGAACATACCCATTTTGCAATACTGGCAAAATTTCGAACGGCCCGCGGGGTGGCGATAGGGCATAATTATGTATCCGATTCTTTCGTAGTATCCTTAAATATTGTATAGAGGTCACCAAGACCGAATTTCTGATCCGATTCAGTGGTTCGACCCATACTCAGTTTTTTCTCCGATTCAGTGAACATACCCCTTTGGCAATACTGGCAAAATTTCGAAAGGGCCGCGGGGTGGCTATAGGGCATAATTGTATATCCGATTCTTTGGTAGGATCATAAAATATTGTATAGAGGTCACCAAGACCGAATTTCTGATCCGATTCAGTAGTTCGACCCATACTCAGTTTTTTCTCCGGATCAGTGAACATACCTCTTTGGCAATACTGACAAAATTTCGAACAGGCCGAGGGGTGGCTATAGAGCATAATTATGGATACGATTCTCTCGTAGGATCATTAAATAATGTATAGAGGTCACCAAGACCGAATTTCTGATCCGATTCAGTGGTTCGACCCATACTCAGTTTTTCCTCCGGATCAGTGAACATACCCATTTTGCAATACTGGCAAAATTTCGAACGGCCCGCGGGGTGGCAATAGGGCATAATTATGTATCCGATTCTTTCGTAGTATCCTTAAATATTGTATAGAGGTCACAAAGACCGAATTTCTGATCCGATTCAGTGGTTCGACCCATACTTAGTTTTTCCTCTGGATCAGTGAACATACCCCTTTGGCAGTACTGGCAAAATTTCGAACGGGCCGCGGGGTGGCTATAGGGCATAATTATGGATACGATTCTCTCGTACGATCATAAAATAATGTATAGAGGCCACCAAGACCGAATTTCTGATCCGATTCAGTGGTTCGACCCATACTCAGTTTTTTCTCCGGATCAGTGAACATACCCATTTGGCAATACTGACAAAATTTCGAACCGGCCGCGGGGTGGCTATAGGGCATAATTATGGATACGATTCTCTCGTAGGATCATAAAATAATGTATAGAGGTCACCAAGACCGAATTTCTGATCCGATTCAGTGGTTCGACCCAAACTCAGTTTTTTCTCCGGGTCAGTGAACATACCCCTTTGGCAATACTGACAAAATTTCGAACAGGCCGCGGGGTGGGTATGTGGCATAATTATGGATACGATTCTCTCGTACGATCATAAAATAATGTATAGAGGTCACCAAGACCGAATTTCTGATCCGATTCAGTGGTTCGACCCATACTCAGTTTTTTCTCCGGATCAGTGAACATACCCCTTTGGAATACTGGCAAAATTTCGAACGGACCGCGGGGTGGCTATAGGGCATAATTATGGATACGATTCTTTCGTAGGATCATAAAATATTGTATAGAGGTCACCAAGACCGAATTTCTGATCCGATTCAGTGGTTCGACCCATACTCAGTTTTTTCTCCGGATCAGTGAACATACCCATTTGGCAATACTGACAAAATTTCGAACCGGCCGCGGGGTGGCTATAGGGCATAATTATGGATACGATTCTCTCGTAGGATCATAAAATAATGTATAGAGGTCACCAAGACCGAATTTCTGATCCGATTCGGTGGTTCGACCCATACTCAGTTTTTTCTCCGGATCAGTGAACATACCCATTTTGCAATACTGGCAAAATTTCGAACGGCCCGCGGGGTGGCGATAGGGCATAATTATGTATCCGATTCTTTCGTAGTATCCTTAAATATTGTATAGAGGTCACCAAGACCGAATTTCTGATCCGATTCAGTGGTTCGACCCATACTCAGTTTTTTCTCCGGATCAGTGAACATACCCATTTTGCAATACTGGCAAAATTTCGAACGGCCCGCGGGGTGGCGATAGGGCATAATTATGTATCCGATTCTTTCGTAGTATCCTTAAATATTGTATAGAGGTCACCAAGACCGAATTTCTGATCCGATTCAGTGGTTCGACCCATACTCAGTTTTTTCTCCGGATCAGTGAACATACCCATTTTGCAATACTGGCAAAATTTCGAACGGCCCGCGGGGTGGCGATAGGGCATAATTATGTATCCGATTCTTTCGTGGTATCCTTAAATATTGAATAGAGGTCACCAAGACCGAATTTCTGATCCGATTCAGTGGTTCGACCCATACTCAGTTTTTTCTCCGAATCAGTGAACATACCCCTTTGGCAATACTGGCAAAATTTCGAACGGGCCGCGGGGTGGCTATAGGGCATAATTGTATATCCGATTCTTTGGTAGGATCATAAAATATTGTATAGAGGTCACCAAGACCGAATTTCTGATCCGATTCAGTGGTTCGACCCATACTCAGTTTTTTCTCCGGATCAGTGAACATACCTCTTTGGCAATACTGACAAAATTTCGAACAGGCCGAGGGGTGGCTATAGAGCATAATTATGGATACGATTCTCTCGTAGGATCATTAAATAATGTATAGAGGTCACCAAGACCGAATTTCTGATCGGATTCAGTGGTTCGACCCATACTCAGTTTTTTCTCCGGATCAGTGAACATACCCATTTTGCAATACTGGCAAAATTTCGAACGGCCCGCGGGGTGGCAATAGGGCATAATTATGTATCCGATTCTTTCGTAGTATCCTTAAATATTGTATAGAGGTCACAAAGACCGAATTTCTGATCCGATTCAGTGGTTCGACCCAAACTTAGTTTTTCCTCTGGATCAGTGAACATACCCCTTTGGCAGTACTGGCAAAATTTCGAACGGGCCGCGGGGTGGCTATAGGGCATAATTATGGATACGATTCTCTCGTACGATCATAAAATAATGTATAGAGGCCACCAAGACCGAATTTCTGATCCGATTCAGTGGTTCGACCCATACTCAGTTTTTTCTCCGGATCAGTGAACATACCCCTTTGGAATACTGGCAAAATTTCGAACGGACCGCGGGGTGACTATAGGGCATAATTATGGATACGATTCTTTCGTAGGATCATAAAATATTGTATAGAGGTCACCAAGACCGAATTTCTGATCCGATTCAGTGGTTCGACCCAAACTCAGTTTTTTCTCCGGGTCAGTGAACATACCCCTTTGGCAATACTGACAAAATTTCGAACAGGCCGCGGGGTGGGTATATGGCATAATTATGGATACGATTCTCTCGTACGATCATAAAATAATGTATAGAGGTCACCAAGACCGAATTTCTGATCCGATTCAGTGGTTCGACCCATACTCAATTTTTTCTCCGGATCAGTGAACATACCCCTTTGGAATACTGGCAAAATTTCGAACGGACCGCGGGGTGGCTATAGGGCATAATTATGGATACGATTCTTTCGTAGGATCATAAAATATTGTATAGAGGTCACCAAGACCGAATTTCTGATCCGATTCAGTGGTTCGACCCATACTCAGTTTTTTCTCCGGATCAGTGAACATACCCATTTGGCAATACTGACAAAATTTCGAACCGGCCGCGGGGTGGCTATAGGGCATAATTATGGATACGATTCTCTCGTAGGATCATAAAATAATGTATAGAGGTCACCAAGACCGAATTTCTGATCCGATTCGGTGGTTCGACCCATACTCAGTTTTTTCTCCGGATCAGTGAACATACCCATTTTGCAATACTGGCAAAATTTCGAACGGCCCGCGGGGTGGCGATAGGGCATAATTATGTATCCGATTCTTTCGTAGTATCCTTAAATATTGTATAGAGGTCACCAAGACCGAATTTCTGATCCGATTCAGTGGTTCGACCCATACTCAGTTTTTTCTCCGGATCAGTGAACATACCCATTTTGCAATACTGGCAAAATTTCGAACGGCCCGCGGGGTGGCGATAGGGCATAATTATGTATCCGATTCTTTCGTAGTATCCTTAAATATTGTATAGAGGTCACCAAGACCGAATTTCTGATCCGATTCAGTGGTTCGACCCATACTCAGTTTTTTCTCCGATTCAGTGAACATACCCCTTTGGCAATACTGGCAAAATTTCGAAAGGGCCGCGGGGTGGCTATAGGGCATAATTGTATATCCGATTCTTTGGTAGGATCATAAAATATTGTATAGAGGTCACCAAGACCGAATTTCTGATCCGATTCAGTAGTTCGACCCATACTCAGTTTTTTCTCCGGATCAGTGAACATACCTCTTTGGCAATACTGACAAAATTTCGAACAGGCCGAGGGGTGGCTATAGAGCATAATTATGGATACGATTCTCTCGTAGGATCATTAAATAATGTATAGAGGTCACCAAGACCGAATTTCTGATCCGATTCAGTGGTTCGACCCATACTCAGTTTTTTCTCCGGATCAGTGAACATACCCATTTTGCAATACTGGCAAAATTTCGAACGGCCCGCGGGGTGGCAATAGGGCATAATTATGTATCCGATTCTTTCGTAGTATCCTTAAATATTGTATAGAGGTCACAAAGACCGAATTTCTGATCCGATTCAGTGGTTCGACCCATACTTAGTTTTTCCTCTGGATCAGTGAACATACCCCTTTGGCAGTACTGGCAAAATTTCGAACGGGCCGCGGGGTGGCTATAGGGCATAATTATGGATACAATTCTCTCGTACGATCATAAAATAATGTATAGAGGCCACCAAGACCGAATTTCTGATCCGATTCAGTGGTTCGACCCATACTCAGTTTTTTCTCCGGATCAGTGAACATACCCCTTTGGAATACTGGCAAAATTTCGAACGGACCGCGGGGTGACTATAGGGCATAATTATGGATACGATTCTTTCGTAGGATCATAAAATATTGTATAGAGGTCACCAAGACCGAATTTCTGATCCGATTCAGTGGTTCGACCCAAACTCAGTTTTTTCTCCGGGTCAGTGAACATACCCCTTTGGCAATACTGACAAAATTTCGAACAGGCCGCGGGGTGGGTATATGGCATAATTATGGATACGATTCTCTCGTACGATCATAAAATAATGTATAGAGGTCACCAAGACCGAATTTCTGATCCGATTCAGTGGTTCGACCCATACTCAGTTTTTTCTCCGGATCAGTGAACATACCCCTTTGGAATACTGGCAAAATTTCGAACGGACCGCGGGGTGGCTATAGGGCATAATTATGGATACGATTCTTTCGTAGGATCATAAAATATTGTATAGAGGTCACCAAGACCGAATTTCTGATCCGATTCAATGGTTCGACCCATACTCAGTTTTTTCTCCGGATCAGTGAACATACCATTTGGCAATACTGACAAAATTTCGAACCGGCCGCGGGGTGGCTATAGGGCATAATTATGGATACGATTCTCTCGTAGGATCATAAAATAATGTATAGAGGTCACCAAGACCGAATTTCTGATCCGATTCGGTGGTTCGACCCATACTCAGTTTTTTCTCCGGATCAGTGAACATACCCCTTTGGCAATACTGGCAAAATTTCGAACGGCCCGCGGGGTGGCTATAGTGCATAATTATGGATACGATTCTTTCGTAGGATCATAAAATATTGTATAGAGGTCACCAAGATCGAAATTCTGTTCCGATTCAGTGGTTCGACCCATACTCAGTTTTTTCTCCGGATCAGTGAACATACCCCTTTGGCAATACTGGCAAAATTTCGAACGGGCCGCGGGATGGCTATAGGGCAAAATTGTGGATCCGATTATTTCGTAGGGTCATAAAATATTGTATAGAGGTCACCAAGACCGAATTTCTGATCCGATTCAGTGGTTCAACACATACTCAGTTTTTTCTCCGGATCAGTGAACATACCCATTTTGCAATACTGGCAAAATTTCGAACGGCCCGCGGTGTGGCAATAGGGCATAATTATGTATACGATTCTTTCGTAGGATCATATAATATTGTATCGAGGTCATCAAGACCGAATTTCTGATCCGATTCAGTGGTTCGACCCATACTCAGTTTTTTCTCCGGATCAGTGAACATACCCCTTTGGCAATACTGACAAATTTTTGAACAGTCCGCGGGGTGGCTATAGGGCATAATTATGGATACGATTCTCTCGTAGGATCATAAAATAATGTATAGAGGTCACCAAGACCGAATTTCTGATCCGATTCAGTGGTTCAACCCATACTCAGTTTTTTCTCCGAATCAATGAACATACCCCTTTGGCAATACTGGCAAAATTTCGAACGGGCCGCGGGGTGGCTATAGGGCATAATTGTATATCCGATTCTTTCGTAGGATTATAAAATATTGTATAGAGGTCACCAAGACCGAATTTCTGATCCGATTCAGTGGTTCGACCCATAATCATTTTTTCCTCCGGATCAGTGAACATACCCCTTTGGCAGTAATGGGAAAATTTCGAACGGGCCGCAGGGTGGCTATAGGGCATAATTATGGATACGATTCTTTCGTAGGATCATAAAATATTGTATAGAGGTCACCAAGACCGAATTTCTGATCCGATTCAGTGGTTCGACCCATACTCAGTTTTTTCTCCGAATCAGTGAACATACCCCTTTGGCAATACTGGCAAAATTTCGAACGGGCCGCGGGGTGGCTATAGGGCATAAATGTATATCCGATTCTTTCTTAGGATTATAAAATATTGTATAGAGGTCACCAAGACCGAATTTCTGATCCGATTCAGTGGTTCGACCCATAATCATTTTTTCCTCCGGATCAGTGAACATACCCCTTTGGCAGTACTGGGAAAATTTCGAACGGGCCGCAGGGTGGCTATAGGGCATAATTATGGATACGATTCTTTCGTAGGATCATAAAATATTGTATAGAGGTCACCAAGACCGAATTTCTGATCCGATTCAGTGGTTCGACCCATAATCATTTTTTCCTCCGGATCAGTGAACATACCCCTTTGGCAGTACTGGGAAAATTTCGAACGGGCCGCAGGGTGGCTATCGGGCATAATTATGGATATGATTCTTTCGTAGGATCATAAAATATTGTATAGAGGTCACCAAGACCGAATTTCTGATCCGATTCACTGGTTCGACCCATACTCAGTTTTTTCTCCGGGTCAGTGAACATACCCCTTTGGCAATACTGGCTAAATTTCGAACAGGCCGCGGGGTGGCTATAGGGCATAATTATGGATATGATTCTCTCTTAGGATCATAAAATAATGTATAGAGGTCACCAAGACCGAATTTCTGATCCGATTCAGTGGTTCGACCATACTTAGTTTTTTCTCCGGATCAGTGAACATACCCCTTTGGCAATACTGGCAAAATTTCGAACGGGCCGCTGGGTGGCTATAGGGCATAATTATGGATACGATTCTTTCGTAGGATCATAAAATATTGTATAGAGGTCACCAGGACCGAATTTCTGATCCGATTCAATGGTTCGACCCATACTGAGTTTTTTCTCCGGATCAGTGAACATACCCCTTTGGTAGTACTGGCAAAATTTCGAACGGGCCGCGGGAAGGCTATAGGGCATAATTATGGATACGATTCTCTCGTAGGATCATAAAATAATGTATAGAGGTCACCAAGACCGAATTTCTGATCCGATTCAGTGGTTCGACCCATACTCAGTTTTTTCTCCGGATCAGTGAACATACCCATTTTGCGATAGTGGCAAAATTTCGAACGGCCCGCGGGGTGGAATAGGGCATAATTATGTATACGATTCTTTCGTAGGATCATAAAATATTGTATAGAGGTCACCAAGACCGAATTTCTGATCCGATTCATTGGTTCGACCCATACTCAGTTTTTTCTCCGAATCAGTGAACATACCCCTTTGGCAATACTAGCAAAATTTCGAACGGCCCGAGGGGTGGCTATAGGGCATAATTATGGATTCGATTCTTTCGTAGGATCATAAAATATTGTATAGAGGTCACCAAGACCGAATTTCTGATTCGATTCAATGGTTCGACCCATACTCAGTTTTTTCTCCGAATCAGTGAACATACCCCTTTGGCAGTACTGGCAAAATTTCGAACGGGCCGCGGGGTGGCTATAGGGCACAATTGTGGATCCGAATCTTTCGTAGGATCATAAAATATTGTATAGAGGTCACCAGGACCGAATTTCTGATCCGATTCAATGGTTCGACCCATACTGAGTTTTTTCTCCGGATCAGTGAACATACCCCTTTGGTAGTACTGGCAAAATTTCGAACGGGCCGCGGGAAGGCTATAGGGCATAATTATGGATACGATTCTCTCGTAGGATCATAAAATAATGTATAGAGGTCACCAAGACCGAATTTCTGATTCGATTCAATGGTTCGACCCATACTCAGTTTTTTCTCCGGATCAGTGAACATACCCTTTTTGCAATATTGGCAAAATTTCGAACGGCCCGAGGGGTGGCAATAGGGCATAATTATGTATACAATTCTTTCGTAGGATCATAAAATATTGTATAGAGGTCACCAAGACCGAATTTCTGATCCGATTCAGTGGTTCGACCCATACTCAGTTTTTTCTCCGGATCAGTGAACATACCCCTTTGGCAATACTGACAAAATTTTGAACAGGCCGCGGGGTGGCTATAGGGCATAATTATGGATACGATTCTCTTGTAGGATCATAAAATAATGTATAGAGGTCACCAAGACCGAATTTCTGATCCGATTTAGTGGTTCGACCCATACTCAGTTTTTTCTCAGAATCAGTGAACATAACCCTTTGGCAATACTGGCGAAATTTCGAACGGGCCGCGGGGTGGCCATAGTGCATAATTGTATATCTGATTCTTTCGTAGGATTATAAATATTGTATAGAGGTCACCAAGACCGAATTTCTGATCCGATTCAGTGGTTCGACCCATACTCAGTTTTTTCTCCGGATCAGTGAACATACCCCCTTGGCAATACTGCAAAATTTCGAACGGGCCGCGGCGTGGCTTTAGGGCATAATTGTGGATACGATTCTTTCTTAGGATCATAAAATATTGTATGAAGGTCACCAAGACCGAATTTCTGATCCGATTCAGTGGTTCGACCCATACTCAGTTTTTTCTCCGGATCAGTGAACATACCGCTTTGGCAATACTGGCAAAATTTCGAACGGCTCGCGGGGTGGCTATAGGGCATAATTATGGATACGATTCTTTCGTAGGATTATAAAATATTGTATAGAGGTCACCAAGACCGAATTTCTGATCCGATTCAGTGGTTCGACCCATACTCAGTTTTTTCTCCGGATCAGTGAACATACCCCTTTGGAATACTGGCAAAATTTCGAACGGACCGCGGGGTGACTATAGGGCATAATTATGGATACGATTCTTTCGTAGGATCATAAAATATTGTATAGAGGTCACCAAGACCGAATTTCTGATCCGATTCAGTGGTTCGACCCAAACTCAGTTTTTTCTCCGGGTCAGTGAACATACCCCTTTGGCAATACTGACAAAATTTCGAACAGGCCGCGGGGTGGCTATAGGGCATAATTATGGATACGATTCTCTCGTAGGATCATAAAATAATGTATAGAGGTCACCAAGACCGAATTTCTGATCCGATTCAGTGGTTCAACCCATACTCAGTTTTTTCTCCGAATCAATGAACATACCCCTTTGGCAATACTGGCAAAATTTCGAACGGGCCGCGGGGTGGCTATAGGGCATAATTATGGATACGATTCTTTCGTAGGATCATAAAATATTGTATACAGGTCACCAAGACCGAATTTCTGATCCGATTCAGTGATTCGACCCATACTCAGTTTTTTCTCCGGATCAGTGAACATACCCATTTGGCAATACTGACAAAATTTCGAACCGGCCGCGGGGTGGCTATAGGGCATAATTATGGATACGATTCTCTCGTAGGATCATAAAATAATGTATAGAGGTTACCAAGACCGAATTTCTGATCCGATTCGGTGGTTCGACCCATACTCAGTTTTTTCTCCGGATCAGTGAACATACCCCTTTGGCAATACTGGCAAAATTTCGAACGGCCCGCGGGGTGGCTATATTGCATAATTATGGATACGATTCTTTCGTAGGATCATAAAATATTGTATAGAGGTCACCAAGATCGAAATTCTGTTCCGATTCAGTGGTTCGACCCATACTCAGTTTTTTCTCCGGATCAATGAACATACCCCTTTGGCAATACTGGCAAAATTTTGAACGGGCCGCGGGATGGCTATAGGGCAAAATTGTGGATACGATTCTCTCGTAGGATCATAAAATAATGTATAGAGGTCACCAAGACCGAATTTCTGATCCGATTCGGTGGTTCGACCCACACTCAGTTTTTTCTCCGGATCAGTGAACATACCCATTTTGCAATACTGGCAAAATTTCGAACGGCCCGCGGTGTGGCAATAGGGCATAATTATGTATACGATTCTTTCGTAGGATCATATAATATTGTATAGAGGTCATCAAGACCGAATTTCTGATCCGATTCAGTGGTTCGACCCATACTCAGTTTTTTCTCCGGATCAGTGAACATACCCCTTTGGCAATACTGACAAATTTTTGAACAGTCCGCGGGGTGGCTATAGGGCATAATTATGGATACGATTCTCTCGTAGGATCATAAAATAATGTATAGAGGTCACCAAGACCGAATTTCTGATCCGATTCAGTGGTTCAACCCATACTCAGTTTTTTCTCCGAATCAATGAACATACCCCTTTGGCAATACTGGCAAAATTTCGAACGGGCCGCGGGGTGGCTATAGGGCATAATTGTATATCCGATTCTTTCGTAGGATTATAAAATATTGTATAGAGGTCACCAAGACCGAATTTCTGATCCGATTCAGTGGTTCGACCCATAATCATTTTTTCCTCCGGATCAGTGAACATACCCCTTTGGCAGTACTGGGAAAATTTCGAACGGGCCGCAGGGTGGCTATAGGGCATAATTATGGATACGATTCTTTCGTAGGATCATAAAATATTGTATAGAGGTCACCAAGACCGAATTTCTGATCCGATTCAGTGGTTCGACCCATACTCAGTTTTTTCTCCGGATCAGTGAACATACCCCTTTGGAATACTGGCAAAATTTCGAACGGACCGCGGGGTGACTATAGGGCATAATTATGGATACGATTCTTTCGTAGGATCATAAAATATTGTATAGAGGTCACCAAGACCGAATTTCTGATCCGATTCAGTGGTTCGACCCAAACTCAGTTTTTTCTCCGGGTCAGTGAACATACCCCTTTGGCAATACTGACAAAATTTCGAACAGGCCGCGGGGTGGCTATATGGCATAATTATGGATACGATTCTCTCGTACGATCATAAAATAATGTATAGAGGTCACCAAGACCGAATTTCTGATCCGATTCAGTGGTTCGACCCATACTCAGTTTTTTCTCCGGATCAGTGAACATACCCCTTTGGAATACTGGCAAAATTTCGAACGGACCGCGGGGTGGCTATAGGGCATAATTATGGATACGATTCTTTCGTAGGATCATAAAATATTGTATACAGGTCACCAAGACCGAATTTTTGATCCGATTCAGTGATTCGACCCATACTCAGTTTTTTCTCCGGATCAGTGAACATACCCATTTGGCAATACTGACAAAATTTCGAACCGGCCGCGGGGTGGCTATAGGGCATAATTATGGATACGATTCTCTCGTAGGATCATAAAATAATGTATAGAGGTTACCAAGACCGAATTTCTGATCCGATTCGGTGGTTCGACCCATACTCAGTTTTTTCTCCGGATCAGTGAACATACCCCTTTGGCAATACTGCAAAATTTCGAACGGCCCGCGGGGTGGCTATATTGCATAATTATGGATACGATTCTTTCGTAGGATCATAAAATATTGTATAGAGGTCACCAAGATCGAAATTCTGTTCCGATTCAGTGGTTCGACCCATACTCAGTTTTTTCTCCGGATCAATGAACATACCCCTTTGGCAATACTGGCAAAATTTTGAACGGGCCGCGGGATGGCTATAGGGCAAAATTGTGGATACGATTCTCTCGTAGGATCATAAAATAATGTATAGAGGTCACCAAGACCGAATTTCTGATCCGATTCGGTGGTTCGACCCATACTCAGTTTTTTCTCCGGATCAGTGAACATACCCATTTTGCAATACTGGCAAAATTTCGAACGGCCCGCGGTGTGGCAATAGGGCATAATTATGTATACGATTCTTTCGTAGGATCATATAATATTGTATAGAGGTCATCAAGACCGAATTTCTGATCCGATTCAGTGGTTCGACCCATACTCAGTTTTTTCTCCGGATCAGTGAACATACCCCTTTGGCAATACTGACAAATTTTTGAACAGTACGCGGGGTGGCTATAGGGCATAATTATGGATACGATTCTCTCGTAGGATCATAAAATAATGTATAGAGGTCACCAAGACCGAATTTCTGATCCGATTCAGTGGTTCAACCCATACTCAGTTTTTTCTCCGAATCAATGAACATACCCCTTTGGCAATACTGGCAAAATTTCGAACGGGCCGCGGGGTGGCTATAGGGCATAATTGTATATCCGATTCTTTCGTAGGATTATAAAATATTGTATAGAGGTCACCAAGACCGAATTTCTGATCCGATTCAGTGGTTCGACCCATAATCATTTTTTCCTCCGGATCAGTGAACATACCCCTTTGGCAGTACAGGGAAAATTTCGAACGGGCCGCAGGGTGGCTATAGGGCATAATTATGGATACGATTCTTTCGTAGGATCATAAAATATTGTATAGAGGTCACCAAGACCGAATTTCTGATCCGATTCAGTGGTTCGACCCATACTCAGTTTTTTCTCCGAATCAGTGAACATACCCCTTTGGCAATACTGGCAAAATTTCGAACGGGCCGCGGGGTGGCTATAGGGCATATATGTATATCCGATTCTTTCGTAGGATTATAAAATATTGTATAGAGGTCACCAAGACCGAATTTCTGATCCGATTCAGTGGTTCGACCCATAATCATTTTTTCCTCCGGATCAGTGAACATACCCCTTTGGCAGTACTGGGAAAATTTCGAACGGGCAAAGGGTGGCTATAGGGCATAATTATGGATACGATTCTTTCGTAGGATCATAAAATATTGTATAGAGGTCACCAAGACCGAATTTCTGATCCGATTCAGTGGTTCGACCCATAATCATTTTTTCCTCCGGATCAGTGAACATACCCCTTTGGCAGTACTGGGAAAATTTCGAACGGGCCGCAGGGTGGCAATAGGGCATAATTATGGATACGATTCTTTCGTAGGATCATAAAATATTGTATAGAGGTCACCAAGACCGAATTTCTGATCCGATTCACTGGTTCGACCCATACTCAGTTTTTTCTCCGGGTCAGTGAACATACCCCTTTGGCAATACTGGCTAAATTTCGAACAGGCCGCGGGGTGGCTATAGGGCATAATTATGGATACGATTCTCTCTTAGGATCATAAAATAATGTATAGAGGTCACCAAGACCGAATTTCTGATCCGATTCAGTGGTTCGACCCATACTCAGTTTTTTCTCCGGATCAGTGAACATACCGCTTTGGCAATACTGGCAAAATTTCGAACGGCCCGCGGGGTGGCTATAGGGCATAATTATGGATACGATTCTTTCGTAGGATTATAAAATATTGTATAGTGGTCACCAAGACCGAATTTCTGATCCGATTCAGTGGTTCGACCCATACTCAGTTTTTTCTCCGGATCAGTGAACATACCCCTTTGGAATACTGGCAAAATTTCGAACGGACCGCGGGGTGACTATAGGGCATAATTATGGATACGATTCTTTCGTAGGATCATAAAATATTGTATAGAGGTCACCAAGACCGAATTTCTGATCCGATTCAGTGGTTCGACCCAAACTCAGTTTTTTCTCTGGGTCAGTGAACATACCCCTTTGGCAATACTGACAAAATTTCGAACAGGCCGCGGGGTGGCTATATGGCATAATTATGGATACGATTCTCTCGTACGATCATAAAATAATGTATAGAGGTCACCAAGACCGAATTTCTGATCCGATTCAGTAGTTCGACCCATACTCAGTTTTTTCTCCGGATCAGTGAACATACCCCTTTGGAATACTGGCAAAATTTCGAACGGACCGCGGGGTGGCTATAGGGCATAATTATGGATACGATTCTTTCGTAGGATCATAAAATATTGTATAGAGGTCACCAAGACCGAATTTCTGATCCGATTCAGTGGTTCGACCCATACTCAGTTTTTTCTCCGGATCAGTGAACATACCCATTTGGCAATACTGACAAAATTTCGAACCGGCCGCGGGGTGGCTATAGGGCATAATTATGGATACGATTCTCTCGTAGGATCATAAAATAATGTATTGAGGTCACCAAGACCGAATTTCTGATCCGATTCGGTGGTTCGACCCATACTCAGTTTTTTCTCCGGATCAGTTAACATACCCCTTTGGCAATACTGGCAAAATTTCGAACGGCCCGCGGGGTGGCTATATTGCATAATTATGGATACGATTCTTTCGTAGGATCATAAAATATTGTATAGAGGTCACCAAGATCGAAATTCTGTTCCGATTCAGTGGTTCGGCCCATACTCAGTTTTTTCTCCGGATCAATGAACATACCCCTTTGGCAATACTGGCAAAATTTCGAACGGGCCGCGGGATGGCTATAGGGCAAAATTGTGGATCCGATTATTTCGTAGGGTCATAAAATATTGTATAGAGGTCACCAAGACCGAATTTCTGATCCGATTCAGTGGTTCGACACATACTCAGTTTTTTCTCCGGATCAGTGAACATACCCATTTTGCAATACTGGCAAAATTTCGAACGGCCCGCGGTGTGGCAATAGGGCATAATTATGTATACGATTCTTTCGTAGGATCATATAATATTGTATAGAGGTCATCAAGACCGAATTTCTGATCCGATTCAGCGGTTCGACCCATACTCAGTTTTTTCTCCGGATCAGTGAACATACCCCTTTGGCAATACTGACAAATTTTTGAACAGTCCGAGGGGTGGCTATAGGGCATAATTATGGATACGATTCTCTCGTAGGATCATAAAATAATGTATAGAGGTCACCAAGACCGAATTTCTGATCCGATTCAGTGGTTCAACCCATACTCAGTTTTTTCTCCGAATCAATTAACATACCCCTTTGGCAATACTGGCAAAATTTCGAACGGGCCGCGGGGTGTATATCCGATTCTTTCGTAGGATTATAAAATATTGTATAGAGGTCACCAAGACCGAATTTCTGATCCGATTCAGTGGTTCGACCCATAATCATTTTTTCCTCCGGATCAGTGAACATACCCCTTTGGCAGTACTGGGAAAATTTCGAACGGGCCGCAGGGTGGCAATAGGGCATAATTATGGATACGATTCTTTCGTAGGATCATAAAATATTGTATAGAGGTCACCAAGACCGAATTTCTGATCCGATTCACTGGTTCGACCCATACTCAGTTTTTTCTCCGGGTCAGTGAACATACCCCTTTGGCAATACTGGCTAAATTTCGAACAGGCCGCGGGGTGGCTATAGGGCATAATTATGGATACGATTCTCTCTTAGGATCATAAAATAATGTATAGAGGTCACCAAGACCGAATTTCTGATCCGATTCAGTGGTTCGACCCATACTCAGTTTTTTCTCCGGATCAGTGAACATACCCCTTTGGCAATACTGGCAAAATTTCGAACGGGCCGCTGGGTGGCTATAGGGCATAATTATGGATACGATTCTTTCGTAGGATCATAAAATATTGTATAGAGGTCACCAGGACCGAATTTCTGATCCGATTCAATGGTTCGACCCATACTGAGTTTTTTCTCCGGATCAGTGAACATACCCCTTTGGCAGTACTGGCAAAATTTCGAACGGGCCGCGGGAAGGCTATAGGGCATAATTATGGATACGATTCTCTCGTAGGATCATAAAATAATGTATAGAGGTCACCAAGACCGAATTTCTGATCCGATTCAGTGGTTCGACCCATACTCAGTTTTTTCTCCGGATCAGTGAACATACCCATTTTGCGATAGTGGCAAAATTTCGAACGGCCCGCGGGGTGGAATAGGGCATAATTATGTATACGATTCTTTCGTAGGATCATAAAATATTGTATAGAGGTCACCAAGACCGAATTTCTGATCCGATTCATTGGTTCGACCCATACTCAGTTTTTTCTCCGGATCAGTGAACATACCCCTTTGGCAATACTAGCAAAATTTCGAACGGCCCGAGGGGTGGCTATAGGGCATAATTATGGATTCGATTCTTTCGTAGGATCATAAAATATTGTTTAGAGGTCACCAAGACCGAATTTCTGATTCGATTCAATGGTTCGACCCATACTCAGTTTTTTCTCCGGATCAGTGAACATACCCCTTTGGCAGTACTGGCAAAATTTCGAACGGGCCGCGGGGTGGCTATAGGGCACAATTGTGGATCCGAATCTTTCGTAGGATCATAAAATATTACACCAAGACCGAATTTCTGATCCGATTCAGTGGTTCGACCCATACTCAGTTTTTTCTCCGGATCAGTGAACATACCCCTTTGGCAATACTGGCAAAATTTCGAACAGGCCGCTGGGTGGCTATAGGGCATAATTATGGATACGATTCTTTCGTAGGATCATAAAATATTGTATAGAGGTCACCAGGACCGAATTTCTGATCCGATTCAATGGTTCGACCCATACTGAGTTTTTTCTCCGGATCAGTGAACATACCCCTTTGGCAGTACTGGCAAAATTTCGAACGGGCCGCGGGAAGGCTATAGGGCATAATTATGGATACGATTCTCTCGTAGGATCATAAAATAATGTATAGAGGTCACCAAGACCGAATTTCTGATCCGATTCAGTGGTTCGACCCATACTCAGTTTTTTCTCCGGATCAGTGAACATACCCATTTTGCGATAGTGGCAAAATTTCGAACGGCCCGCGGGGTGGAATAGGGCATAATTATGTATACGATTCTTTCGTAGGATCATAAAATATTGTATAGAGGTCACCAAGACCGAATTTCTGATCCGATTCATTGGTTCGACCCATACTCAGTTTTTTCTCCGGATCAGTGAACATACCCCTTTGGCAATACTAGCAAAATTTCGAACGGCCCGAGGGGTGGCTATAGGGCATAATTATGGATTCGATTCTTTCGTAGGATCATAAAATATTGTTTAGAGGTCACCAAGACCGAATTTCTGATTCGATTCAATGGTTCGACCCATACTCAGTTTTTTCTCCGGATCAGTGAACATACCCCTTTGGCAGTACTGGCAAAATTTCGAACGAGCCGCGGGGTGGCTATAGGGCACAATTGTGGATCCGAATCTTTCGTAGGATCATAAAATATTACACCAAGACCGAATTTCTGATCCGATTCAGTGGTTCGACCCATACTCAGTTTTTTCTCCGGATCAGTGAACATACCCATTTTGCAATATTGGCAAAATTTCGAACGGCCCGCGGGGTGGCAATAGGGCATAATTATGTATACGATTCTTTCGTAGGATCATAAAATATTGTATAGAGGTCACCAAGACCGAATTTCTGATTCGATTCAGTGGTTCGACCCATACTCAGTTTTTTCTCCGGATCAGTGAACATACCCCTTTGGCAATACTGACAAAATTTTGAACAGGCCGCGGGGTGGCTATTGGGCATAATTAAGGATACGATTCTCTTGTAGGATCATAAAATAATGTATAGAGGTCACCAAGACCGAATTTCTGATCCGATTCAATGGTTCGACCCATACTGAGTTTTTTCTCCGGATCAGTGAACATACCCCTTTGGCAGTACTGGTAAAATTTCGAACGGGCCGCGGGAAGGCTATAGGGCATAATTATGGATACGATTCTCTCGTAGGATCATAAAATAATGTATAGAGGTCACCAAGACCGAATTTCCGATCCGATTCAGTGGTTCGACCCATACTCAGTTTTTTCTCCGGATCAGTGAACATACCCATTTTGCGATAGTGGCAAAATTTCGAACGGCCCGCGGGGTGGAATAGGGCATAATTATGTATACGATTCTTTCGTAGGATCATAAAATATTGTATAGAGGTCACCAAGACCGAATTTCTGATCCGATTCATTGGTTCGACCCATACTCAGTTTTTTCTCCGGATCAGTGAACATACCCCTTTGGCAATACTAGCAAAATTTCGAACGGCCCGAGGGGTGGCTATAGGGCATAATTATGGATTCGATTCTTTCGTAGGATCATAAAATATTGTTTAGAGGTCACCAAGACCGAATTTCTGATTAGATTCAATGGTTCGACCCATACTCAGTTTTTTCTCCGGATCAGTGAACATACCCCTTTGGCAGTACTGGCAAAATTTCGAACGGGCCGCGGGGTGGCTATAGGGCACAATTGTGGATCCGAATCTTTCGTAGGATCATAAAATATTACACCAAGACCGAATTTCTGATCCGATTCAGTGGTTCGACCCATACTCAGTTTTTTCTCCGGATCAGTGAACATACCCATTTTGCAATATTGGCAAAATTTCGAACGGCCCGCGGGGTGGCAATAGGGCATAATTATGTATACGATTCTTTCGTAGGATCATAAAATATTGTATAGAGGTCACCAAGACCGAATTTCTGATTCGATTCAGTGGTTCGACCCATACTCAGTTTTTTCTCCGGATCAGTCAACATACCCCTTTGGCAATACTGACAAAATTTTGAACAGGCCGCGGGGTGGCTATTGGGCATAATTAAGGATACGATTCTCTTGTAGGATCATAAAATAATGTATAGAGGTCACCAAGACCGAATTTCTGATCCGATTCAATGGTTCGACCCATACTGAGTTTTTTCTCCGGATCAGTGAACATACCCCTTTGGCAGTACTGGTAAAATTTCGAACGGGCCGCGGGAAGGCTATAGGGCATAATTATGGATACGATTCTCTCGTAGGATCATAAAATAATGTATAGAGGTCACCAAGACCGAATTTCCGATCCGATTCAGTGGTTCGACCCATACTCAGTTTTTTCTCCGGATCAGTGAACATACCCATTTTGCAATACTGGCAAAATTTCGAACGGCCCGCGGTGTGGCAATAGGGCATAATTATGTATACGATTCTTTCGTAGGATCATATAATATTGTATAGAGGTCATCAAGACCGAATTTCTGATCCGATTCAGTGGTTCGACCCATACTCAGTTTTTTCTCCGGATCAGTGAACATACCCCTTTGGCAATACTGACAAATTTTTGAACAGTCCGAGGGGTGGCTATAGGGCATAATTATGGATACGATTCTCTCGTAGGATCATAAAATAATGTATAGAGGTCACCAAGACCGAATTTCTGATCCGATTCAGTGGTTCAACCCATACTCAGTTTTTTCTCCGAATCAATGAACATACCCCTTTGGCAATACTGGCAAAATTTCGAACGGGCCGCGGGGTGTATATCCGATTCTTTCGTAGGATTATAAAATATTGTATAGAGGTCACCAAGACCGAATTTCTGATCCGATTCAGTGGTTCGACCCATAATCATTTTTTCCTCCGGATCAGTGAACATACCCCTTTGGCAGTACTGGGAAAATTTCGAACGGGCCGCAGGGTGGCAATAGGGCATAATTATGGATACGATTCTCTCGTAGGATCATAAAATAATGTATAGAGGTCACCAAGACCGAATTTCTGATCCGATTCAGTGGTTCGACCCATACTCAGTTTTTTCTCCGGATCAGTGAACATACCCATTTTGCAATATTGGCAAAATTTCGAACGGCCCGCGGGGTGGCAATAGGGCATAATTATGTATACGATTCTTTCGTAGGATCATAAAATATTGTATAGAGGTCACCAAGACCGAATTTCTGATTCGATTCAGTGGTTCGACCCATACTCAGTTTTTTCTCCGGATCAGTGAACATACCCCTTTGGCAATACTGACAAAATTTTGAACAGGCCGCGGGGTGGCTATTGGGCATAATTAAGGATACGATTCTCTTGTAGGATCATAAAATAATGTATAGAGGTCACCAAGACCGAATTTCTGATCCGATTCAATGGTTCGACCCATACTGAGTTTTTTCTCCGGATCAGTGAACATACCCCTTTGGCAGTACTGGTAAAATTTCGAACGGGCCGCGGGAAGGCTATAGGGCATAATTATGGATACGATTCTCTCGTAGGATCATAAAATAATGTATAGAGGTCACCAAGACCGAATTTCCGATCCGATTCAGTGGTTCGACCCATACTCAGTTTTTTCTCCGGATCAGTGAACATACCCATTTTGCGATAGTGGCAAAATTTCGAACGGCCCGCGGGGTGGAATAGGGCATAATTATGTATACGATTCTTTCGTAGGATCATAAAATATTGTATAGAGGTCACCAAGACCGAATTTCTGATCCGATTCATTGGTTCGACCCATACTCAGTTTTTTCTCCGGATCAGTGAACATACCCCTTTGGCAATACTAGCAAAATTTCGAACGGCCCGAGGGGTGGCTATAGGGCATAATTATGGATTCGATTCTTTCGTAGGATCATAAAATATTGTTTAGAGGTCACCAAGACCGAATTTCTGATTAGATTCAATGGTTCGACCCATACTCAGTTTTTTCTCCGGATCAATGAACATACCCCTTTGGCAGTACTGGCAAAATTTCGAACGGGCCGCGGGGTGGCTATAGGGCACAATTGTGGATCCGAATCTTTCGTAGGATCATAAAATATTACACCAAGACCGAATTTCTGATCCGATTCAGTGGTTCGACCCATACTCAGTTTTTTCTCCGGATCAGTGAACATACCCATTTTGCAATATTGGCAAAATTTCGAACGGCCCGCGGGGTGGCAATAGGGCATAATTATGTATACGATTCTTTCGTAGGATCATAAAATATTGTATAGAGGTCACCAAGACCGAATTTCTGATTCGATTCAGTGGTTCGACCCATACTCAGTTTTTTCTCCGGATCAGTGAACATACCCCTTTGGCAATACTGACAAAATTTTGAACAGGCCGCGGGGTGGCTATTGGGCATAATTAAGGATACGATTCTCTTGTAGGATCATAAAATAATGTATAGAGGTCACCAAGACCGAATTTCTGATCCGATTCAATGGTTCGACCCATACTGAGTTTTTTCTCCGGATCAGTGAACATACCCCTTTGGCAGTACTGGTAAAATTTCGAACGGGCCGCGGGAAGGCTATAGGGCATAATTATGGATACGATTCTCTCGTAGGATCATAAAATAATGTATAGAGGTCACCAAGACCGAATTTCCGATCCGATTCAGTGGTTCGACCCATACTCAGTTTTTTCTCCGGATCAGTGAACATACCCATTTTGCAATACTGGCAAAATTTCGAACGGCCCGCGGTGTGGCAATAGGGCATAATTATGTATACGATTCTTTCGTAGGATCATATAATATTGTATAGAGGTCATCAAGACCGAATTTCTGATCCGATTCAGTGGTTCGACCCATACTCAGTTTTTTCTCCGGATCAGTGAACATACCCCTTTGGCAATACTGACAAATTTTTGAACAGTCCGAGGGGTGGCTATAGGGCATAATTATGGATACGATTCTCTCGTAGGATCATAAAATAATGTATAGAGGTCACCAAGACCGAATTTCTGATCCGATTCAGTGGTTCAACCCATACTCAGTTTTTTCTCCGAATCAATGAACATACCCCTTTGGCAATACTGGCAAAATTTCGAACGGGCCGCGGGGTGTATATCCGATTCTTTCGTAGGATTATAAAATATTGTATAGAGGTCACCAAGACCGAATTTCTGATCCGATTCAGTGGTTCGACCCATAATCATTTTTTCCTCCGGATCAGTGAACATACCCCTTTGGCAGTACTGGGAAAATTTCGAACGGGCCGCAGGGTGGCAATAGGGCATAATTATGGATACGATTCTTTCGTAGGATCATAAAATATTGTATAGAGGTCACCAAGACCGAATTTCTGATCCGATTCACTGGTTCGACCCATACTCAGTTTTTTCTCCGGGTCAGTGAACATACCCCTTTGGCAATACTGGCTAAATTTCGAACAGGCCGCGGGGTGGCTATAGGGCATAATTATGGATACGATTCTCTCTTAGGATCATAAAATAATGTATAGAGGTCACCAAGACCGAATTTCTGATCCGATTCAGTGGTTCGACCCATACTCAGTTTTTTCTCCGGATCAGTGAACATACCCCTTTGGCAATACTGGCAAAATTTCGAACGGGCCGCTGGGTGGCTATAGGGCATAATTATGGATACGATTCTTTCGTAGGATCATAAAATATTGTATAGAGGTCACCAGGACCGAATTTCTGATCCGATTCAATGGTTCGACCCATACTGAGTTTTTTCTCCGGATCAGTGAACATACCCCTTTGGCAGTACTGGCAAAATTTCGAACGGGCCGCGGGAAGGCTATAGGGCATAATTATGGATACGATTCTCTCGTAGGATCATAAAATAATGTATAGAGGTCACCAAGACCGAATTTCCGATCCGATTCAGTGGTTCGACCCATACTCAGTTTTTTCTCCGGATCAGTGAACATACCCATTTTGCGATAGTGGCAAAATTTCGAACGGCCCGCGGGGTGGAAGAGGGCATAATTATGTATACGATTCTTTCGTAGGATCATAAAATATTGTATAGAGGTCACCAAGACCGAATTTCTGATCCGATTCATTGGTTCGACCCATACTCAGTTTTTTCTCCGGATCAGTGAACATACCCCTTTGGCAATACTAGCAAAATTTCGAACGGCCCGAGGGGTGGCTATAGGGCATAATTATGGATTCGATTCTTTCGTAGGATCATAAAATATTGTTTAGAGGTCACCAAGACCGAATTTCTGATTCGATTCAATGGTTCGACCCATACTCAGTTTTTTCTCCGGATCAGTGAACATACCCCTTTGGCAGTACTGGCAAAATTTCGAACGGGCCGCGGGGTGGCTATAGGGCACAATTGTGGATCCGAATCTTTCGTAGGATCATAAAATATTACACCAAGACCGAATTTCTGATCCGATTCAGTGGTTCGACCCATACTCAGTTTTTTCTCCGGATCAGTGAACATACCCATTTTGCAATATTGGCAAAATTTCGAACGGCCCGCGGGGTGGCAATAGGGCATAATTATGTATACGATTCTTTCGTAGGATCATAAAATATTGTATAGAGGTCACCAAGACCGAATTTCTGATTCGATTCAGTGGTTCGACCCATACTCAGTTTTTTCTCCGGATCAGTGAACATACCCCTTTGGCAATACTGACAAAATTTTGAACAGGCCGCGGGGTGGCTATTGGGCATAATTAAGGATACGATTCTCTTGTAGGATCATAAAATAATGTATAGAGGTCACCAAGACCGAATTTCTGATCCGATTCAATGGTTCGACCCATACTGAGTTTTTTCTCCGGATCAGTGAACATACCCCTTTGGCAGTACTGGTAAAATTTCGAACGGGCCGCGGGAAGGCTATAGGGCATAATTATGGATACGATTCTCTCGTAGGATCATAAAATAATGTATAGAGGTCACCAAGACCGAATTTCCGATCCGATTCAGTGGTTCGACCCATACTCAGTTTTTTCTCCGGATCAGTGAACATACCCATTTTGCGATAGTGGCAAAATTTCGAACGGCCCGCGGGGTGGAATAGGGCATAATTATGTATACGATTCTTTCGTAGGATCATAAAATATTGTATAGATGTCACCAAGACCGAATTTCTGATCCGATTCATTGGTTCGACCCATACTCAGTTTTTTCTCCGGATCAGTGAACATACCCCTTTGGCAATACTAGCAAAATTTCGAACGGCCCGAGGGGTGGCTATAGGGCATAATTATGGATTCGATTCTTTCGTAGGATCATAAAATATTGTTTAGAGGTCACCAAGACCGAATTTCTGATTCGATTCAATGGTTCGACCCATACTCAGTTTTTTCTCCGGATCAGTGAACATACCCCTTTGGCAGTACTGGCAAAATTTCGAACGGGCCGCGGGGTGGCTATAGGGCACAATTGTGGATCCGAATCTTTCGTAGGATTATAAAATATTACACCAAGACCGAATTTCTGATCCGATTCAGTGGTTCGACCCATACTCAGTTTTTTCTCCGGATCAGTGAACATACCCATTTTGCAATATTGGCAAAATTTCGAACGGCCCGCGGGGTGGCAATAGGGCATAATTATGTATACGATTCTTTCGTAGGATCATAAAATATTGTATAGAGGTCACCAAGACCGAATTTCTGATTCGATTCAGTGGTTCGACCCATACTCAGTTTTTTCTCCGGATCAGTGAACATACCCCTTTGGCAATACTGACAAAATTTTGAACAGGCCGCGGGGTGGCTATTGGGCATAATTAAGGATACGATTCTCTTGTAGGATCATAAAATAATGTATAGAGGTCACCAAGACCGAATTTCTGATCCGATTCAATGGTTCGACCCATACTGAGTTTTTTCTCCGGATCAGTGAACATACCCGTTTGGCAGTACTGGTAAAATTTCGAACGGGCCGCGGGAAGGCTATAGGGCATAATTATGGATACGATTCTCTCGTAGGATCATAAAATAATGTATAGAGGTCACCAAGACCGAATTTCCGATCCGATTCAGTGGTTCGACCCATACTCAGTTTTTTCTCCGGATCAGTGAACATACCCATTTTGCGATAGTGGCAAAATTTCGAACGGCCCGCGGGGTGGAATAGGGCATAATTATGTATACGATTCTTTCGTAGGATCATAAAATATTGTATAGAGGTCACCAAGACCGAATTTCTGATCCGATTCATTGGTTCGACCCATACTCAGTTTTTTCTCCGGATCAGTGAACATACCCCTTTGGCAATACTAGCAAAATTTCGAACGTCCCGAGGGGTGGCTATAGGGCATAATTATGGATTCGATTCTTTCGTAGGATCATAAAATATTGTTTAGAGGTCACCAAGACCGAATTTCTGATTAGATTCAATGGTTCGACCCATACTCAGTTTTTTCTCCGGATCAGTGAACATACCCCTTTGGCAGTACTGGCAAAATTTCGAACGGGCCGCGGGGTGGCTATAGGGCACAATTGTGGATCCGAATCTTTCGTAGGATCATAAAATATTACACCAAGACCGAATTTCTGATCCGATTCAGTGGTTCGACCCATACTCAGTTTTTTCTCCGGATCAGTGAACATACCCATTTTGCAATATTGGCAAAATTTCGAACGGCCCGCGGGGTGGCAATAGGGCATAATTATGTATACGATTCTTTCGTAGGATCATAAAATATTGTATAGAGGTCACCAAGACCGAATTTCTGATTCGATTCAGTGGTTCGACCCATACTCAGTTTTTTCTCCGGATCAGTGAACATACCCCTTTGGCAATACTGACAAAATTTTGAACAGGCCGCGGGGTGGCTATTGGGCATAATTAAGGATACGATTCTCTTGTAGGATCATAAAATAATGTATAGAGGTCACCAAGACCGAATTTCTGATCCGATTCAATGGTTCGACCCATACTGAGTTTTTTCTCCGGATCAGTGAACATACCCCTTTGGCAGTACTGGTAAAATTTCGAACGGGCCGCGGGAAGGCTATAGGGCATAATTATGGATACGATTCTCTCGTAGGATCATAAAATAATGTATAGAGGTCACCAAGACCGAATTTCCGATCCGATTCAGTGGTTCGACCCATACTCAGTTTTTTCTCCGGATCAGTGAACATACCCATTTTGCAATACTGGCAAAATTTCGAACGGCCCGCGGTGTGGCAATAGGGCATAATTATGTATACGATTCTTTCGTAGGATCATATAATATTGTATAGAGGTCATCAAGACCGAATTTCTGATCCGATTCAGTGGTTCGACCCATACTCAGTTTTTTCTCCGGATCAGTGAACATACCCCTTTGGCAATACTGACAAATTTTTGAACAGTCCGAGGGGTGGCTATAGGGCATAATTATGGATACGATTCTCTCGTAGGATCATAAAATAATGTATAGAGGTCACCAAGACCGAATTTCTGATCCGATTCAGTGGTTCAACCCATACTCAGTTTTTTCTCCGAATCAATGAACATACCCCTTTGGCAATACTGGCAAAATTTCGAACGGGCCGCGGGGTGTATATACGATTCTTTCGTAGGATTATAAAATATTGTATAGAGGTCACCAAGACCGAATTTCTGATCCGATTCAGTGGTTCGACCCATAATCATTTTTTCCTCCGGATCAGTGAACATACCCCTTTGGCAGTACTGGGAAAATTTCGAACGGGCCGCAGGGTGGCAATAGGGCATAATTATGGATACGATTCTTTCGTAGGATCATAAAATATTGTATAGAGGTCACCAAGACCGAATTTCTGATCCGATTCACTGGTTCGACCCATACTCAGTTTTTTCTCCGGGTCAGTGAACATACCCCTTTGGCAATACTGGCTAAATTTCGAACAGGCCGCGGGGTGGCTATAGGGCATAATTATGGATACGATTCTCTCTTAGGATCATAAAATAATGTATAGAGGTCACCAAGACCGAATTTCTGATCCGATTCAGTGGTTCGACCCATACTCAGTTTTTTCTCCGGATCAGTGAACATACCCCTTTGGCAATACTGGCAAAATTTCGAACGGGCCGCTGGGTGGCTATAGGGCATAATTATGGATACGATTCTTTCGTAGGATCATAAAATATTGTATAGAGGTCACCAGGACCGAATTTCTGATCCGATTCAATGGTTCGACCCATACTGAGTTTTTTCTCCGGATCAGTGAACATACCCCTTTGGCAGTACTGGCAAAATTTCGAACGGGCCGCGGGAAGGCTATAGGGCATAATTATGGATACGATTCTCTCGTAGGATCATAAAATAATGTATAGAGGTCACCAAGACCGAATTTCTGATCCGATTCAGTGGTTCGACCCATACTCAGTTTTTTCTCCGGATCAGTGAACATACCCATTTTGCGATAGTGGCAAAATTTCGAACGGCCCGCGGGGTGGAATAGGGCATAATTATGTATACGATTCTTTCGTAGGATCATAAAATATTGTATAGAGGTCACCAAGACCGAATTTCTGATCCGATTCATTGGTTCGACCCATACTCAGTTTTTTCTCCGGATCAGTGAACATACCAATTTGGCAATACTAGCAAAATTTCGAACGGCCCGAGGGGTGGCTATAGGGCATAATTATGGATTCGATTCTTTCGTAGGATCATAAAATATTGTTTAGAGGTCACCAAGACCGAATTTCTGATTCGATTCAATGGTTCGACCCATACTCAGTTTTTTCTCCGGATCAGTGAACATACCCCTTTGGCAGTACTGGCAAAATTTCGAACGGGCCGCGGGGTGGCTATAGGGCACAATTGTGGATCCGAATCTTTCGTAGGATCATAAAATATTACACCAAGACCGAATTTCTGATCCGATTCAGTGGTTCGACCCATACTCAGTTTTTTCTCCGGATCAGTGAACATACCCATTTTGCAATATTGGCAAAATTTCGAACGGCCCGCGGGGTGGCAATAGGGCATAATTATGTATACGATTCTTTCGTAGGATCATAAAATATTGTATAGAGGTCACCAAGACCGAATTTCTGATTCGATTCAGTGGTTCGACCCATACTCAGTTTTTTCTCCGGATCAGTGAACATACCCCTTTGGCAATACTGACAAAATTTTGAACAGGCCGCGGGGTGGCTATTGGGCATAATTAAGGATACGATTCTCTTGTAGGATCATAAAATAATGTATAGAGGTCACCAAGACCGAATTTCTGATCCGATTCAATGGTTCGACCCATACTGAGTTTTTTCTCCGGATCAGTGAACATACCCCTTTGGCAGTACTGGTAAAATTTCGAACGGGCCGCGGGAAGGCTATAGGGCATAATTATGGATACGATTCTCTCGTAGGATCATAAAATAATGTATAGAGGTCACCAAGACCGAATTTCCGATCCGATTCAGTGGTTCGACCCATACTCAGTTTTTTCTCCGGATCAGTGAACATACCCATTTTGCGATAGTGGCAAAATTTCGAACGGCCCGCGGGGTGGAATAGGGCATAATTATGTATACGATTCTTTCGTAGGATCATAAAATATTGTATAGAGGTCACCAAGACCGAATTTCTGATCCGATTCATTGGTTCGACCCATACTCAGTTTTTTCTCCGGATCAGTGAACATACCCCTTTGGCAGTACTGGCAAAATTTCGAACGGGCCGCGGGTTGCTATAGGGCACAATTGTGGATCCGAATCTTTCGTAGGATCATAAAATATTATATAGGGGTCACCAAGACCGAATTTCTGATCCGATTCAGTGGTTCGACCCATACTCAGTTTTTTCTCCGGATCAGTGAACATACCCATTTTGCAATATTGGCAAAATTTCGAACGGCCCGCGGGGTGGCAATAGGGCATAATTATGTATATGATTCTTTCGTAGGATCATAAAATATTGTATAGAGGTCACCAAGACCGAATTTCTGATCCGATTCAGTGGTTCGACCCATACTCAGTTTTTTCTCCGGATCAGTGAACATACCCCTTTGGCAATACTGACAAAATTTTGAACAGGCCGCGGGGTGGCTATAGGGCATAATTATGGATACGATTCTCTTGTAGGATCATAAAATAATGTATAGAGGTCACCAAGACCGAATTTCTGATCCGATTCAGTGGTTCGACCCATACTCAGTTTTTTCTCAGAATCAGTGAACATAACCCTTTGGCAATACTGGCGAAATTTCGAACGTGCCGCGGGGTGGCTATAGGGCATAATTGTATATCTGATTCTTTCGTAGGATTATAAATATTGTATAGCGGCCACCAAGACCGAATTTCTGATCCGATTCAGTGGTTCGACCCATACTCAGTTTTTTCTCCGGATCAGTGAACATACCCCCTTGGCAATACTGCAAAATTTCGAACGGGCCGCGGGGTGGCTTTAGGGCATAATTGTGGATACGATTCTTTCTTAGGATCATAAAATATTGTATGAAGGTCACCAACACCGAATTTCTGATCCGATTCAGTGGTTCGACCCATACTCAGTTTTTTCTCCGGATCAGTGAACATACCCCTTTGGCAATACTGGCAAAATTTCGAACGGCCCGCGGCGTGGCTATAGGGCATAATTATGGATACGATTCTTTCGTAGGATTATAAAATATTGTATAGAGGTCACCAAGACCGAATTTCTGATCCGATTCAGTGGTTCGACCCATACTCAGTTTTTTCTCCAGATCAGTTAACATACCGTTTTGGCAATACGGGCAAAATTTCTAACGGCCTGCGGGGTGGCAATTGGGTATAATTATAGATCCGATTCTTTCGTATGATCATAAAATATTGTATGGATATCATCAAGATCGAAAACTGATCCGATTCAGTGGTTCGACCCATACTCTGTTTTTTCTCCGGATCAGTGAACATAGCCCTTTGGCAATACTGGCAAAATTTCGAACGGCCCGCGGGGTGGCTATAGGGCATAATTGTGGATACGATTCTTTCGTAGGATTATAAAATATTGTATAGAGGTCACCAAGACCGAATTTCTGATCCGATTAAGTGGTTCAACCCATACTAAGTTATTTCTCCAGATCAGTTAACATACCCCTTTGCCAATACGGGCAAAATTTCTAACGGCCCGCTGGGTGGCTATAGGGCATAATTAAAGATCCGATTCTTTCGTATGATCATAAAATATTGTATGGATGTCATCAAGATCGAAAATCTGATCCGATTCAGTGGTTCGACCCATACTCAGTTTTTTCTCCGGATCAGTGAACATACCCCTTTGGCAATACTGGCAAAATTTCGAACGGGCCGCGGGGTGGCTATAGGGCATAATTGTGGATACGATTCTTTCGTAGGATTATAAAATATTGTATAGAGGTCACCAAGACCGAATTTCTGATCCGATTCAGTGGTTCGACCCATACTAAGTTATTTCTCCAGATCAGTTAACATACCCCTTTGCCAATACGGGCAAAATTTCTAACGGCCCGCGGGGTGGCAATTGGGTATAATTATAGATCCGATTCTTTCGTATGATCATAAAATATTGTATGGATATCATCAAGATCGAAAACTGATCCGATTCAGTGGTTCGACCCATACTCTGTTTTTTCTCCGGATCAGTGAACATAGCCCTTTGGCAATACTGGAAAAATTTCGAACGGCCCACGGGGTGGCTATAGGGCATAATTGTGGATACGATTCTTTCGTAGGATTATAAAATATTGTATAGAGGTCATCAAGACCGAATTTCTGATCCGATTCAGTGGTTCGACCCATACTAAGTTATTTCTCCAGATCAGTTAACATACCCCTTTGCCAATACGGGCAAAATTTCTAACGGCCCGCGGGGTGGCAATTGGGTATAATTATAGATCCGATTATTTCGTATGATCATAAAATATTGTATGGATATCATCAAGATCGAAAACTGATCCGATTCAGTGGTTCGACCCATACTCTGTTTTTTCTCCGGATCAGTGAACATAGCCCTTTGGCAATACTGGAAAAATTTCGAACGGCCCGCGGGGTGGCTATAGGGCATAATTGTGGATACGATTCTTTCGTAGGATTATAAAATATTGTATAGAGGTCACCAAGACCGAATTTCTGATCCGATTCAGTGGTTCGAACCATACTATGTTATTTCTCCTGATCAGTTAACATACCCCTTTGCCAATACGGGCAAAATTTCTAACGGCCCGCTGGGTGGCTATAGGGCATAATTAAAGATCCGATTCTTTCGTATGATCATAAAATATTGTATGGATGTCATCAAGATCGAAAATCTGATCCGATTCAGTGGTTCGACCCATACTCAGTTTTTTCTCCGGATCAGTGAACATACCCCTTTGTCAATACTGGCAAAATTGGAACGGGCTGCGGGGTGGCTATAGGGCATAATTGTGGATCCGATTCTTTCGTAGGATCATAAAATATTGTATAGAGGTCACCAAGACCGAAATTCTGATCCGATTCAGTGGTTCGACCCATACTCAGTTTTTTCTCTGGATCAGTGAACATACCCGTTTGGCAGTACTGGCAAAATTTCGAACGGGCCGCGGGGTGGCTATAGGGCATAATTGTGGATCCGATTCTTTTTTAGGATCATAAAATATTGTATAGAGGTCACCAAGACCGAATTTCCGATACGATTCAGTGGTTCGACCCATACTCAGTTTTTTCTCCGGATCAGTGAACATACCCATTTTGCAATACTGGCAAAATTTCGAACGGCCTGCGGGGTGGCAATAGGGCATAATTATGTATACGATTCTTTCGTAGTATCATAAAATATTGTATAGAGGTCACCAAGACCGAATTTTTGATCCGATTCAGTGGTTCGACCCATACTCAGTTTTTTCTCCGGATCTGTGAACATACCCCTTTGGCAATACTGACAAAATTTTGAATAGGCCGCGGGGTGGCTATTGGGCATAATTATGGATACGATTCTCTCGTAGGATCATAAAATAATGTATAGATGTCACCAAGACCGAATTTCTGATCTGATTCAGTGGTTCGACCCATACTCTGTTTTTTCTCCGAATCAGTGAACATACCCCTTTGGCAATACTGGCAAAATTTAGAACGGGCCGCGGGGTGGCTATAGGGCATAATTGTGGATCCGATTCTTTCGTAGGATTATAAAATATTATATAGAGGTCACCAAGACCGAATTTCTGATCCGATTCAGTGGTTCGACCCATAGTCAGTTTTTTCTCCGGATCAGTGAACATACCCCTTTGGCAATACTTGCAAAATTTCGAACGGGCCGCGAGGTGGCTATAGGGCATAATTATGTATACGATTCTTTCGTAGGATCATAAAATATTGTATAGAGGTCACCAAGACCGAATTTCTAATCCGATTCAGTGGTTCGACCCATACTCAGTTTTTTCTCCGGATCAGTGAACATACCCCTTTGGCAATACTGGCAAAATTTCGAACGTTCCGCGGGGTGGCAATAGGGCATAATTATGGATACGATTCTTTCGTAGGATCATAAAATATTGTATAGAGGTCACCAAGACCGAATTTCTGATCCGATTCAGTGGTTCGACCCATACTCAGTTTTTTCTCCAGATCAGTTAACATAATCCTTTGGCAATAAGGGCAAAATTTCTAACGGCCCGCGGGATGGCTATTGGGCATAATTATAGATCCGATTCTTTCGTATGATCATAAAATATTGTATGGATGTCATCAAGATCGAAAATCTGATCCGATTCAGTGATTCGACCCATACTCAGTTTTTTCTCCGGATCAATGAACATAGCCCTTTGGCAATACTGGAAAAATTTCGAACGGCCCGCGGGGTGGCTATAGGGCATAATTGTGGATACGATTCTTTCGTAGGATTATAAAATATTGTATAGAGGTCACCAAGACCGAATTTCTGATCCGATTCAGTGGTTCGACCCATACTAAGTTATTTCTCCAGATCAGTTAACATACCCCTTTGCCAATACGGGCAAAATTTCTAACGGCCCGCTGGGTGGCTATAGGGTATAATTATAGATCCGATTCTTTCGTATGATCATAAAATATTGTATGGATGTCATCAAGATCGAAAATCTGATCCGATTCAGTGGTTCGACCCATACTCAGTTTTTTCTCCGGATCAGTGAACATACCCCTTTGGCATTACTGGCAAAATTGGAACGGGCCGCGGGGTGGCTATAGGGCATAATTGTGGATCCGATTCTTTCGTAGGATCATAAAATATTGTATAGAGGTCACCAAGACCGAATTTCTGATCCGATTCAATGGTTCGACCCATACTCAGTTTTTTCTCCGGATCAGTGAACAAACCGCTTTGGCAGTACTGGCAAAATTTCGAACGGGCCGCGGGGTGGCTATAGGGCATAATTGTGGATCCGATTCTTTCGTAGGATCATAAAATATTGTATAGAGGTCACCAAGACCGAATTTCCGATACGATTCAGTGGTTCGACCCATACTCAGTTTTTTCTCCGGATCAGTGAACATACCCATTTTGCAATACTGGCAAAATTTCGAACGGCCCGCGGGGTGGCAATAGGGCATAATTATGTATACTATTCTTTCGTAGGATCATAAAATATTGTATAGAGGTCACCAAGACCGAATTTCTGATCCGATTCAGTGGTTCGTGTTGGTTCAGCCGGGACCGAGACGATCCGATCGCGTTCGAGACGGAAGGTTTGATAACCAAAGACGGATAGAAACAAACACGAAACAAACGATTTCATTGATAAAAACGAAAGATTACATGCTTGTTTAAACACTGAAATCACGATCTATGGCAGGGGAGGTCGAGCATGGCCTCCCCCCTCATCCGGACAGCACCTGGGCCCCGGGAACGCAAATCCTTAAACTCTTACCTGTTCACGCCTGAAAGCTGGTATTTATACCCGCTGCCATTCGGTCAGGACTCATTCGATCGAATGAGTCCTATTCGATCGAATGGCAGACTCATTCGATCGAATCAGAAACTCATTCGATCGAATGAGTATCCATTTGAAAATGCTCTTTCAAATGGATCACTTTCAGCGTGAACCACTACCTAGGTGTCAGCATACAACATAAACATTCTAAACTATTCGCCAAGCGACGGCCACACAATGTGCACCAACAGTTCGACCCATACTCAGTTTTTTCTCCGGATCAGTGAACATACCCCTTTGGCAATACTGACAAAATTTCGAACGGGCCGAGGGGTGGCTATAGGGCATAATTATGGATACGATTCTTTCGTAGGATCATAAAATATTGTATAGAGGTCACCAAGACCGAATTTCTGATCCGATTCAGTGGTTCGACCCATACTCAGTTTTTTCTCCGGATCAGTGAACATAGCCCTTTGGCAATACTGGAAAAATTTCGAACGGCCCGCGGGGTGGCTATAGGGCATAATTGTGGATACGATTCTTTCGTAGGATTATAAAATATTGTATAGAGGTCATCAAGACCGAATTTCTGATCCGATTCAGTGGTTCGACCCATACTAAGTTATTTCTCCAGATCAGTTAACATACCCCTTTGCCAATACGGGCAAAATTTCTAACGGCCCGCGGGGTGGCAATTGGGTATAATTATAGATCCGATTATTTCGTATGATCATAAAATATTGTATGGATATCATCAAGATCGAAAACTGATCCGATTCAGTGGTTCGACCCATACTCTGTTTTTTCTCCGGATCAGTGAACATAGCCCTTTGGCAATACTGGAAAAATTTCGAACGGCCCGCGGGGTGGCTATAGGGCATAATTGTGGATACGATTCTTTCGTAGGATTATTAAATATTGTATAGAGGTCACCAAGACCGAATTTCTGATCCGATTCAGTGGTTCGACCCATACTATGTTATTTCTCCAGATCAGTTAACATACCCCTTTGCCAATACGGGCAAAATTTCTAACGGCCCGCTGGGTGGCTATAGGGCATAATTAAAGATCCGATTCTTTCGTATGATCATAAAATATTGTATGGATGTCATCAAGATCGAAAATCTGATCCGATTCAGTGGTTCGACCCATACTCAGTTTTTTCTCCGGATCAGTGAACATACCCCTTTGTCAATACTGGCAAAATTGGAACGGGCTGCGGGGTGGCTATAGGGCATAATTGTGGATCCGATTCTTTCGTAGGATCATAAAATATTGTATAGAGGTCATCAAGACCGAAATTCTGATCCGATTCAGTGGTTCGACCCATACTCAGTTTTTTCTCCGGATCAGTGAACATACCCCTTTGGCAGTACTGGAAAAATTTCGAACGGGCCGCGGGGTGGCTATAGGGCATAATTGTGGATCCGATTCTTTTTTAGGATCATAAAATATTGTATAGAGGTCACCAAGACCGAATTTCCGATACGATTCAGTGGTTCGACCCATACTCAGTTTTTTCTCCGGATCAGTGAACATACCCATTTTGCAATACTGGCAAAATTTCGAACGGCCTGCGGGGTGGCAATAGGGCATAATTATGTATACGATTCTTTCGTAGTATCATAAAATATTGTATAGAGGTCACCAAGACCGAATTTTTGATCCGATTCAGTGGTTCGACCCATACTCAGTTTTTTCTCCGGATCTGTGAACATACCCCTTTGGCAATACTGACAAAATTTTGAACAGGCCGCGGGGTGGCTATTGGGCATAATTATGGATACGATTCTCTCGTAGGATCATAAAATAATGTATAGATGTCACCAAGACCGAATTTCTGATCTGATTCAGTGGTTCGACCCATACTCTGTTTTTTCTCCGAATCAGTGAACATACCCCTTTGGCAATACTGGCAAAATTTCGAACGGGCCGCGGGGTGGCTATAGGGCATAATTGTGGATCCGATTCTTTCATAGGATTATAAAATATTATATAGAGGTCACCAAGACCGAATTTCTGATCCGATTCAGTGGTTCGACCCATAGTCAGTTTTTTCTCCGGATCAGTGAACATACCCCTTTGGCAATACTTGCAAAATTTCGAACTGGCCGCGAGGTGGCTATAGGGCATAATTATGGATACGATTCTTTCGTAGGATCATAAAATATTGTATAGAGGTCACCAAGACCGAATTTCTAATCCGATTCAGTGGTTCGACCCATACTCAGTTTTTTCTCCGGATCAGTGAACATACCCCTTTGGCAATACTGACAAAATTTCGAACTGCCCGCGGGGTGGCAATAGGGCATAATTATGGATACGATTCTTTCGTAGGATCATAAAATATTGTATAGAGGTCACCAAGACCGAATTTCTGATCCGATTCAGTGGTTCGACCCATACTCAGTTTTTTCTCCAGATCAGTTAACATAACCCTTTGGTAATAAGGGCAAAATTTCTAACGGCCCGCGGGATGGCTATTGGGCATAATTATAGATCCGATTCTTTCGTATGATCATAAAATATTGTATGGATGTCATCAAGATCGAAAATCTGATCCGATTCAGTGGTTCGACCCATACTCAGTTTTTTCTCCGAATCAATGAACATAGCCCTTTGGCAATACTGGAAAAATTTCGAACTGCCCGCGGGGTGGCTATAGGGCATAATTGTGGATACGATTCTTTCGTAGGATTATAAAATATTGTATAGAGGTCACCAAGACCGAATTTCTGATCCGATTCAGTGGTTCGACCCATACTAAGTTATATCTCCAGATCAGTTAACATACCCCTTTGCCAATACGGGCAAAATTTCTAACGGCCCGCTGGGTGGCTATAGGGCGTAATTATAGATCCAATTCTTTCGTATGATCATAAAATATTGTATGGATGTCATCAAGATCGAAAATCTGATCCGATTCAGTGGTTCGACCCATACTCAGTTTTTTCTCCGGATCAGTGAACATACCCCTTTCGCAATAC
This sequence comes from Bidens hawaiensis, assembly GCF_021521415.1. Lineage (NCBI taxonomy): Eukaryota > Viridiplantae > Streptophyta > Magnoliopsida > Asterales > Asteraceae > Bidens > Bidens hawaiensis. Next base: position 65,196 of record NW_027492608.1, on the reverse strand, counting down.
TGGCAAAATTGGAACGGGCCGCGGGGTGGCTATATGGCATAATTGTGGATCCGATTCTTTCGTAGGATCATAAAATATTGTATAGAGGTCACCAAGACCGAATTTCTGATCCGATTCAATGGTTCGACCCATACTCAGTTTTTTCTCCGGATCAGTGAACAAACCCCTTTGGCAGTACAGGCAAAATTTCGAACGGGCCGCGGGGTGGCTATAGGGCATAATTGTGGATCCGATTCTTTCGTAGGATCATAAAATATTGTATAGAGGTCACCAAGACCGAATTTCTGATACGTTTCAGTGGTTCGACCCATACTCAGTTTTTTCTCCGGATCAGTGAACATACCCATTTTGCAATACTGGCAAAATTTCGAACGGCCCGCGGGGTGGCAATAGGGCATAATTATGTATACTATTCTTTCGTAGGATCATAAAATATTGTATAGAGGTCACCAAGACCGAATTTCTGATCCGATTCAGTGGTTCGACCCATACTCAGTTTTTTCTCCGGATCAGTGAACATACCACTTTGGCAATACTGACAAAATTTCGAACGAGCCGAGGGGTGGCTATAGGGCATAATTATGGATACGATTCTTTCGTAGGATCATAAAATATTGTATAGAGGTCACCAAGACCGAATTTCTGATCCGATTCAGTGGTTCGACCCATACTCAGTTTTTTCTCCGGATCAGTGAACATACCCATTTTGCAATACTGGCAAAATTTCGAACGGCCCGCGGGGTGGCAATAGGGCATAATTATGTATACTATTCTTTCGTAGGATCATAAAATATTGTATAGAGGTCACCAAGACCGAATTTCTGATCCGATTCAGTGGTTCGACCCATACTCAGTTTTTTCTCCGGATCAGTGAACATACCACTTTGGCAATACTGACAAAATTTCGAACGAGCCGAGGGGTGGCTATAGGGCATAATTATGGATACGATTCTTTCGTAGGATCATAAAATATTGTATAGAGGTCACCAAGACCGAATTTCTGATCCGATTCAGTGGTTCGACCCATACTCAGTTTTTTCTCCGGATCAGTGAACATACCCCTTTGGCAATACTGGCAAAATTTCGAACTGCCCGCGGGGTGGCTATAGGGCATAATTATGGATACGATTCTTTCGTAGGATCTTAAAATATTGTATAGAGGTCACCAAGACCGAATTTCTGATCCGATTCAGTGGTTCGACCCATACTCAGTTTTTTCTCCAGATCAGTTAACATAACCCTTTGGCAATAAGGGCAAAATTTCTAACGGCCCGCGGGATGGCTATTGGGCATAATTATAGATCCGATTCTTTCGTATGATCATAAAATATTGTATGGATGTCATCAAGATCTAAAATCTGATCCGATTCAGTGGTTCGACCCATACTCAGTTTTTTCTCCGGATCAATGAACATAGCCCTTTGGCAATACTGGAAAAATTTCGAACGGCCCGCGGGGTGGCTATAGGGCATAATTGTGGATACGATTCTTTCGTAGGATTATAAAATATCGTATAGAGGTCACCAAGACCGAATTTCTGATCCGATTCAGTGGTTCGACCCATACAAAGTTATTTCTCCAGATCAGTTAACATACCCCTTTGCCAATACGGGCAAAATTTCTAACGGCCCGCTGGGTGGCTATAGGGCGTAATTATAGATCCGATTCTTTCGTATGATCATAAAATATTGTATGGATGTCATCAGGATCGAAAATCTGATCCGATTCAGTGGTTCGACCCATACTCAGTTTTTTCTCCGGATCAGTGAACATACCCCTTTGGCAATACTGGCAAAATTTCGAACGGGCCGCGGGGTGGCTATAGGGCATAATTGTGGATCCGATTCTTTCGTAGGATCATAAAATATTGTATAGAGGTCACCAAGACCGAATTTCTGATCCGATTCAGTGGTTCGACCCATACTCAATTTTTTCTCCGGATCAGTGAACATACCCCTTTGGCAATACTGGCAAAATTTCGAACGTGCCGAGTGGTGGCTATAGGGCATAATTATGGATACGATTCTTTCGTAGGATCATAAAATATTGTATAGAGGTCACCAAGACCGGCTTTCTGATCCGATTCAGTGGTTCGACCCATACTCAGTTTTTTCTCCGGATCAGTGAACATACCCCTTTTGCAATATTGGCAAAATTTCGAACGGCCGCGGGGTGGCTATAGGGCATAATTATGGATACGATTCTTTCGTAGGATCATAAAATATTGTATAGAGGTCACCAAGACCGAATTTCTGATCCGATTCAGTGGTTCGACCCATACTCAGTTTTTTCTCCGGATCAGTGAACATACCCCTTTGGCAATACTGGCAAAATTTCGAACGGCCCTCGGGGTGGCTATAGGGCATAATTATGGATACGATTCTTTCGTAGGATCATAAAATATTGTATAGAGGTCACCAAGACCGAATTTCTGATCCGATTCAGTGGTTCGACCCATACTCAGTTTTTTCTCCAAATCAGTTAACATACCCCTTTGGCAATACGGGCAAAATTTCTAACGGCCCGCGAGGAGGCTATTGGGCATAATTATAGATCCGATTCTTTCGTATGATCATAAAATATTGTATGGATGTCATCAAGTTCGAAAATCTGATCCGATTCAGTGGTTCGACCCATACTCAGTTTTTTCTCCGGATCAGTGAACATATCCCTTTGGCAATACTGGCAAAATTTCGAACGGCCCGCGTGGTGGCTATAGGGCATAATTGTGGATACGATTCTTTCGTAGGATTATAAAATATTGTATAGAGGTCACCAAGACCGAATTTCTGATCAGATTCAGTGGTTCGACCCATACTCAATTTTTTCTCCGGATCAGTGAACATACCCCTTTGGCAATACTGGCAAAATTTCGAACGGGCCGAGGGGTGGCTATAGGGCATAATTATGGATACGATTCTTTCGTAGGATCATAAAATATTGTATAGAGGTCACCAAGAACGAATTTCTGATCCGATTCAATGGTTCGACCCATACTCAGTTTTTTCTCCGGATCAGTGAACAAACCCCTTAGGCAGTACTGGCAAAATTTCGAACGGGCCGCGGGGTGGCTATAGGGCATAATTGTGGATCCGATTCTTTCGTAGGATCATAAAATATTGTATAGAGGTCACCAAGACCGAATTTCTGATACGATTCAGTGGTTCGACCCATACTCAGTTTTTTCTCCGGATCAGTGAACATACCCCTTTGGCAATACTGGCAAAATTTCGAACTGCCCGCGGGGTGGCTATAGGGCATAATTATGGATACGATTCTTTCGTAGGATCTTAAAATATTGTATAGAGGTCACCAAGACCGAATTTCTGATCCGATTCAGTGGTTCGACCCATACTCAGTTTTTTCTCCAGATCAGTTAACATAACCCTTCGGCAATAAGGGCAAAATTTCTAACGGCCCGCGCGATGGCTATTGGGCATAATTATAGATCCGATTCTTTCGTAAGATCATAAAATATTGTATGGATGTCATCAAGATCTAAAATCTGATCCGATTCAGTGGTTCGACCCATACTCGGTTTTTTCTCCGGATCAATGAACATAGCCCTTTGGCAATACTGGAAAAATTTCGAACGGCCCGCGGGGTGGCTATAGGGCATAATTGAGGATACGATTCTTTCGTAGGATTATAAAATATCGTATATAGGTCACCAAGACCGAATTTCTGATCCGATTCAGTGGTTCGACCCATACTAAGTTATTTCTCCGGATCAGTTAACATACCCCTTTGCCAATACGGGCAAAATTTCTAACGGCCCGCTGGGTGGCTATAGGGCGTAATTATAGATCCGATTCTTTCGTATGATCATAAAATATTGTATGGATGTCATCAAGATCGAAAATCTTATCCGATTCAGTGGTTCGACCCATACTCAGTTTTTTCTCCGGATCAGTGAACATACCCCTTAGGCAATACTGGCAAAATTTCGAACGGGCCGCGGGGTGGCTATAGGGCATAATTGTGGATCCGATTCTTTCGTAGGATCATAAAATATTGTATAGAGGTCACCAAGACCGAATTTCTGATCCGATTCAGTGGTTCGACCCATACTCAATTTTTTCTCCGGATCAGTGAACGTCCTTTGGCAATACTGACAAAATTTCGAACGGGCCGAGGGGTGGCTATAGGGCATAATTATGGATACGATTCTTTCGTAGGATCATAAAATATTGTATAGAGGTCACCAAGACCGAATTTCTGATCCGATTCAGTGGTTCGACCCATACTCAGTTTTTTCTCCAAATCAGTTAACATACCCCTTTGGCAATACGGGCAAAATTTCTAACGGCCCGCGAGGAGGCTATTGGGCATAATTATAGATCCGATTCTTTCGTATGATCATAAAATATTGTATGGATGTCATCAAGTTCGAAAATCTGATCCGATTCAGTGGTTCGACCCATACTCAGTTTTTTCTCCGGATCAGTGAACATATCCCTTTGGCAATACTGGCAAAATTTCGAACGGCCCGCGTGGTGGCTATAGGGCATAATTGTGGATACGATTCTTTCGTAGGATTATAAAATATTGTATAGAGGTCACCAAGACCGAATTTCTGATCAGATTCAGTGGTTCGACCCATACTCAATTTTTTCTCCGGATCAGTGAACATACCCCTTTGGCAATACCGGCAAAATTTCGAACGGGCCGAGGGGTGGCTATAGGGCATAATTATGGATACGATTCTTTCGTAGGATCATAAAATATTGTATAGAGGTCACCAAGACCGAATTTCTGATCCGATTCAATGGTTCGACCCATACTCAGTTTTTTCTCCGGATCAGTGAACAAACCCCTTTGGCAGTACTGGCAAAATTTCGAACGGGCCGCGGGGTGGCTATAGGGCATAATTGTGGATCCGATTCTTTCGTAGAATCATAAAATATTGTATAGAGGTCACCAAGACCGAATTTCTGATACGATTCAGTGGTTCGACCCATACTCAGTTTTTTCTCCGGATCAATGAACATACCCATTTTGCAATACTGGCAAAATTTCGAACGGCCCGCGGGGTGGCAATAGGGCATAATTATGTATACTATTCTTTCGTAGGATCATAAAATATTGTATAGAGGTCACCAAGACCGAATTTCTGATCCGATTCAGTGGTTCGACCCATACTCAGTTTTTTCTCCGGATCAGTGAACATACCACTTTGGCAATACTGACAAAATTTCGAACGGGCCGAGGGGTGGCTATAGGGCATAATTATGGATACGATTCTTTCGTAGGATCATAAAATATTGTATAGAGGTCACCAAGACCGAATTTCTGATCCGATTCAGTGGTTCGACCCATACTCAGTTTTTTCTCCGGATCAGTGAACAAACCCCTTTGGCAATACTGGCAAAATTTCGAACGGCCCGCGGGGTGGCAATAGGGCATAATTATGTATACTATTCTTTCGTAGGATCATAAAATATTGTATAGAGGTCACCAAGACCGAATTTCTGATCCGATTCAGTGGTTCGACCCATACTCAGTTTTTTCTCCGGATCAGTGAACATACCCATTTTGCAATACTGGCAAAATTTCGAACGGCCCGCGGGGTGGCAATAGGGCATAATTATGTATACTATTCTTTCGTAGGATCATAAAATATTGTATAGAGGTCACCAAGACCGAATTTCTGATCCGATTCAGTGGTTCGACCCATACTCAGTTTTTTCTCCGGATCAGTGAACATACCCATTTTGCAATACTGGCAAAATTTCGAACGGGCCGAGGGGTGGCTATAGGGCATAATTATGGATACGATTCTTTCGTAGGATCATAAAATATTGTATAGAGGTCACCAAGACCGAATTTCTGATCCGATTCAATGGTTCGACCCATACTCAGTTTTTTCTCCGGATCAGTGAACAAACCCCTTTGGCTGTACTGGCAAAATTTCGAACGGGCCGCGGGGTGGCTATAGGGCATAATTGTGGATCCGATTCTTTCGTAGGATCATAAAATATTGTATAGAGGTCACCAAGACCGAATTTCTGATACGATTCAGTGGTTCGACCCATACTCAGTTTTTTCTCCGGATCAGTGAACATACCCATTTTGCAATACTGGCAAAATTTCGAACGGCCCGCGGGGTGGCAATAGGGCATAATTATGTATACTATTCTTTCGTAGGATCATAAAATATTGTATAGAGGTCACCAAGACCGAATTTCTGATCCGATTCAGTGGTTCGACCCATACTCAGTTTTTTCTCCGGATCAGTGAACATACCCATTTTGCAATACTGGCAAAATTTCGAACGGCCCGCGGGGTGGCAATAGGGCATAATTATGTATACTATTCTTTCGTAGGATCATAAAATATTGTATAAAGGTCACCAAGACCGAATTTCTGATCCGATTCAGTGGTTCGACCCATACTCAGTTTTTTCCCCGGATCAGTGAACATACCACTTTGGCAATACTGACAAAATTTCGAACGGGCCGAGGGGTGGCTATAGGGCATAATTATGGATACGATTCTTTCGTAGGATCATAAAATATTGTATAGAGGTCACCAAGACCGAATTTCTGATCCGATTCAGTGGTTCGACCCATACTCAGTTTTTTCTCCGGATCAGTGAACATACCCCTTTGGCAATACTGGCAAAATTTCGAACTGCTCGCGGGGTGGCTATAGGGCATAATTATGGATAAGATTCTTTCGTAAGATCTTAAAATATTGTATAGAGGTCACCAAGACCGAATTTCTGATCAGATTCAGTGGTTCGACCCATACTCAATTTTTTCTCCGGATCAGTGAACATACCCCTTTGGCAATACCGGCAAAATTTCGAACGGGCCGAGGGGTGGCTATAGGGCATAATTATGGATACGATTCTTTCGTAGGATCATAAAATATTGTATAGAGGTCACCAAGACCGAATTTCTGATCCGATTCAATGGTTCGACCCATACTCAGTTTTTTCTCCGGATCAGTGAACAAACCCCTTTGGCAGTACTGGCAAAATTTCGAACGGGCCGCGGGGTGGCTATAGGGCATAATTGTGGATCCGATTCTTTCGTAGAATCATAAAATATTGTATAGAGGTCACCAAGACCGAATTTCTGATACGATTCAGTGGTTCGACCCATACTCAGTTTTTTCTCCGGATCAATGAACATACCCATTTTGCAATACTGGCAAAATTTCGAACGGCCCGCGGGGTGGCAATAGGGCATAATTATGTATACTATTTTTTCGTAGGATCATAAAATATTGTATAGAGGTCACCAAGACCGAATTTCTGATCCGATTCAGTGGTTCGACCCATACTCAGTTTTTTCTCCGGATCAGTGAACATACCCATTTTGCAATACTGGCAAAATTTCGAACGGCCCGCGGGGTGGCAATAGGGCATAATTATTTATACTATTCTTTCGTAGGATCATAAAATATTGTATAGAGGTCACCAAGACCGAATTTCTGATCCGATTCAGTGGTTCGACCCATACTCAGTTTTTTCTCCGGATCAGTGAACATACCACTTTGGCAATACTGACAAAATTTCGAACGGGCCGAGGGGTGGCTATAGGGCATAATTATGGATACGATTCTTTCGTAGGATCATAAAATATTGTATAGAGGTCACCAAGACCGAATTTCTGATCCGATTCAGTGGTTCGACCCATACTCAGTTTTTTCTCCGGATCAGTGAACAAACCCCTTTGGCAATACTGGCAAAATTTCGAACGGCCCGCGGGGTGGCAATAGGGCATAATTATGTATACTATTCTTTCGTAGGATCATAAAATATTGTATAGAGGTCACCAAGACCGAATTTCTGATCCGATTCAGTGGTTCGACCCATACTCAGTTTTTTCTCCGGATCAGTGAACATACCCATTTTGCAATACTGGCAAAATTTCGAACGGCCCGCGGGGTGGCAATAGGGCATAATTATGTATACTATTCTTTCGTAGGATCATAAAATATTGTATAGAGGTCACCAAGACCGAATTTCTGATCCGATTCAGTGGTTCGACCCATACTCAGTTTTTTCTCCGGATCAGTGAACATACCCATTTTGCAATACTGGCAAAATTTCGAACGGGCCGAGGGGTGGCTATAGGGCATAATTATGGATACGATTCTTTCGTAGGATCATAAAATATTGTATAGAGGTCACCAAGACCGAATTTCTGATCCGATTCAATGGTTCGACCCATACTCAGTTTTTTCTCCGGATCAGTGAACAAACCCCTTTGGCTGTACTGGCAAAATTTCGAACGGGCCGCGGGGTGGCTATAGGGCATAATTGTGGATCCGATTCTTTCGTAGGATCATAAAATATTGTATAGAGGTCACCAAGACCGAATTTCTGATACGATTCAGTGGTTCGACCCATACTCAGTTTTTTCTCCGGATCAGTGAACATACCCATTTTGCAATACTGGCAAAATTTCGAACGGCCCGCGGGGTGGCAATAGGGCATAATTATGTATACTATTCTTTCGTTGGATCATAAAATATTGTATAGAGGTCACCAAGACCGAATTTCTGATCCGATTCAGTGGTTCGACCCATACTCAGTTTTTTCTCCGGATCAGTGAACATACCCATTTTGCAATACTGGCAAAATTTCGAACGGCCCGCGGGGTGGCAATAGGGCATAATTATGTATACTATTCTTTCGTAGGATCATAAAATATTGTATAAAGGTCACCAAGACCGAATTTCTGATCCGATTCAGTGGTTCGACCCATACTCAGTTTTTTCCCCGGATCAGTGAACATACCACTTTGGCAATACTGACAAAATTTCGAACGGGCCGAGGGGTGGCTATAGGGCATAATTATGGATACGATTCTTTCGTAGGATCATAAAATATTGTATAGAGGTCACCAAGACCGAATTTCTGATCCGATTCAGTGGTTCGACCCATACTCAGTTTTTTCTCCGGATCAGTGAACATACCCCTTTGGCAATACTGGCAAAATTTCGAACTGCTCGCGGGGTGGCTATAGGGCATAATTATGGATACGATTCTTTCGTAGGATCTTAAAATATTGTATAGAGGTCACCAAGACCGAAATTCTGATCCGATTCAGTGGTTCGACCCATACTCAGTTTTTTCTCCAGATCAGTTAACATAACCCTTTGGCAATAAGGGCAAAATTTCTAACGGCCCGCGGGATGGCTATTGGGCATAATTATAGATCCGATTCTTTCGTATGATCATAAAATATTGTATGGATGTCATCAAGATCTAAAATCTGATCCGATTCAGTGGTTCGACCCATACTCAGTTTTTTCTCCGGATCAATGAACATAGCCCTTTGGCAATACTGGAAAAATTTCGAACGGCCCGCGGGGTGGCTATAGGGCATAATTGTGGATACGATTCTTTCGTAGGATTATAAAATATCGTATAGAGGTCACCAAGACCGAATTTCTGATCCGATTCAGTGGTTCGACCCATACTAAGTTATTTCTCCAGATCAGTTAACATACCCCTTTGCCAATACGGGCAAAATTTCTAACGGCCCGCTGGGTGGCTATAGGGCGTAATTATAGATCCGATTCTTTCGTAGGATCATAAAATATTGTATCGAGGTCACCAAGACCGAATTTCTGATCCGATTCAGTGGTTCGACCCATACTCAGTTTTTTCTCCGGATCAGTGAACATACCCCTTTGGCAATACTGGCAAAATTTCTAACGGGCCGCGGGGTGGCTATAGGGCATAATTGTGGATCCGATTCTTTCGTAGGATCATAAAATATTGTATAGAGGTCACCAAGACCGAATTTCTGATCCGATTCAGTGGTTCGACCCATACTCAATTTTTTCTCCGGATCAGTGAACATACCCCTTTGGCAATACTGGCAAAATTTCGAACGTGCCGAGTGGTGGCTATAGGGCATAATTATGGATACGATTCTTTCGTAGGATCATAAAATATTGTATAGAGGTCACCAAGACCGGCTTTCTGATCCGATTCAGTGGTTCGACCCATACTCAGTTTTTTCTCCGGATCAGTGAACATACCCCTTTGGCAATATTGGCAAAATTTCGAACGGCCGCGGGGTGGCTATAGGGCATAATTATGGATACGATTCTTTCGTAGGATCATAAAATATTGTATAGAGGTCACCAAGACCGAATTTCTGATCCGATTCAGTGGTTCGACCCATACTCAGTTTTTTCTCCGGATCAGTGAACATACCCCTTTGGCAATACTGGCAAAATTTCGAACGGCCCTCGGGGTGGCTATAGGGCATAATTATGGATACGATTCTTTCGTAGGATCATAAAATATTGTATAGAGGTCACCAAGACCGAATTTTTGATCCGATTTAGTGGTTCGACCCATACTCAGTTTTTTCTCCAAATCAGTTAACATACCCCTTTGGCAATACGGGCAAAATTTCTAACGGCCTGCGAGGAGGCTATTGGGCATAATTATAGATCCGATTCTTTCGTATGATAATAAAATATTGTATGGATGTCATCAAGTTCGAAAATCTGATCCGATTCAGTGGTTCGACCCATACTCAGTTTTTTCTCCGGATCAGTGAACATACCCCTTTGGCAATACTGGCAAAATTTCGAACGGCCCGCGGGGTGGCAATAGGGCATAATTATGTATACTATTCTTTCGTAGGATCATAAAATATTGTATAGAGGTCACCAAGACCGAATTTCTGATCCGATTCAGTGGTTCGACCCATACTTAGTTTTTTCTCCGGATCAGTGAACATACCCATTTTGCAATACTGGCAAAATTTCGAACGGCCCGCGGGGTGGCAATAGGGCATAATTATGTATACTATTCTTTCGTAGGATCATAAAATATTGTATAGAGGTCACCAAGACCGAATTTCTGATCCGATTCAGTGGTTCGACCCATACTCAGTTTTTTCTCCGGATCAGTGAACATACCCATTTTGCAATACTGGCAAAATTTCGAACGGGCCGAGGGGTGGCTATAGGGCATAATTATGGATACGATTCTTTCGTAGGATCATAAAATATTGTATAGAGGTCACCAAGACCAAATTTCTGATCCGATTCAGTGGTTCGACCCATACTCAATTTTTTCTCCGGATCAGTGAACATACCCCTTTGGCAATACTGGCAAAATTTCGAACGTGCCGAGTGGTGGCTATAGGGCATAATTATGGATACGATTCTTTCGTAGGATCATAAAATATTGTATAGAGGTCACCAAGACCGGCTTTCTGATCCGATTCAGTGGTTCGACCCATACTCAGTTTTTTCTCCGGATCAGTGAACATACCCATTTTGCAATACTGGCAAAATTTCGAACGGCCCGCGGGGTGGCAATAGGGCATAATTATGTATACTATTCTTTCGTAGGATCATAAAATATTGTATAGAGGTCACCAAGACCGAATTTCTGATCCGATTCAGTGGTTCGACCCATACTCAGTTTTTTCTCCGGATCAGTGAACATACCCATTTTGCAATACTGGCAAAATTTCGAACGGGCCGAGGGGTGGCTATAGGGCATAATTATGGATACGATTCTTTCGTAGGATCATAAAATATTGTATAGAGGTCACCAAGACCAAATTTCTGATCCGATTCAATGGTTCGACCCATACTCAGTTTTTTCTCCGGATCAGTGAACAAACCCCTTTGCAGTACTGGCAAAATTTCGAACGGGCCGCGGGGTGGCTATAGGGCATAATTGTGGATCCGATTCTTTCGTAGGATCATAAAATATTGTATAGAGGTCACCAAGACCGAATTTCTGATACGATTCAGTGGTTCGACCCATACTCAGTTTTTTCTCCGGATCAGTGAACATACCCATTTTGCAATACTGGCAAAATTTCGAACGGCCCGCGGGGTGGCAATAGGGCATAATTATGTATACTATTCTTTCGTAGGATCATAAAATATTGTATAGAGGTCACCAAGACCGAATTTCTGATCCGATTCAGTGGTTCGACCCATACTCAGTTTTTTCTCCGGATCAGTGAACATACCCATTTTGCAATACTGGCAAAATTTCGAACGGCCCGCGGGGTGGCAATAGGGCATAATTATGTATACTATTCTTTCGTAGGATCATAAAATATTGTATAGAGGTCACCAAGACCGAATTTCTGATCCGATTCAGTGGTTCGACCCATACTCAGTTTTTTCTCCGGATCAGTGAACATACCCATTTTGCAATACTGGCAAAATTTCGAACGGCCCGCGGGGTGGCAATAGGGCATAATTATGTATACTATTCTTTCGTAGGATCATAAAATATTGTATAGAGGTCACCAAGACCGAATTTCTGATCCGATTCAGTGGTTCGACCCATTCTCAGTTTTTTCTCCGGATCAGTGAACATACCACTTTGGCAATACTGACAAAATTTCGAACGGGCCGAGGGGTGGCTATAGGGCATAATTATGGATACGATTCTTTCGTAGGATCATAAAATATTGTATAGAGGTCACCAAGACCAATTTCTGATCCGATTCAGTGGTTCGACCCCTTTGGCAATACTGGCAAAATTTCGAACTGCCCGCGGGGTGGCTATAGGGCATAATTATGGATACGATTCTTTCGTAGGATCTTAAAATATAATATAGAGGTCACCAAGACCGAATTTCTGATCCGATTCAGTGGTTCGACCCATACTCAGTTTTTTCTCCAGATCAGTTAACATAATCCTTTGGCAATAAGGGCAAAATTTCTAACGGCCCGCGGGATGGCTATTGGGCATAATTATAGATCCGATTCTTTCGTATGATCATAAAATATTGTATGGATGTCATCAAGATCTAAAATCTGATCCGATTCAGTTGTTCGACCCATACTCAGTTTTTTCTCCGGATCAATGAACATAGCCCTTTGGCAATACTGGAAAAATTTCGAACGGCCCGCGGGGTGGCTATAGGGCATAATTGTGGATACGATTCTTTCGTAGGATTATAAAATATCGTATAGAGGTCACCAAGACCGAATTTCTGATCCGATTCAGTGGTTCGACCCATACTAAGTTATTTCTCCAGATCAGTTAACATACCCCTTTGCCAATACGGGCAAAATTTCTAACGGCCCGCTGGGTGGCTATAGGGCGTAATTATAGATCCGATTCTTTCGTAGGATCATAAAATATTGTATCGAGGTCACCAAGACCGAATTTCTGATCCGATTCAGTGGTTCGACCCATACTCAGTTTTTTCTCCGGATCAGTGAACATACCCCTTTGGCAATACTGGCAAAATTTCGAACGGGCCGCGGGGTGGCTATAGGGCATAATTGTGGATCCGATTCTTTCGTAGGATCATAAAATATTGTATAGAGGTCACCAAGACCGAATTTCTGATCCGATTCAGTGGTTCGACCCATACTCAATTTTTTCTCCGGATCAGTGAACATACCCCTTTGGCAATACTGGCAAAATTTCGAACGTGCCGAGTGGTGGCTATAGGGCATAATTATGGATACGATTCTTTCGTAGGATCATAAAATATTGTATAGAGGTCACCAAGACCGGCTTTCTGATCCGATTCAGTGGTTCGACCCATACTCAGTTTTTTCTCCGGATCAGTGAACATACCCCTTTGGCAATATTGGCAAAATTTCGAACGGCCGCGGGGTGGCTATAGGGCATAATTATGGATACGATTCTTTCGTAGGATCATAAAATATTGTATAGAGGTCACCAAGACCGAATTTCTGATCCGATTCAGTGGTTCGACCCATACTCAGTTTTTTCTCCAAATCAGTTAATATACCCGTTTGGCAATACGGGCAAAATTTCTAACGGCTCTCGGGGTGGCTATTGGGCATAATTATAGATCCGATTCTTTCGTATGATCATAAAATATTGTATGGATGTCATCAAGTTCGAAAATCTGATCCGATTCAGTGGTTCGACCCATACTCAGTTTTTTCTCCGGATCAGTGAACATACCCCTTTGGCAATACTGGCAAAATTTCGAACGGCCCGCGGGGTGTCTATAGGGCATAATTGTGGATACGATTCTTTCGTAGAATTATAAAATATTGTATAGAGGTCACCAAGACCGAATTTCTGATCCGATTCAGTGGTTCGACCCATACTAAGTTTTTTCTCCAGATCAGTTAACATACCTCTTTGGCAATACGGGCAAAATTTCTAACGGCCCGCGGGGTTGTTATAGGGCATAATTATAGATCCGATTCTTTCGTACGATCATAAAATATTGTATGGATGTCATCAAGATCGAAAATCTGATCCGATTCAGTGGTTCGACCCATACTCAGTTTTTTCTCCGGATCAGTGAACATACCCCTTTGGCAATACTGGCAAAATTTCGAACGGGCCGCGGGGTGGCTTTAGGGCATAATTTTGGATACGATTCTTTCGTAGGATCATAAAATATTGTATAGAGGTCACCAAGACCTAATTTCTGATCCGATTCAGAGGTTCGACCCATATTCAGTTTTTTCTCCGGATCAGTGAACATACCCCTTTAGCAATACTGGCAAAATTGGAACGGGCCGCGGGGTGGCTATAGTGCATAATTATGGATACGATTCTTTCGTAGGATCATAAAATATTGTATAGAGGTCAACAAGACCGAATTTCTGATCCGATTCAGTGGTTCGACCCATACTCAGTTTTTTCTCCAAATCAGTTAATATACCCGTTTGGCAATACGGGCAAAATTTCTAACGGCTCCCGGGGTGGCTATTGGGCATAATTATAGATCCGATTCTTTCGTATGATCATAAAATATTGTATGGATGTCATCAAGTTCGAAAATCTGATCCGATTCAGTGGTTCGACCCATACTCAGTTTTTTCTCCGGATCAGTGAACATACCCCTTTGGCAATACTGGCAAAATTTCGAACGGCCCGCGGGGTGTGTATAGGGCATAATTGTGGATACGATTCTTTCGTAGGATTATAAAATATTGTATAGAGGTCACCAAGACCGAATTTCTGATCCGATTTAGTGGTTCGACCCATACTAAGTTTTTTCTCCAGATCAGTTAACGTACCTCTTTGGCAATACGGGCAAAATTTCTAACGGCCCGCGGGGTTGTTATAGGGCATAATTATAGATCCGATTTTTTCGTACGATCATAAAATATTGTATGGATGTCATCAAGATCGAAAATCTGATCCGATTCAGTGGTTCGACCCATACTCAGTTTTTTCTCCGGATCAGTGAACATACCCCTTTGGCAATACTGGTAAAATTTCGAATGGGCCGCGGGGTGGCTTTAGGGCATAATTTTGGATACGATTCTTTCGTAGGATCATAAAATATTGTATAGAGGTCACCAAGACCTAATTTCTGATCCGATTCAGAGGTTCGACCCATATTCAGTTTTTTCTCCGGATCAGTGAACATACCCCTTTAGCAATACTGGCAAAATTGGAACGGGCCGCGGGGTGGCTATAGTGCATAATTATGGATACGATTCTTTCGTAGGATCATAAAATATTGTATAGAGGTCAACAAGACCGAATTTCTGATCCGATTCAGTGGTTCGACCCATACTCAGTTTTTTCTCCGGATCAGTGAATATACCCCTTTGGCAATACTGGCAAAATTTCGAACTACCCGCGGGGTGGCTATAGGACATAATTATGGATACGATTATTTCGTAGGATCATAAAATATTGTATAGAGGTCACCAAGACCGAATTTCTGATCCGATTCAGTGGTTCGACACATACTAAGTTATTTCTCCAGATCAGTTAACATACCCCTTTGCCAATACGGGCAAAATTTCTAACGGCCCGCTGGGTGGCTATAGGGTATAATTATAGATCCGATTCTTTCGTATGATCATAAAATTCTGTATGGATGTCATCAAGATCGAAAATCTGATCCGATTCAGTGGTTCGACCCATACTCAGTTTTTTCTCCGGATCAGTGAACATACCCCTTTGGCAATACTGGCAAAATTTCGAACGGGCCGCGGGGTGGCTTTAGGGCATAATTTTGGATACGATTCTTTCGTAAGATCATAAAATATTGTATAGAGGTCACCAAGACCGAATTTCTGATCCGATTCAGAGGTTCGACCCATATTCAGTTTTTTCTCCGGATCAGTGAACATACCCCTTCGGCAATACTGGCAAAATTGGAACGGGCCGCGGGGTGGCTATAGTGCATAATTATGGATACGATTCTTTCGTAGGATCATAAAATATTGTATAGAGGTCAACAAGACCGAATTTCTGATCCGATTCAGTGGTTCGACCCATACTCAGTTTTTTCTCCGGATCAGTGAACATACCCCTTTGGCAATACTGGCAAAATTTCGAACTACCCGCGGGGTGGCTATAGGGCATAATTATGGATACGATTCTTTCGTAGGATCATAAAATATTGTATAGAGGTCACCAAGACCGAATTTCTGATCCGATTCAGTGGTTCGACCCATACTCAGTTTTTTCTCCAGATCAGTTAACATAACCCTTTGGCAATAAGGGCAAAATTTCTAATGGCCCGCGGGATGGCTATTGGGCATAATTATAGATCCGATTCTTTCGTATGATCATAAAATATTGTATGGATGTCATCAAGATCGAAAATCTGATCCGATTCAGTGGTTCGACCCATACTCAGTTTTTTCTCCGGATCAGTGAACATACCCCTTTGGCAATACTGGCAAAATTGGAACGGGCCGCGGGGTGGCTATAGTGCATAATTATGGATACGATTCTTTCGTAGGATCATAAAATATTGTATAGAGGTCAACAAGACCGAATTTCTGATCCGATTCAGTGGTTCGACCCATACTCAGTTTTTTCTCCGGATCAGTGAACATACCCCTTTGGCAATACTGGCAAAATTTCGAACGGGCCGCGGGGTGGCTATAGGGCATAATTGTGGATCCGATTCTTTCGTAGGATCATAAAATATTGTATAGAGGTCACCAAGACCGAATTTCTGATCCGATTCAGTGGTTCGACCCATACTCAGTTTTTTCTCCGGATCAGTGAACATACCTCTTTGGAAATACTGGCAAAATTTCGAACGGGCCGAGGGGTGGCTATAGGGCATAATTATGGATACGATTCTTTCGTAGGATCATAAAATATTGTATAGAGGTCACCAAGACCGGCTTTCTGATCCGATTCAGTGGTTCGACCCATACTCATTTTTTTCTCCGGATCAGTGAACATACCCCTTTGGCAATACTGGCAAAATTTCGAACGGCCCGCGGGGTGACTATAGGGCATAATTGTGGATACGATTCTTTCGTAGGATTATAAAATATTGTATAGAGGTCACCAAGAACGAATTTCTGATCCGATTCAGTGGTTCGACCCATACTCAATTTTTTCTCCGGATCAGTGAACATACCCCTTTGGCAATACTGGCAAAATTTCGAACGTGCCGAGTGGTGGCTATAGGGCATAATTATGGATACGATTCTTTCGTAGGATCATAAAATATTGTATAGAGGTCACCAAGACCGGCTTTCTGATTCGATTCAGTGGTTCGACCCATACTCAGTTTTTTCTCCGGATCAGTGAACATACCCCTTTGGCAATATTGGCAAAATTTCGAACGGCCGCGGGGTGGCTATAGGGCATAATTATGGATACGATTCTTTCGTAGGATTATAAAATATTGTATAGAGGTCACCAAGACCGAATTTCTGATCCGATTCAGTGGTTCGACCCATACTCAGTTTTTTCTCCGGATCAGTGAACATACCCCTTTGGCAATACTGGCAAAATTTCGAACGGCCCTCGGGGTGGCTATAGGGCATAATTATGGATACGATTCTTTCGTAGGATCATAAAATATTGTATAGAGGTCACCAAGACCGAATTTCTGATCCGATTCAGTGGTTCGACCCATACTCAGTTTTTTCTCCGGATCAGTGAACATACCCCTTTGGCAATACTGGCAAAATTTCGAACGGCCCGCGGGGTGGCTATAGGGCATAATTATGGATACGATTCTTTCGTAGGATCATAAAATATTGTATAGAGGTCACCAAGACCGAATTTCTGATCCGATTCAGTGGTTCGACCCGTACTCAGTTTTTTCTCCAAATCAGTTAATATACCCGTTTGGCAATACGGGCAAAATTTCTAACGGCTCTCGGGGTGGCTATTGGGCATAATTATAGATCCGATTCTTTCGTATGATCATAAAATATTGTATGGATGTCATCAAGATCGAAAATCTGATCCAATTCAGTGGTTCGACCCATACTCAGTTTTTTCTCCGGATCAGTGAACATACCCCTTTAGCAATATGGGCAAAATTTCGAACGGCCCGCGGGGTGGCTATAGGGCATAATTATGGATAAGATTCTTTCGTAGGATCAAAAAAAATTGTATGTAGGTCATCAAGATCGAAAATCTGATCCGATTAAGTGGTTCGACCCATACTCAGTTTTTTCTCCGGATCAGTGAACAAACCCCTTTGGCAATACGGGCAATATTTCGAACGGCCCGCGGGGTGGCTATAGGGCATAATTATGGTTACGATTTTTTCGTAGGTTTATAAAATATTGTATGGAGTTCATCAAGATCGAAAATCTGTTCCGATTCAGTGGTTCGACCCATACTCAGTTTTATCTCCGAATAAGTGAACATACCCCTTTGGCAATACTGGCAAAATTTCGAACGGGCCGCGGGGTGGCTATAGGGCACTATTGTGGATCCGATTCTTTCGTAGGATCAAAAAATATTGTATAGAGGTCACCAAGACCGAATTTCTGATCCGATTCAGTGGTTCGACCCATACTCAGTTTTTTCTCTGGATCAGTGAACATACCTCTTTGGCAATACTGGCAAAATTTCGAACGGCCCGCAGGGTGGCTATAGGGCATAATTAGGGATACGATTTTATCGTAGGATCATAAAATATAGTATGGAGGTCATCAAGATCGAAAATCTGATCCGATTCAGTGGTTCGACCCATACTCAGTTTTTTCTCCGGATCAGTGAACATACCCCTTTGGCAATAATGGCAAATTTCGAACGGCCCGCAGGGTGGCTATAGGGCATAATTATGGATACGATTCTTTCGTAGGATCATAAAATATTGTATGGAGGTCACCAAACCCGAATTTCTGATCCGATTCAGTGGTTCGACCCATACTCAGTTTTTTCTCCGGATCAGTGAACATACCCCTTTGGCAATACTGGCAAAATTTCTAACGACTCGCGGGGTGGGTATAGGGCATAATTATGGATACGATTCATTCGTAGGATCATAAAATATTGTATGGAGGTCATCAAGATCGAAAATCTGATCCAATTCAGTGGTTCGACCCATACTCAGTTTTTTCTCCGGATCAGTGAACATACCCCTTTAGCAATATGGGCAAAATTTCGAACGGCCCGCGGGGTGGCTATAGGGAATAATTATAGATAAGATTCTTTCGTAGGATCAAAAAATATTGTATGTAGGTCATCAAGATCGAAAATCTGATCCGATTCAGTGGTTCGACCCATACTCAGTTTTTTCTCCGGATCAGTGAACAAACCCCTTTGGCAATACGGGCAATATTTCGAACGGCCCGCGGGGTGGCTATAGGGCATAATTATGGTTACGATTCTTTCGTAGGATTATAAAATATTGTATGGAGGTCATCAAGATCGAAAATCTGTTCCGATTCAGTGGTTCGAGCCATACTCAGTTTTATCTCCGAATAAGTGAACATACCCCTTTGGCAATACTGGCAAAATTTCGAACGGGCCGCGGGGTGGCTATAGGGCACTATTGTGGATCCGATTCTTTCGTAGGATCATAAAATATTGTATAGAGGTCACCAAGACCGAATTTCTGATCTGATTCAGAGTTTCGACCCATACTCAGTTTTTTCTCTGGATCAGTGAACATACCTCTTTGACAATACTGGCAAAATTTCGAACGGTCCGCAGGGTGGCTATAGGGCATAATTATGGATACGATTTTATCGTAGGATCATAAAATATAGTATGGAGGTCATCAAGATCGAAAATCTGATCCGATTCAGTGGTTCGACCCATACTCAGTTTTTTCTCCGGATCAGTGAACATACCCCTTTGGCAATAATGGCAAAATTTCGAACGGCCCGCAGGGTGGCTATAGGGCATAATTATGGATACGTTTCTTTCGTAGGATCATAAAATATTGTATGGAGGTCACCAAAACCGAATTTCTGATCCGATTCAGTGGTTCGACCCATACTCAGTTTTTTCTCCGGATCAGTGAACATACCCGTTTGGCAATACTGGCAAAATTTCGAATGGCTCGCGGGGTGGCTATTGGGCATAATTATGGATACGATTCTTTCGTAGGATCATAAAATATTGTATGGAGGTCTTCAAGATCGAAAATCTGATCCAATTCAGTGGTTCGACCCATACTCAGTTTTTTCTCCGGATTAGTGAACATACCCCTTTAGCAATATGGGCAAAATTTCGAACGGCCCGCGGGGTGGCTATAGGGCATAATTATGGATACGATTCTTTCGTAGAATCAAAAAATATTGTATGTAGGTCATCAAGATCGAAAATCTGATCCGATTCAGTGGTTCGACCCATACTCAGTTTTTTCTCCGGATCAGTGAACAAACCTCTTTGGCAATACGGGCAATATTTCGAACGGCCCGCGGGGTGGCTATAGGGCATAATTATGGTTACGATTCTTTCGTAGGATTATAAAATATTGTATGGAGGTCATCAAGATCGAAAATCTGTTCCGATTCAGTGGTTCGACCCATACTCAGTTTTATCTCCGAATAAGTGAACATACCCCTTTGGCAATACTGGCAAAATTTCGAACGGGCCGCGGGGTGGCTATAGGGAACTATTGTGGATCCGATTCTTTCGTAGGATCATAAAATATTGTATAGAGGTCACCAAGACCGAATTTCTGATCTGATTCAGAGTTTCGACCCATACTCAGTGTTTTCCCTGGATCAGTGAACATACCTCTTTGGCAATACAGGCAAAATTTCGAACGGTCCGCAGGGTGGCTATAAGGCATAATTATGGATACGATTTTATCGTAGGATCATAAAATATAGTATGGAGGTCATCAAGATCGAAAATCTGATCCGATTCAGTGGTTCGACCCATACTCAGTTTTTTCTCCGGATCAGTGAACATACCCCTTTGGCAATAATGGCAAAATTTCGAACGGCCCGCAGGGTGGCTATAGGGCATAATTATGGATACGTTTCTTTCGTAGGATCATAAAATATTGTATGGAGGTCACCAAAACCGAATTTCTGATCCGATTCAGTGGTTCGACCCATACTCAGTTTTTTCTCCGGATCAGTGAACATACCCCTTTGGCAATACTGGCAAAATTTCGAACGGCTTGCGGGGTGGCTATTGGGCATAATTATGGATACGATTCTTTCGTAGGATCATAAAATATTGTATGGAGGTCTTCAAGATCGAAAATCTGATCCAATTCAGTGGTTCGACCCATACTCAGTTTTTTCTCCGGATTAGTGAACATACCCCTTTAGCAATATGGGCAAAATTTCGAACGGCCCGCGGGGTGGCTATAGGGCATAATTATGGATACGATTCTTTCGTAGGATCAAAAAATATTGTATGTAGGTCATCAAGATCGAAAATCTGATCCGATTCAGTGGTTCGACCCATACTCAGTTTTTTCTCCGGATCAGTGAACAAACCCCTTTGGCAATACGGGCAATATTTCGAACGGCCCGCGGGGTGGCTATAGGGCATAATTATGGTTACGATTCTTTCGTAGGATTATAAAATATTGTATGGAGGTCATCAAGATCGAAAATCTGTTCCGATTCAGTGGTTCGACCCATACTCAGTTTTATCTCCGAATAAGTGAACATACCCCTTTGGCAATACTGGCAAAATTTCGAACGGGCCGCGGGGTGGCTATAGGAAACTATTGTGGATCCGATTCTTTCGTAGGATCATAAAATATTGTATAGAGGTCACGAAGACCGAATTTCTGATCCGATTCAGAGGTTCGACCCATACTCAGTTTTTTCTCTGGATCAGTGAACATACCTCTTTGGCAATACTGGCAAAATTTCGAACGGTCCGCAGGGTGGCTATAGGGCATAATTATGGATACGATTTTATCGTAGGATCATAAAATATAGTATGGAGGTCATCAAGATCGAAAATCTGATCCGATTCAGTGGTTCGACCCATACTCAGTTTTTTCTCCGGATCAGTGAACATACCCCTTTCGCAATAATGGCAAAATTTCGAACGGCCCGCAGGGTGGCTATAGGGCATAATTAGGGATACGTTTCTTTCGTAGGATCATAAAATATTGTATGGAGGTCACCAAAACCGAATTTCTGATACGATTAAGTGGTTCGACCCATACTCAGTTTTTTCTCCGGATCAGTGAACATACCACTTTGGCAATACTGGCAAAATTTCGAACGGCTCGCGGGGTGGCTATTGGGCATAATTATGGATACGATTCTTTCGTAGGATCATAAAATATTGTATGGAGGTCTTCAAGATCGAAAATCTGATCCAATTCAGTGGTTCGACCCATACTCAGTTTTTTCTCCGGATTAGTGAACCCTTTAGCAATATGGGCAAAATTTCGAACGGCCCGCGGGGTGGCTATAGGGCATAATTATGGATACGATCCTTTCGTAGGATCAAAAAATATTGTATGTAGGTCATCAAGATCGAAAATCTGATCCGATTCAGTGGTTCGACCCATACTCAGTTTTTTCTCCGGATCAGTGAACAAACCCCTTTGGCAATACGGGCAATATTTCGAACGGCCCGCGGGGTGGCTATAGGGCATAATTATGGTTACGATTCTTTCGTAGGATTATAAAATATTGTATGGAGGTGATCAAGATCGAAAATCTGTTCCGATTCTGTGGTTCGACCCATACTCAGTTTTATCTCCGAATAAGTGAACATACCCCTTTGGCAATACTGGCAAAATTTCGAACGGGCCGCAGGGTGGCTATAGGGCACTATTGTGGATCCGATTCTTTCGTAGGATCATAAAATATTGTATAGAGGTCACCAAGACCGAATTTCTGATCTGATTCAGAGTTTCGACCCATACTCAGTTTTTTCTCTGGATCAGTGAACATACCTCTTTGGCAATACAGGCAAAATTTCGAACGGTCCGCAGGGTGGCTATAGGGCATAATTATGGATACGATTTTATCGTAGGATCATAAAATATAGTATGGAGGTCATCAAGATCGAAAATCTGATCCGATTCAGTGGTTCGACCCATACTCAGTTTTTTCTCCGGATCAGTGAACATACCCCTTTGGCAATAATGGCAAAATTTCGAACGGCCCGCAGGGTGGCTATAGGGCATAATTATGGATACGTTTCTTTCGTAGGATCATAAAATATTGTATGGAGGTCACCAAAACCGAATTTCTGATCCGATTCAGTGGTTCGACCCATACTCAGTTTTTTCTCCGGATCAGTGAACATACCCCTTTGGCAATACTGGCAAAATTTCGAACGGCTCGCGGGGTGGCTATTGGGCATAATTATGGATACGATTCTTTCGTAGGATCATAAAATATTGTATGGAGGTCTTCAAGATCGAAAATCTGATCCAATTCAGTGGTTCGACCCATACTCAGTTTTTTCTCCGGATTAGTGAACATACCCCTTTAGCAATATGGGCAAAATTTCGAACGGCCCGCGGGGTGGCTATAGGGCATAATTATGGATACGATTCTTTCGTAGGATCAAAAAATATTGTATGTAGGTCATCAAGATCGAAAATCTGATCCGATTCAGTGGTTCGACCCATACTCAGTTTTTTCTCCGGATCAGTGAACAAACCCCTTTGGCAATACGGGCAATATTTCGAACGGCCCGCGGGGTGGCTATAGGGCATAATTATGGTTACGATTCTTTCGTAGGATTATAAAATATTGTATGGAGGTCATCAAGATCGAAAATCTGTTCCGATTCAGTGGTTCGACCCATACTCAGTTTTATCTCCGAATAAGTGAACATACCCCTTTGGCAATACTGGCAAAATTTCGAACGGGCCGCGGGGTGGCTATAGGGCACTATTGTGGATCCGATTCTTTCGTAGGATCATAAAATATTGTATAGAGGTCACGAAGACCGAATTTCTGATCCGATTCAGAGGTTCGACCCATACTCAGTTTTTTCTCTGGATCAGTGAACATACCTCTTTGGCAATACTGGCAAAATTTCGAACGGTCCGCAGGGTGGCTATAGGGCATAATTATGGATACGATTTTATCGTAGGATCATAAAATATAGTATGGAGGTCATCAAGATCGAAAATCTGATCCGATTCAGTGGTTCGACCCATACTCAGTTTTTTCTCCGGATCAGTGAACATACCCCTTTCGCAATAATGGCAAAATTTCGAACGGCCCGCAGGGTGGCTATAGGGCATAATTAGGGATACGTTTCTTTCGTAGGATCATAAAATATTGTATGGAGGTCACCAAAACCGAATTTCTGATACGATTAAGTGGTTCGACCCATACTCAGTTTTTTCTCCGGATCAGTGAACATACCACTTTGGCAATACTGGCAAAATTTCGAACGGCTCGCGGGGTGGCTATTGGGCATAATTATGGATACGATTCTTTCGTAGGATCATAAAATATTGTATGGAGGTCTTCAAGATCGAAAATCTGATCCAATTCAGTGGTTCGACCCATACTCAGTTTTTTCTCCGGATTAGTGAACATACCCCTTTAGCAATATGGGCAAAATTTCGAACGGCCCGCGGGGTGGCTATAGGGCATAATTATGGATACGATCCTTTCGTAGGATCAAAAAATATTGTATGTAGGTCATCAAGATCGAAAATCTGATCCGATTCAGTGGTTCGACCCATACTCAGTTTTTTCTCCGGATCAGTGAACAAACCCCTTTGGCAATACGGGCAATATTTCGAACGGCCCGCGGGGTGGCTATAGGGCATAATTATGGTTACGATTCTTTCGTAGGATTATAAAATATTGTATGGAGGTCATCAAGATCGAAAATCTGTTCCGATTCAGTGGTTCGACCCATACTCAGTTTTATCTCCGAATAAGTGAACATACCCCTTTGGCAATACTGGCAAAATTTCGAACGGGCCGCGGGGTGGCTATAGGGCACTATTGTGGATCCGATTCTTTCGTAGGATCATAAAATATTGTATAGAGGTCACCAAGACCGAATTTCTGATCTGATTCAGAGTTTCGACCCATACTCAGTTTTTTCTCTGGATCAGTGAACATACCTCTTTGGCAATACAGGCAAAATTTCGAACGGTCCGCAGGGTGGCTATAGGGCATAATTATGGATACGATTTTATCGTAGGATCATAAAATATAGTATGGAGGTCATCAAGATCGAAAATCTGATCCGATTCAGTGGTTCGACCCATACTCAGTTTTTTCTCCGGATCAGTGAACATACCCCTTTGGCAATAATGGCAAAATTTCGAACGGCCCGCAGGGTGGCTATAGGGCATAATTATGGATACGTTTCTTTCGTAGGATCATAAAATATAGTATGGAGGTCATCAAGATCGAAAATCTGATCCGATTCAGTGGTTCGACCCATACTCAGTTTTTTCTCCGGATCAGTGAACATACCCCTTTCGCAATAATGGCAAAATTTCGAACGGCCCGCAGGGTGGCTATAGGGCATAATTAGGGATACGTTTCTTTCGTAGGATCATAAAATATTGTATGGAGGTCACCAAAACCGAATTTCTGATACGATTAAGTGGTTCGACCCATACTCAGTTTTTTCTCCGGATCAGTGAACATACCACTTTGGCAATACTGGCAAAATTTCGAACGGCTCGCGGGGTGGCTATTGGGCATAATTATGGATACGATTCTTTCGTAGGATCATAAAATATTGTATGGAGGTCTTCAAGATCGAAAATCTGATCCAATTCAGTGGTTCGACCCATACTCAGTTTTTTCTCCGGATTAGTGAACATACCCCTTTAGCAATATGGGCAAAATTTCGAACGGCCCGCGGGGTGGCTATAGGGCATAATTATGGATACGATCCTTTCGTAGGATCAAAAAATATTGTATGTAGGTCATCAAGATCGAAAATCTGATCCGATTCAGTGGTTCGACCCATACTCAGTTTTTTCTCCGGATCAGTGAACAAACCCCTTTGGCAATACGGGCAATATTTCGAACGGCCCGCGGGGTGGCTATAGGGCATAATTATGGTTACGATTCTTTCGTAGGATTATAAAATATTGTATGGAGGTCATCAAGATCGAAAATCTGTTCCGATTCAGTGGTTCGACCCATACTCAGTTTTATCTCCGAATAAGTGAACATACCCCTTTGGCAATACTGGCAAAATTTCGAACGGGCCGCGGGGTGGCTATAGGGCATAATTATGGATACGATCCTTTCGTAGGATCAAAAAATATTGTATGTAGGTCATCAAGATCGAAAATCTGATCCGATTCAGTGGTTCGACCCATACTCAGTTTTTTCTCCGGATCAGTGAACAAACCCCTTTGGCAATACGGGCAATATTTCGAACGGCCCGCGGGGTGGCTATAGGGCATAATTATGGTTACGATTCTTTCGTAGGATTATAAAATATTGTATGGAGGTCATCAAGATCGAAAATCTGTTCCGATTCAGTGGTTCGACCCATACTCAGTTTTATCTCCGAATAAGTGAACATACCCCTTTGGCAATACTGGCAAAATTTCGAACGGGCCGCGGGGTGGCTATAGGGCACTATTGTGGATCCGATTCTTTCGTAGGATCATAAAATATTGTATAGAGGTCACCAAGACCGAATTTCTGATCTGATTCAGAGTTTCGACCCATACTCAGTTTTTTCTCTGGATCAGTGAACATACCTCTTTGCCAATACAGGCAAAATTTCGAACGGTCCGCAGGGTGGCTATAGGGCATAATTATGGATACGATTTTATCGTAGGATCATAAAATATAGTATGGAGGTCATCAAGATCGAAAATCTGATCCGATTCAGTGGTTCGACCCATACTCAGTTTTTTCTCCGGATCAGTGAACATACCCCTTTGGCAATAATGGCAAAATTTCGAACGGCCCGCAGGGTGGCTATAGGGCATAATTATGGATACGTTTCTTTCGTAGGATCATAAAATATAGTATGGAGGTCATCAAGATCGAAAATCTGATCCGATTCAGTGGTTCGACCCATACTCAGTTTTTTCTCCGGATCAGTGAACATACCCCTTTCGCAATAATGGCAAAATTTCGAACGGCCCGCAGGGTGGCTATAGGGCATAATTAGGGATACGTTTCTTTCGTAGGATCATAAAATATTGTATGGAGGTCACCAAAACCGAATTTCTGATACGATTTTAGTGGTTCGACCCATACTCAGTTTTTTCTCCGGATCAGTGAACATACCACTTTGGCAATACTGGCAAAATTTCGAACGGCTCGCGGGGTGGCTATTGGGCATAATTATGGATACGATTCTTTCGTAGGATCATAAAATATTGTATGGAGGTCTTCAAGATCGAAAATCTGATCCAATTCAGTGGTTCGACCCATACTCAGTTTTTTCTCCGGATTAGTGAACATACCCCTTTAGCAATATGGGCAAAATTTCGAACGGCCCGCGGGGTGGCTATAGGGCATAATTATGGATACGATCCTTTCGTAGGATCAAAAAATATTGTATGTAGGTCATCAAGATCGAAAATCTGATCCGATTCAGTGGTTCGACCCATACTCAGTTTTTTCTCCGGATCAGTGAACAAACCCCTTTGGCAATACGGGCAATATTTCGAACGGCCCGCGGGGTGGCTATAGGGCATAATTATGGTTACGATTCTTTCGTAGGATTATAAAATATTGTATGGAGGTCATCAAGATCGAAAATCTGTTCCGATTCAGTGGTTCGACCCATACTCAGTTTTATCTCCGAATAAGTGAACATACCCCTTTGGCAATACTGGCAAAATTTCGAACGGGCCGCGGGGTGGCTATAGGGCACTATTGTGGATCCGATTCTTTCGTAGGATCATAAAATATTGTATAGAGGTCACCAAGACCGAATTTCTGATCTGATTCAGAGTTTCGACCCATACTCAGTTTTTTCTCTGGATCAGTGAACATACCTCTTTGGCAATACAGGCAAAATTTCGAACGGTCCGCAGGGTGGCTATAGGGCATAATTATGGATACGATTTTATCGTAGGATCATAAAATATAGTATGGAGGTCATCAAGATCGAAAATCTGATCCGATTCAGTGGTTCGACCCATACTCAGTTTTTTCTCCGGATCAGTGAACATACCCCTTTGGCAATATTGGCAAAATTTCGAACGGCCCGCAGGGTGGCTATAGGGCATAATTATGGATACGTTTCTTTCGTAGGATCATAAAATATTGTATGGAGGTCACCAAAACCGAATTTCTGATCCGATTCAGTGGTTCGACCCATACTCAGTTTTTTCTCCGGATCAGTGAACATACCCCTTTGGCAATACTGGCAAAATTTCGAACGGCTCGCGGGGTGGCTATTGGGCATAATTATGGATACGATTCTTTCGTAGGATCATAAAATATTGTATGGAGGTCTTCAAGATCGAAAATATGATCCAATTCAGTGGTTCGACCCATACTCAGTTTTTTCTCCGGATTAGTGAACATACCCCTTTAGCAATATGGGCAAAATTTCGAACGGCCCGCGGGGTGGCTATAGGGCATAATTATGGATACGATTCTTTCGTAGGATCAAAAAATATTGTATGTAGGTCATCAAGATCGAAAATCTGATCCGATTCAGTGGTTCGACCCATACTCAGTTTTTTCTCCGGATCAGTGAACAAACCCCTTTGGCAGTACGGGCAATATTTCGAACGGCCCGCGGGGTGGCTATAGGGCATAATTATGGTTACGATTCTTTCGTAGGATTATAAAATATTGTATGGAGGTCATCAAGATCGAAAATCTGTTCCGATTCAGTGGTTCGACCCATACTCAGTTTTATCTCCGAATAAGTGAACATACCCCTTTGGCAATACTGGCAAAATTTCGAACGGGCCGCGGGGTGGCTATAGGGCACTATTGTGGATCCGATTCTTTCGTAGGATCATAAAATATTGTATAGAGGTCACGAAGACCGAATTTCTGATCAGATTCAGAGGTTCGACCCATACTCAGTTTTTTCTCTGGATCAGTGAACATACCTCTTTGGCAATACTGGCAAAATTTCGAACGGTCCGCAGGGTGGCTATAGGGCATAATTATGGATACGATTTTATCGTAGGATCATAAAATATAGTATGGAGGTCATCAAGATCGAAAATCTGATCCGATTCAGTGGTTCGACCCATACTCAGTTTTTTCTCCGGATCAGTGAACATACCCCTTTCGCAATAATGGCAAAATTTCGAACGGCCCGCAGGGTGGCTATAGGGCATAATTAGGGATACGTTTCTTTCGTAGGATCATAAAATATTGTATGGACGTCACCAAAACCGAATTTCTGATACGATTAAGTGGTTCGACCCATACTCAGTTTTTTCTCCGGATCAGTGAACATACCACTTTGGCAATACTGGCAAAATTTCGAACGGCTCGCGGGGTGGCTATTGGGCATAATTATGGATACGATTCTTTCGTAGGATCATAAAATATTGTATGGAGGTCTTCAAGATCGAAAATCTGATCCAATTCAGTGGTTCGACCCATACTCAGTTTTTTCTCCGGATTAGTGAACATACCCCTTTAGCAATATGGGCAAAATTTCGAACGGCCCGCGGGGTGGCTATAGGGCATAATTATGGATACGATCCTTTCGTAGGATCAAAAAATATTGTATGTGGGTCATCAAGATCGAAAATCTGATCCGATTCAGTGGTTCGACCCATACTCAGTTTTTTCTCCGGATCAGTGAACAAACCCCTTTGGCAATACGGGCAATATTTCGAACGGCCCGCGGGGTGGCTATAGGGCATAATTATGGTTACGATTCTTTCGTAGGATTATAAAATATTGTATGGAGGTCATCAAGATCGAAAATCTGTTCCGATTCAGTGGTTCGACCCATACTCAGTTTTATCTCCGAATAAGTGAACATACCCCTTTGGCAATACTGGCAAAATTTCGAACGGGCCGCGGGGTGGCTATAGGGCACTATTGTGGATCCGATTCTTTCGTAGGATCATAAAATATTGTATAGAGGTCACCAAGACCGAATTTCTGATCTGATTCAGAGTTTCGACCCATACTCAGTTTTTTCTCTGGATCAGTGAACATACCTCTTTGGCAATACAGGCAAAATTTCGAACGGTCCGCAGGGTGGCTATAGGGCATAATTATGGATACGATTTTATCGTAGGATCATAAAATATAGTATGGAGGTCATCAAGATCGAAAATCTGATCCGATTCAGTGGTTCGACCCATACTCAGTTTTTTCTCCGGATCAGTGAACATACCCCTTTGGCAATAATGGCAAAATTTCGAACGGCCCGCAGGGTGGCTATAGGGCATAATTATGGATACGTTTCTTTCGTAGGATCATAAAATATTGTATGGAGGTCACCAAAACCGAATTTCTGATCCGATTCAGTGGTTCGACCCATACTCAGTTTTTTCTCCGGATCAGTGAACGTATCCTTTGGCAATACTGGCAAAATTTCGAACGGCTCGCGGGGTGGCTATTGGGCATAATTATGGATACGATTCTTTCGTAGGATCATAAAATATTGTATGGAGGTCTTCAAGATCGAAAATATGATCCAATTCAGTGGTTCGACCCATACTCAGTTTTTTCTCCGGATTAGTGAACATACCCCTTTAGCAATATGGGCAAAATTTCGAACGGCCCTCGGGGTGGCTATAGGGCATAATTATGGATACGATTCTTTCGTAGGATAAAAAAATATTGTATGTAGGTCATCAAGATCGAAAATCTGATCCGATTCAGTGGTTCGACCCATACTCAGTTTTTTCTCCGGATCAGTGAACAAACCCCTTTGGCAATACGGGCAATATTTCGAACGGCCCGCGGGGTGGCTATAGGGCATAATTATGGTTACGATTCTTTCGTAGGATTATAAAATATTGTATGGTGGTCATCAAGATCGAAAATCTGTTCCGATTCAGTGGTTCGACCCATACTCAGTTTTATCTCCGAATAAGTGAACATACCCCTTTGGCAATACTGCCAAAATTTCGAACGGGCCGCGGGGTGGCTATAGGGCACTATTGTGGATCCGATTCTTTCGTAGGATCATAAAATATTGTATAGAGGTCACGAAGACCGAATTTCTGATCCGATTCAGAGGTTCGACCCATACTCAGTTTTTTCTCTGGATCAGTGAACATACCTCTTTGGCAATACTGGCAAAATTTCGAACGGTCCGCAGGGTGGCTATAGGGCATAATTATGGATACGATTTTATCGTAGGATCATAAAATATAGTATGGAGGTCATCAAGATCGAAAATCTGATCCGATTCAGTGGTTCGACCCATACTCAGTTTTTTCTCCGGATCAGTGAACATACCCCTTTCGCAATAATGGCAAAATTTCGAACGGCCCGCAGGGTGGCTATAGGGCATAATTAGGGATACGTTTCTTTCGTAGGATCATAAAATATTGTATGGAGGTCACCAAAACCGAATTTCTGATACGATTAAGTGGTTCGACCCATACTCAGTTTTTTCTCCGGATCAGTGAACATACCACTTTGGCAATACTGGCAAAATTTCGAACGGCTCGCGGGGTGGCTATTGGGCATAATTATGGATACGATTCTTTCGTAGGATCATAAAATATTGTATGGAGGTCTTCAAGATCGAAAATCTGATCCAATTCAGTGGTTCGACCCATACTCAGTTTTTTCTCCGGATTAGTGAACATACCCCTTTAGCAATATGGGCAAAATTTCGAACGGCCCGCGGGGTGGCTATAGGGCATAATTATGGATACGATCCTTTCGTAGGATCAAAAAATATTGTATGTAGGTCATCAAGATCGAAAATCTGATCCGATTCAGTGGTTCGACCCATACTCAGTTTTTTCTCCGGATCAGTGAACAAACCCCTTTGGCAATACGGGCAATATTTCGAACGGCCCGCGGGGTGGCTATAGGGCATAATTATGGTTACGATTCTTTCGTAGGATTATAAAATATTGTATGGAGGTCATCAAGATCGAAAATCTGTTCCGATTCAGTGGTTCGACCCATACTCAGTTTTATCTCCGAATAAGTGAACATACCCCTTTGGCAATACTGGCAAAATTTCGAACGGGCCGCGGGGTGGCTATAGGGCACTATTGTGGATCCGATTCTTTCGTAGGATCATAAAATATTGTATAGAGGTCACGAAGACCGAATTTCTGATCCGATTCAGAGGTTCGACCCATACTCAGTTTTTTCTCTGGATCAGTGAACATACCTCTTTGGCAATACTAGAAAAATTTCGAACGGCCCGCAGGGTGGCTATAGGGCATAATTATGGATACGATTTTATCGTAGGATCATAAAATATAGTATGGAGGTCATCAAGATCGAAAATCTGATCCGATTCAGTGGTTCGACCCATACTCAGTTTTTTCTCCGGATCAGTGAACATACCCCTTTCGCAATAATGGCAAAATTTCGAACGGCCCGCAGGGTGGCTATAGGGCATAATTATGGATACGTTTCTTTCGTAGGATCATAAAATATTGTATGGAGGTCACCAAAACCGAATTTCTGATACGATTAAGTGGTTCGACCCATACTCAGTTTTTTCTCCGGATCAGTGAACATACCCCTTTGGCAATACTGGCAAAATTTCGAACGGCTCGCGGGGTGGCTATAGGGCATAATTATGGATATGATTCTTTCGTAGGATCATTAAATATTGTATGGAGGTCATCAAGATCGAAAATCTGATCCAATTCAGTGGTTCGACCCATACTCAGTTTTTTCTCCGGATCAGTGAACATACCCCTTTAGCAATATGGGCAAAATTTCGAACGGCCCGCGGGGTGGCTATAGGGCATAATTATGGATACGATTCTTTCGTAGGATCAAAAAATATTGTATGGAGGTCATCAAGATCGAAAATCTGATCCGATTCAGTGGTTCGACCCATACTCAGTTTTTTCTCCGGATCAGTGAACATACCCCTTTCGCAATAATGGCAAAATTTCGAACGGCCCGCAGGGTGGCTATAGGGCATAATTATGGATACGATTCTTTCGTAGGATCATAAAATATTGTATGGAGGTCACCAAAACCGAATTTCTGATCCGATTCAGTGGTTCGACCCATACTCAGTTTTTTCTCCGGATCAGTGAACATACCCCTTTGGCAATACTGGCAAAATTTCGAACGGGCCGCGGGGTGGCTATAGGGCACTATTGTGGATCCGATTCTTTCGTAGGATCATAAAATATTGTATAGAGGTCACGAAGACCGAATTTCTGATCCGATTCAGAGGTTCGACCCATACTCAGTTTTTTCTCTGGATCAGTGAACATACCTCTTTGGCAATACTAGAAAAATTTCGAACGGCCCGCAGGGTGGCTATAGGGCATAATTATGGATACGATTTTATCGTAGGATCATAAAATATAGTATGGAGGTCATCAAGATCGAAAATCTGATCCGATTCAGTGGTTCGACCCATACTCAGTTTTTTCTCCGGATCAGTGAACATACCCCTTTCGCAATAATGGCAAAATTTCGAACGGCCCGCAGGGTGGCTATAGGGCATAATTATGGATACGTTTCTTTCGTAGGATCATAAAATATTGTATGGAGGTCACCAAAACCGAATTTCTGATACGATTAAGTGGTTCGACCCATACTCAGTTTTTTCTCCGGATCAGTGAACATACCCCTTTGGCAATACTGGCAAAATTTCGAACGGCTCGCGGGGTGGCTATAGGGCATAATTATGGATATGATTCTTTCGTAGGATCATTAAATATTGTATGGAGGTCATCAAGATCGAAAATCTGATCCAATTCAGTGGTTCGACCCATACTCAGTTTTTTCTCCGGATCAGTGAACATACCCCTTTAGCAATATGGGCAAAATTTCGAACGGCCCGCGGGGTGGCTATAGGGCATAATTATGGATACGATTCTTTCGTAGGATCAAAAAATATTGTATGGAGGTCATCAAGATCGAAAATCTGATCCGATTCAGTGGTTCGACCCATACTCAGTTTTTTCTCCGGATCAGTGAACATACCCCTTTCGCAATAATGGCAAAATTTCGAACGGCCCGTAGGGTGGCTATAGGGCATAATTATGGATACGATTCTTTCGTAGGATCATAAAATATTGTATGGAGGTCACCAAAACCGAATTTCTGATCCGATTCAGTGGTTCGACCCATACTCAGTTTTTTCTCCGGATCAGTGAACATACCCCTTTGGCAATACTGGCAAAATTTCGAACGGCTCGCGGGGTGGCTATAGGGCATAATTATGGATACGATTCTTTCGTAGGATCATTAAATATTGTATGGAGGTCATCAAGATCGAAAATCTGATCCAATTCAGTGGTTCGACCCATACTCAGTTTTTTCTCCGGATCAGTGAACATACCCCTTTAGCAATATGGGCAAAATTTCGAACGGCCCGCGGGGTGGCTATAGGGCATAATTATGGATACGATTCTTTCGTAGGATCAAAAAATATTGTATGTAGGTCATCAAGATCGAAAATCTGATCCGATTAAGTGGTTCGACCCATACTCAGATTTTTCTCCGGATCAGTGAACAAACCCCTTTGGCAATACGGGCAATATTTCGAACGGCCCGCGGGGTGGCTATAGGGCATAATTATGGTTACGATTCTTTCGTAGGATTATAAAATATTGTATGGAGGTTATCAAGATCGAAAATCTGTTCCGATTCAGTGGTTCGACCCATACTCAGTTTTATCTCCGAATAAGTGAACATACCCCTTTGGCAATACTGGCAAAATTTCGAACGGGCCGCGGGGTGGCTATAGGGCACTATTGTGGATCCGATTCTTTCGTAGGATCATAAAATATTGTATAGAGGTCACCAAGACCGAATTTCTGATCCGATTCAGTGGTTCGACCCATACTCAGTTTTTTCTCTGGATCAGTGAACATACCTCTTTGGCAATACTGGCAAAATTTCGAACGGCCCGCAGGGTGGCTATAGGGAATAATTAGGGATACGATTTTATCGTCGGATCATAAAATATAGTATGGAGGTCATCAAGATCGAAAATCTGATCCGATTCAGTGGTTCGACCCATACTCAGTTTTTTCTCCGGATCAGTGAACATACCCCTTTGGCAATAATGGCAAATTTCGAACGGCCCGCAGGGTGGCTATAGGGCATAATTATGGATACGATTCTTTCGTAGGATCATAAAATATTGTATGGAGGTCACCAAACCCGAATTTCTGATCCGATTCAGTGGTTCGACCCATACTCAGTTTTTTCTCCGGATCAGTGAACATACCCCTTTGGCAATACTGGCAAAATTTCTAACGGCTCGCGGGGTGGCTATAGGGTATAATTATGGATACGATTCATTCGTAGGATCATAAAATATTGTATGTAGGTCATCAAGATCGAAAATCTGATCCAATTCAGTGGTTCGACCCATACTCAGTTTTTTCTCCGGATCAGTGAACATACCCCTTTAGCAATATGGGCAAAATTTCGAACGGCCCGCGGGGTGGCTATAGGGCATAATTATGGATAAGATTCTTTCATAGGATCAAAAAATATTGTATGTAGGTCATCAAGATCGAAAATCTGATCCGATTCAGTGGTTCGACCCATACTCAGTTTTTTCTCCGGATCAGTGAACAAACCCCTTTGGCAATACGGGCAATATTTCGAGCGGCCCGCGGGGTGGCTATAGGGCATAATTATGGTTACGATTCTTTCGTAGGATTATAAAATATTGTATGGAGGTCATCAAGATCGAAAATCTGTTCCGATTCAGTGGTTCGAACGGCCCGCAGGGTGGCTATAGGGCATAATTATGGATACGTTTCTTTCGTAGGATCATAAAATATTGTATGGAGGTCACCAAAACCGAATTTCTGATCCGATTCAGTGGTTCGACCCATACTCAGTTTTTTCTCCGGATCAGTGAACATACCCCTTTGGCAGTACTAGCAAAATTTCGAACGGCTCGCGGGGTGGCTATTGGGCATAATTATGGATACGATTCTTTCGTAGGATCATAAAATATTGTATGGAGGTCTTCAAGATCGAAAATATGATCCAATTCAGTGGTTCGACCCATACTCAGTTTTTTCTCCGGATTAGTGAACATACCCCTTTAGCAATATGGGCAAAATTTCGAACGGCCCGCGGGGTGGCTATAGGGCATAATTATGGATACGATTCTTTCGTAGGATCAAAAAATATTGTATGTAGGTCATCAAGATCGAAAATCTGATCCGATTCAGTGGTTCGACCCATACTCAGTTTTTTCTCCGGATCAGTGAACAAACCCCTTTGGCAATACGGGCAATATTTCGAACGGCCCGCGGGGTGGCTATAGGGCATAATTATGGTTACGATTCTTTCGTAGGATTATAAAATATTGTATGGAGGTCATCAAGATCGAAAATCTGTTCCGATTCAGTGGTTCGACCCATACTCAGTTTTATCTCCGAATAAGTGAACATACCCCTTTGGCAATACTGGCAAAATTTCGAACGGGCCGCGGGGTGGCTATAGGGCACTATTGTGGATCCGATTCTTTCGTAGGATCATAAAATATTGTATAGAGGTCACGAAGACCGAATTTCTGATCCGATTCAGAGGTTCGACCCATACTCAGTTTTTTCTCTGGATCAGTGAACATACCTCTTTGGCAATACTGGCAAAATTTCGAACGGTCCGCAGGGTGGCTATAGGGCATAATTATCGATACGATTTTATCGTAGGATCATAAAATATAGTATGGAGGTCATCAAGATCGAAAATCTGATCCGATTCAGTGGTTCGACCCATACTCAGTTTTTTCTCCGGATCAGTGAACATACCCCTTTCGCAATAATGGCAAAATTTCGAACGGCCCGCAGGGTGGCTATAGGGCATAATTAGGGATACGTTTCTTTCGTAGGATCATAAAATATTGTATGGAGGTCACCAAAACCGAATTTCTGATACGATTAAGTGGTTCGACCCATACTCAGTTTTTTCTCCGGATCAGTGAACATACCACTTTGGCAATACTGGCAAAATTTCGAACGGCTCGCGGGGTGGCTATTGGCCATAATTATGGATACGATTCTTTCGTAGGATCATAAAATATTGTATGGAGGTCTTCAAGATCGAAAATCTGATCCAATTCAGTGGTTCGACCCATACTCAGTTTTTTCTCCGGATTAGTGAACATACCCCATTAGCAATATGGGCAAAATTTCGAACGGCCCGCGGGGTGGCTATAGGGCATAATTATGGATACGATCCTTTCGTAGGATCAAAAAATATTGTATGTAGGTCATCAAGATCGAAAATCTGATCCGATTCAGTGGTTCGACCCATACTCAGTTTTTTCTCCGGATCAGTGAACAAACCCCTTTGGCAATACGGGCAATATTTCGAACGGCCCGCGGGGTGGCTATAGGGCATAATTATGGTTACGATTCTTTCGTAGGATTATAAAATATTGTATGGAGGTCATCAAGATCGAAAATCTGTTCCGATTCAGTGGTTCGACCCATACTCAGTTTTATCTCCGAATAAGTGAACATACCCCTTTGGCAATACTGGCAAAATTTCGAACGGGCCGCGGGGTGGCTATAGGGCATAATTATGGATACGATCCTTTCGTAGGATCAAAAAATATTGTATGTAGGTCATCAAGATCGAAAATCTGATCCGATTCAGTGGTTCGACCCATACTCAGTTTTTTCTCCGGATCAGTGAACAAACCCCTTTGGCAATACGGGCAATATTTCGAACGGCCCGCGGGGTGGCTATAGGGCATAATTATGGTTACGATTCTTTCGTAGGATTATAAAATATTGTATGGAGGTCATCAAGATCGAAAATCTGTTCCGATTCAGTGGTTCGACCCATACTCAGTTTTATCTCCGAATAAGTGAACATACCCCTTTGGCAATACTGCCAAAATTTCGAACGGGCCGCGGGGTGGCTATAGGGCACTATTGTGGATCCGATTCTTTCGTAGGATCATAAAATATTGTATAGAGGTCACGAAGACCGAATTTCTGATCCGATTCAGAGGTTCGACCCATACTCAGTTTTTTCTCTGGATCAGTGAACATACCTCTTTGGCAATACTGGCAAAATTTCGAACGGTCCGCAGGGTGGCTATAGGGCATAATTATGGATACGATTTTATCGTAGGATCATAAAATATAGTATGGAGGTCATCAAGATCGAAAATCTGATCCGATTCAGTGGTTCGACCCATACTCAGTTTTTTCTCCGGATCAGTGAACATACCCCTTTCGCAATAATGGCAAAATTTCGAACGGCCCGCAGGGTGGCTATAGGGCATAATTAGGGATACGTTTCTTTCGTAGGATCATAAAATATTGTATGGAGGTCACCAAAACCGAATTTCTGATACGATTAAGTGGTTCGACCCATACTCAGTTTTTTCTCCGGATCAGTGAACATACCACTTTGGCAATACTGGCAAAATTTCGAACGGCTCGCGGGGTGGCTATTGGGCATAATTATGGATACGATTCTTTCGTAGGATCATAAAATATTGTATGGAGGTCTTCAAGATCGAAAATCTGATCCAATTCAGTGGTTCGACCCATACTCAGTTTTTTCTCCGGATTAGTGAACATACCCCTTTAGCAATATGGGCAAAATTTCGAACGGCCCGCGGGGTGGCTATAGGGCATAATTATGGATACGATCCTTTCGTAGGATCAAAAAATATTGTATGTAGGTCATCAAGATCGAAAATCTGATCCGATTCAGTGGTTCGACCCATACTCAGTTTTTTCTCCGGATCAGTGAACAAACCCCTTTGGCAATACGGGCAATATTTCGAACGGCCCGCGGGGTGGCTATAGGGCATAATTATGGTTACGATTCTTTCGTAGGATTATAAAATATTGTATGGAGGTCATCAAGATCGAAAATCTGTTCCGATTCAGTGGTTCGACCCATACTCAGTTTTATCTCCGAATAAGTGAACATACCCCTTTGGCAATACTGGCAAAATTTTGAACGGGCCGCGGGGTGGCTATAGGGCACTATTGTGGATCCGATTCTTTCGTAGGATCATAAAATATTGTATAGAGGTCACGAAGACCGAATTTCTGATCCGATTCAGAGGTTCGACCCATACTCAGTTTTTTCTCTGGATCAGTGAACATACCTCTTTGGCAATACTAGAAAAATTTCGAACGGCCCGCAGGGTGGCTATAGGGCATAATTATGGATACGATTTTATCGTAGGATCATAAAATATAGTATGGAGGTCATCAAGATCGAAAATCTGATCCGATTCAGTGGTTCGACCCATACTCAGTTTTTTCTCCGGATCAGTGAACATACCCCTTTCGCAATAATGGCAAAATTTCGAACGGCCCGCAGGGTGGCTATAGGGCATAATTATGGATACGTTTCTTTCGTAGGATCATAAAATATTGTATGGAGGTCACCAAAACCGAATTTCTGATACGATTAAGTGGTTCGACCCATACTCAGTTTTTTCTCCGGATCAGTGAACATACCCCTTTGGCAATACTGGCAAAATTTCGAACGGCTCGCGGGGTGGCTATAGGGCATAATTATGGATATGATTCTTTCGTAGGATCATTAAATATTGTATGGAGGTCATCAAGATCGAAAATCTGATCCAATTCAGTGGTTCGACCCATACTCAGTTTTTTCTCCGGATCAGTGAACATACCCCTTTAGCAATATGGGCAAAATTTCGAACGGCCCGCGGGGTGGCTATAGGGCATAATTATGGATACGATTCTTTCGTAGGATCAAAAAATATTGTATGGAGGTCATCAAGATCGAAAATCTGATCCGATTCAGTGGTTCGACCCATACTCAGTTTTTTCTCCGGATCAGTGAACATACCCCTTTCGCAATAATGGCAAAATTTCGAACGGCCCGCAGGGTGGCTATAGGGCATAATTATGGATACGATTCTTTCGTAGGATCATAAAATATTGTATGGAGGTCACCAAAACCGAATTTCTGATCCGATTCAGTGGTTCGACCCATACTCAGTTTTTTCTCCGGATCAGTGAACATACCCCTTTGGCAATACTGGCAAAATTTCGAACGGGCCGCGGGGTGGCTATAGGGCACTATTGTGGATCCGATTCTTTCGTAGGATCATAAAATATTGTATAGAGGTCACGAAGACCGAATTTCTGATCCGATTCAGAGGTTCGACCCATACTCAGTTTTTTCTCTGGATCAGTGAACATACCTCTTTGGCAATACTAGAAAAATTTCGAACGGCCCGCAGGGTGGCTATAGGGCATAATTATGGATACGATTTTATCGTAGGATCATAAAATATAGTATGGAGGTCATCAAGATCGAAAATCTGATCCGATTCAGTGGTTCGACCCATACTCAGTTTTTTCTCCGGATCAGTGAACATACCCCTTTCGCAATAATGGCAAAATTTCGAACGGCCCGCAGGGTGGCTATAGGGCATAATTATGGATACGTTTCTTTCGTAGGATCATAAAATATTGTATGGAGGTCACCAAAACCGAATTTCTGATACGATTAA
The DNA here is from genome assembly GCF_021521415.1 of Bidens hawaiensis. Classification (NCBI taxonomy): domain Eukaryota; kingdom Viridiplantae; phylum Streptophyta; class Magnoliopsida; order Asterales; family Asteraceae; genus Bidens; species Bidens hawaiensis. The sequence goes on along the minus strand of NW_027492608.1, from coordinate 24,566 downwards.
GTGGTTCGACCCATACTCAGTTTTTTCTCCGGATCAGTGAACATACCCCTTTGGCAATACTGGCAAAATTTCGAACGGCTCGCGGGGTGGCTATAGGGCATAATTATGGATATGATTCTTTCGTAGGATCATTAAATATTGTATGGAGGTCATCAAGATCGAAAATCTGATCCAATTCAGTGGTTCGACCCATACTCAGTTTTTTCTCCGGATCAGTGAACATACCCCTTTAGCAATATGGGCAAAATTTCGAACGGCCCGCGGGGTGGCTATAGGGCATAATTATGGATACGATTCTTTCGTAGGATCAAAAAATATTGTATGGAGGTCATCAAGATCGAAAATCTGATCCGATTCAGTGGTTCGACCCATACTCAGTTTTTTCTCCGGATCAGTGAACATACCCCTTTCGCAATAATGGCAAAATTTCGAACGGCCCGTAGGGTGGCTATAGGGCATAATTATGGATACGATTCTTTCGTAGGATCATAAAATATTGTATGGAGGTCACCAAAACCGAATTTCTGATCCGATTCAGTGGTTCGACCCATACTCAGTTTTTTCTCCGGATCAGTGAACATACCCCTTTGGCAATACTGGCAAAATTTCGAACGGCTCGCGGGGTGGCTATAGGGCATAATTATGGATACGATTCTTTCGTAGGATCATTAAATATTGTATGGAGGTCATCAAGATCGAAAATCTGATCCAATTCAGTGGTTCGACCCATACTCAGTTTTTTCTCCGGATCAGTGAACATACCCCTTTAGCAATATGGGCAAAATTTCGAACGGCCCGCGGGGTGGCTATAGGGCATAATTATGGATACGATTCTTTCGTAGGATCAAAAAATATTGTATGTAGGTCATCAAGATCGAAAATCTGATCCGATTAAGTGGTTCGACCCATACTCAGATTTTTCTCCGGATCAGTGAACAAACCCCTTTGGCAATACGGGCAATATTTCGAACGGCCCGCGGGGTGGCTATAGGGCATAATTATGGTTACGATTCTTTCGTAGGATTATAAAATATTGTATGGAGGTTATCAAGATCGAAAATCTGTTCCGATTCAGTGGTTCGACCCATACTCAGTTTTATCTCCGAATAAGTGAACATACCCCTTTGGCAATACTGGCAAAATTTCGAACGGGCCGCGGGGTGGCTATAGGGCACTATTGTGGATCCGATTCTTTCGTAGGATCATAAAATATTGTATAGAGGTCACCAAGACCGAATTTCTGATCCGATTCAGTGGTTCGACCCATACTCAGTTTTTTCTCTGGATCAGTGAACATACCTCTTTGGCAATACTGGCAAAATTTCGAACGGCCCGCAGGGTGGCTATAGGGAATAATTAGGGATACGATTTTATCGTCGGATCATAAAATATAGTATGGAGGTCATCAAGATCGAAAATCTGATCCGATTCAGTGGTTCGACCCATACTCAGTTTTTTCTCCGGATCAGTGAACATACCCCTTTGGCAATAATGGCAAATTTCGAACGGCCCGCAGGGTGGCTATAGGGCATAATTATGGATACGATTCTTTCGTAGGATCATAAAATATTGTATGGAGGTCACCAAACCCGAATTTCTGATCCGATTCAGTGGTTCGACCCATACTCAGTTTTTTCTCCGGATCAGTGAACATACCCCTTTGGCAATACTGGCAAAATTTCTAACGGCTCGCGGGGTGGCTATAGGGTATAATTATGGATACGATTCATTCGTAGGATCATAAAATATTGTATGTAGGTCATCAAGATCGAAAATCTGATCCAATTCAGTGGTTCGACCCATACTCAGTTTTTTCTCCGGATCAGTGAACATACCCCTTTAGCAATATGGGCAAAATTTCGAACGGCCCGCGGGGTGGCTATAGGGCATAATTATGGATAAGATTCTTTCGTAGGATCAAAAAATATTGTATGTAGGTCATCAAGATCGAAAATCTGATCCGATTCAGTGGTTCGACCCATACTCAGTTTTTTCTCCGGATCAGTGAACAAACCCCTTTGGCAATACGGGCAATATTTCGAGCGGCCCGCGGGGTGGCTATAGGGCATAATTATGGTTACGATTCTTTCGTAGGATTATAAAATATTGTATGGAGGTCATCAAGATCGAAAATCTGTTCCGATTCAGTGGTTCGAACGGCCCGCAGGGTGGCTATAGGGCATAATTATGGATACGTTTCTTTCGTAGGATCATAAAATATTGTATGGAGGTCACCAAAACCGAATTTCTGATCCGATTCAGTGGTTCGACCCATACTCAGTTTTTTCTCCGGATCAGTGAACATACCCCTTTGGCAGTACTAGCAAAATTTCGAACGGCTCGCGGGGTGGCTATTGGGCATAATTATGGATACGATTCTTTCGTAGGATCATAAAATATTGTATGGAGGTCTTCAAGATCGAAAATATGATCCAATTCAGTGGTTCGACCCATACTCAGTTTTTTCTCCGGATTAGTGAACATACCCCTTTAGCAATATGGGCAAAATTTCGAACGGCCCGCGGGGTGGCTATAGGGCATAATTATGGATACGATTCTTTCGTAGGATCAAAAAATATTGTATGTAGGTCATCAAGATCGAAAATCTGATCCGATTCAGTGGTTCGACCCATACTCAGTTTTTTCTCCGGATCAGTGAACAAACCCCTTTGGCAATACGGGCAATATTTCGAACGGCCCGCGGGGTGGCTATAGGGCATAATTATGGTTACGATTCTTTCGTAGGATTATAAAATATTGTATGGAGGTCATCAAGATCGAAAATCTGTTCCGATTCAGTGGTTCGACCCATACTCAGTTTTATCTCCGAATAAGTGAACATACCCCTTTGGCAATACTGGCAAAATTTCGAACGGGCCGCGGGGTGGCTATAGGGCACTATTGTGGATCCGATTCTTTCGTAGGATCATAAAATATTGTATAGAGGTCACGAAGACCGAATTTCTGATCCGATTCAGAGGTTCGACCCATACTCAGTTTTTTCTCTGGATCAGTGAACATACCTCTTTGGCAATACTGGCAAAATTTCGAACGGTCCGCAGGGTGGCTATAGGGCATAATTATCGATACGATTTTATCGTAGGATCATAAAATATAGTATGGAGGTCATCAAGATCGAAAATCTGATCCGATTCAGTGGTTCGACCCATACTCAGTTTTTTCTCCGGATCAGTGAACATACCCCTTTCGCAATAATGGCAAAATTTCGAACGGCCCGCAGGGTGGCTATAGGGCATAATTAGGGATACGTTTCTTTCGTAGGATCATAAAATATTGTATGGAGGTCACCAAAACCGAATTTCTGATACGATTAAGTGGTTCGACCCATACTCAGTTTTTTCTCCGGATCAGTGAACATACCACTTTGGCAATACTGGCAAAATTTCGAACGGCTCGCGGGGTGGCTATTGGGCATAATTATGGATACGATTCTTTCGTAGGATCATAAAATATTGTATGGAGGTCTTCAAGATCGAAAATCTGATCCAATTCAGTGGTTCGACCCATACTCAGTTTTTTCTCCGGATTAGTGAACATACCCCATTAGCAATATGGGCAAAATTTCGAACGGCCCGCGGGGTGGCTATAGGGCATAATTATGGATACGATCCTTTCGTAGGATCAAAAAATATTGTATGTAGGTCATCAAGATCGAAAATCTGATCCGATTCAGTGGTTCGACCCATACTCAGTTTTTTCTCCGGATCAGTGAACAAACCCCTTTGGCAATACGGGCAATATTTCGAACGGCCCGCGGGGTGGCTATAGGGCATAATTATGGTTACGATTCTTTCGTAGGATTATAAAATATTGTATGGAGGTCATCAAGATCGAAAATCTGTTCCGATTCAGTGGTTCGACCCATACTCAGTTTTATCTCCGAATAAGTGAACATACCCCTTTGGCAATACTGGCAAAATTTCGAACGGGCCGCGGGGTGGCTATAGGGCACTATTGTGGATCCGATTCTTTCGTAGGATCATAAAATATTGTATAGAGGTCACGAAGACCGAATTTCTGATCCGATTCAGAGGTTCGACCCATACTCAGTTTTTTCTCTGGATCAGTGAACATACCTCTTTGGCAATACTGGCAAAATTTCGAACGGTCCGCAGGGTGGCTATAGGGCATAATTATGGATACGATTTTATCGTAGGATCATAAAATATTGTATGGAGGTCATCAAGATCGAAAATCTGATCCGATTCAGTGGTTCGACCCATACTCAGTTTTTTCTCCGGATCAGTGAACATACCCCTTTCGCAATAATGGCAAAATTTCGAACGGCCCGCAGGGTGGCTATAGGGCATAATTATGGATACGTTTCTTTCGTAGGATCATAAAATATTGTATGGAGGTCACCAAAACCGAATTTCTGATACGATTAAGTGGTTCGACCCATACTCAGTTTTTTCTCCGGATCAGTGAACATACCACTTTGTCAATACTGGCAAAATTTCGAACGGCTCGCGGGGTGGCTATTGGGCATAATTATGGATACGATTCTTTCGTAGGATCATAAAATATTGTATGGAGGTCTTCAAGATCGAAAATCTGATCCAATTCAGTGGTTCGACCCATACTCAGTTTTTTCTCCGGATTAGTGAACATACCCCTTTAGCAATATGGGCAAAATTTCGAACGGCCCGCGGGGTGGCTATAGGGCATAATTATGGATACGATCCTTTCGTAGGATCAAAAAATATTGTATGTAGGTCATCAAGATCGAAAATCTGATCCGATTCAGTGGTTCGACCCATACTCAGTTTTTTCTCCGGATCAGTGAACAAACCCCTTTGGCAATACGGGCAATATTTCGAACGGCCCGCGGGGTGGCTATAGGGCATAATTATGGTTACGATTCTTTCGTAGGATTATAAAATATTGTATGGAGGTCATCAAGATCGAAAATCTGTTCCGATTCAGTGGTTCGACCCATACTCAGTTTTATCTCCGAATAAGTGAACATACCCCTTTGGCAATACTGGCAAAATTTCGAACGGGCCGCGGGGTGGCTATAGGGCACTATTGTGGATCCGATTCTTTCGTAGGATCATAAAATATTGTATAGAGGTCACGAAGACCGAATTTCTGATCCGATTCAGAGGTTCGACCCATACTCAGTTTTTTCTCTGGATCAGTGAACATACCTCTTTGGCAATACTAGAAAAATTTCGAACGGCCCGCAGGGTGGCTATAGGGCATAATTATGGATACGATTTTATCGTAGGATCATAAAATATAGTATGGAGGTCATCAAGATCGAAAATCTGATCCGATTCAGTGGTTCGACCCATACTCAGTTTTTTATCCGGATCGGTGAACATACCCCTTTGGCAATAATGGCAAAATTTCGAACGGCCCGCAGGGTGGCTATAGGGCATAATTATGGATACGATTCTTTCGTAGGATCATAAAATATTGTATGGAGGTCACCAAAACCGAATTTCTGATCCGATTCAGTGGTTCGACCCATACTCAGTTTTTTCTCCGGATCAGTGAACATACCCCTTTGGCAATACTGGCAAAATTTCGAACGGCTCGCGGGGTGGCTATAGGGCATAATTATGGATACGATTCTTTCGTAGGATCATTAAATATTGTATGGAGGTCATCAAGATCGAAAATCTGATCCAATTCAGTGGTTCGACCCATACTCAGTTTTTTCTCCGGATCAGTGAACATACCCCTTTAGCAATATGGGCAAAATTTCGAACGGCCCGCGGGGTGGCTATAGGGCATAATTATGGATACGATTCTTTCGTAGGATCAAAAAATATTGTATGTAGGTCATCAAGATCGAAAATCTGATCCGATTCAGTGGTTCGACCCATACTCAGTTTTTTCTCCGGATCAGTGAACAAACCCCTTTGGCAATACGGGCAATATTTCGAACGGCCCGCGGGGTGGCTATAGGGCATAATTATGGTTACGATTCTTTCGTAGGATTATAAAATATTGTATGGAGGTCATCAAGATCGAAAATCTGTTCCGATTCAGTGGTTCGACCCATACTCAGTTTTATCTCCGAATAAGTGAACATACCCCTTTGGCAATACTGGCAAAATTTCGAACGGGCCGCGGGGTGGCTATAGGGCACTATTGTGGATCCGATTCTTTCGTAGGATCATAAAATATTGTATAGAGGTCACGAAGACCGAATTTCTGATCCGATTCAGAGGTTCGACCCATACTCAGTTTTTTCTCTGGATCAGTGAACATACCTCTTTGGCAATACTGGCAAAATTTCGAACGGTCCGCAGGGTGGCTATAGGGCATAATTATGGATACGATTTTATCGTAGGATCATAAAATATAGTATGGAGGTCATCAAGATCGAAAATCTGATCCGATTCAGTGGTTCGACCCATACTCAGTTTTTTCTCCGGATCAGTGAACATACCCCTTTCGCAATAATGGCAAAATTTCGAACGGCCCGCAGGGTGGCTATAGGGCATAATTAGGGATACGTTTCTTTCGTAGGATCATAAAATATTGTATGGAGGTCACCAAAACCGAATTTCTGATACGATTAAGTGGTTCGACCCATACTCAGTTTTTTCTCCGGATCAGTGAACATACCACTTTGGCAATACTGGCAAAATTTCGAACGGCTCGCGGGGTGGCTATTGGGCATAATTATGGATACGATTCTTTCGTAGGATCATAAAATATTGTATGGAGGTCTTCAAGATCGAAAATCTGATCCAATTCAGTGGTTCGACCCATACTCAGTTTTTTCTCCGGATTAGTGAACATACCCCATTAGCAATATGGGCAAAATTTCGAACGGCCCGCGGGGTGGCTATAGGGCATAATTATGGATACGATCCTTTCGTAGGATCAAAAAATATTGTATGTAGGTCATCAAGATCGAAAATCTGATCCGATTCAGTGGTTCGACCCATACTCAGTTTTTTCTCCGGATCAGTGAACAAACCCCTTTGGCAATACGGGCAATATTTCGAACGGCCCGCGGGGTGGCTATAGGGCATAATTATGGTTACGATTCTTTCGTAGGATTATAAAATATTGTATGGAGGTCATCAAGATCGAAAATCTGTTCCGATTCAGTGGTTCGACCCATACTCAGTTTTATCTCCGAATAAGTGAACATACCCCTTTGGCAATACTGGCAAAATTTCGAACGGGCCGCGGGGTGGCTATAGGGCACTATTGTGGATCCGATTCTTTCGTAGGATCATAAAATATTGTATAGAGGTCACGAAGACCGAATTTCTGATCCGATTCAGAGGTTCGACCCATACTCAGTTTTTTCTCTGGATCAGTGAACATACCTCTTTGGCAATACTGGCAAAATTTCGAACGGTCCGCAGGGTGGCTATAGGGCATAATTATGGATACGATTTTATCGTAGGATCATAAAATATAGTATGGAGGTCATCAAGATCGAAAATCTGATCCGATTCAGTGGTTCGACCCATACTCAGTTTTTTCTCCGGATCAGTGAACATACCCCTTTCGCAATAATGGCAAAATTTCGAACGGCCCGCAGGGTGGCTATAGGGCATAATTATGGATACGTTTCTTTCGTAGGATCATAAAATATTGTATGGAGGTCACCAAAACCGAATTTCTGATACGATTAAGTGGTTCGACCCATACTCAGTTTTTTCTCCGGATCAGTGAACATACCACTTTGTCAATACTGGCAAAATTTCGAACGGCTCGCGGGGTGGCTATTGGGCATAATTATGGATACGATTCTTTCGTAGGATCATAAAATATTGTATGGAGGTCTTCAAGATCGAAAATCTGATCCAATTCAGTGGTTCGACCCATACTCAGTTTTTTCTCCGGATTAGTGAACATACCCCTTTAGCAATATGGGCAAAATTTCGAACGGCCCGCGGGGTGGCTATAGGGCATAATTATGGATACGATCCTTTCGTAGGATCAAAAAATATTGTATGTAGGTCATCAAGATCGAAAATCTGATCCGATTCAGTGGTTCGACCCATACTCAGTTTTTTCTCCGGATCAGTGAACAAACCCCTTTGGCAATACGGGCAATATTTCGAACGGCCCGCGGGGTGGCTATAGGGCATAATTATGGTTACGATTCTTTCGTAGGATTATAAAATATTGTATGGAGGTCATCAAGATCGAAAATCTGTTCCGATTCAGTGGTTCGACCCATACTCAGTTTTATCTCCGAATAAGTGAACATACCCCTTTGGCAATACTGGCAAAATTTCGAACGGGCCGCGGGGTGGCTATAGGGCACTATTGTGGATCCGATTCTTTCGTAGGATCATAAAATATTGTATAGAGGTCACGAAGACCGAATTTCTGATCCGATTCAGAGGTTCGACCCATACTCAGTTTTTTCTCTGGATCAGTGAACATACCTCTTTGGCAATACTAGAAAAATTTCGAACGGCCCGCAGGGTGGCTATAGGGCATAATTATGGATACGATTTTATCGTAGGATCATAAAATATAGTATGGAGGTCATCAAGATCGAAAATCTGATCCGATTCAGTGGTTCGACCCATACTCAGTTTTTTATCCGGATCGGTGAACATACCCCTTTGGCAATAATGGCAAAATTTCGAACGGCCCGCAGGGTGGCTATAGGGCATAATTATGGATACGATTCTTTCGTAGGATCATAAAATATTGTATGGAGGTCACCAAAACCGAATTTCTGATCCGATTCAGTGGTTCGACCCATACTCAGTTTTTTCTCCGGATCAGTGAACATACCCCTTTGGCAATACTGGCAAAATTTCGAACGGCTCGCGGGGTGGCTATAGGGCATAATTATGGATACGATTCTTTCGTAGGATCATTAAATATTGTATGGAGGTCATCAAGATCGAAAATCTGATCCAATTCAGTGGTTCGACCCATACTCAGTTTTTTCTCCGGATCAGTGAACATACCCCTTTAGCAATATGGGCAAAATTTCGAACGGCCCGCGGGGTGGCTATAGGGCATAATTATGGATACGATTCTTTCGTAGGATCAAAAAATATTGTATGTAGGTCATCAAGATCGAAAATCTGATCCGATTAAGTGGTTCGACCCATACTCAGATTTTTCTCCGGATCAGTGAACAAACCCCTTTGGCAATACGGGCAATATTTCGAACGGCCCGCGGGGTGGCTATAGGGCATAATTATGGTTACGATTCTTTCGTAGGATTATAAAATATTGTATGGAGGTTATCAAGATCGAAAATCTGTTCCGATTCAGTGGTTCGACCCATACTCAGTTTTATCTCCGAATAAGTGAACATACCCCTTTGGCAATACTGGCAAAATTTCGAACGGGCCGCGGGGTGGCTATAGGGCACTATTGTGGATCCGATTCTTTCGTAGGATCATAAAATATTGTATAGAGGTCACCAAGACCGAATTTCTGATCCGATTCAGTGGTTCGACCCATACTCAGTTTTTTCTCTGGATCAGTGAACATACCTCTTTGGCAATACTGGCAAAATTTCGAACGGCCCGCAGGGTGGCTATAGGGAATAATTAGGGATACGATTTTATCGTCGGATCATAAAATATAGTATGGAGGTCATCAAGATCGAAAATCTGATCCGATTCAGTGGTTCGACCCATACTCAGTTTTTTCTCCGGATCAGTGAACATACCCCTTTGGCAATAATGGCAAATTTCGAACGGCCCGCAGGGTGGCTATAGGGCATAATTATGGATACGATTCTTTCGTAGGATCATAAAATATTGTATGGAGGTCACCAAACCCGAATTTCTGATCCGATTCAGTGGTTCGACCCATACTCTGTTTTTTCTCCGGATCAGTGAACATACCCCTTTGGCAATACTGGCAAAATTTCTAACGGCTCGCGGGGTGGCTATAGGGTATAATTATGGATACGATTCATTCGTAGGATCATAAAATATTGTATGTAGGTCATCAAGATCGAAAATCTGATCCAATTCAGTGGTTCGACCCATACTCAGTTTTTTCTCCGGATCAGTGAACATACCCCTTTAGCAATATGGGCAAAATTTCGAACGGCCCGCGGGGTGGCTATAGGGCATAATTATGGATAAGATTCTTTCGTAGGATCAAAAAATATTGTATGTAGGTCATCAAGATCGAAAATCTGATCCGATTCAGTGGTTCGACCCATACTCAGTTTTTTCTCCGGATCAGTGAACAAACCCCTTTGGCAATACGGGCAATATTTCGAGCGGCCCGCGGGGTGGCTATAGGGCATAATTATGGTTACGATTCTTTCGTAGGATTATAAAATATTGTATGGAGGTCATCAAGATCGAAAATCTGTTCCGATTCAGTGGTTCGACCCATACTCAGTTTTATCTCCGAATAAGTGAACATACCCCTTTGGCAATACTGGCAAAATTTCGAACGGGCCCGCGGGGTGGCTATAGGGCATAATTATGGTTACGATTCTTTCGTAGGATTATAAAATATTGTATGGAGGTCATCAAGATCGAAAATCTGTTCCGATTCAGTGGTTCGACCCATACTCAGTTTTATCTCCGAATAAGTGAACATACCCCTTTGGCAATACTGGAAAAATTTCGAACGGGCCGAGGGGTGGCTATAGGGCACTATTGTGGATCCGATTCTTTCGTAGGATCATAAAATATTGTATAGAGGTCACCAAGACCGAATTTCTGATCCGATTCAGTGGTTCGACCCATACTCAGTTTTTTCTCTGGATCAGTGAACATACCTCTTTGGCAATACTGGCAAAATTTCGAACGGCCCGCAGGGTGGCTATAGGGCATAATTAGGGATACGATTTTATCGAAGGATCATAAAATATAGTATGGAGGTCATCAAGATCGAAAATCTGATCCGATTCAGTGGTTCGACCCATACTCAGTTTTTTCTCCGGATCAGTGAACATACCCCTTTGGCAATAATGGCAATATTTCGAACGGCCCGCAGGGTGGCTATAGGGCATAATTATGGATACGATTCTTTCGTAGGATCATAAAATATTGTATGGAGGTCACCAAACCCGAATTTCTGATCCGATTCAGTGGTTCGACCCATACTCAGTTTTTTCTCCGGATCAGTGAACATACCCCTTTGGCAATACTGGCAAAATTTCTAACGGCTCGCGGGGTGGCTATAGGGCATAATTATTGATACAATTCATTCGTAGGATCATAAAATATTGTATGGAGGTCATCAAGATCGAAAATCTGATCCAATTCTGTGGTTCGACCCATACTCAGTTTTTTCTCCGGATCAGTGAACATACCCCTTTAGCAATATGGGCAAAATTTCGAACGGCCCGCGGGGTGGCTATAGGGCATAATTATGGATAAGATTCTTTCGTAGGATCAAAAAATATTGTATGTAGGTCATCAAGATCGAAAATCTGATCCGATTCAGTGGTTCGACCCATACTCAGTTTTTTCTCCGGATCAGTGAACAAACCCCTTTGGCAATACGGGCAATATTTCGAACTGCCCGCGGGGTGGCTATATGGCATAATTATGGATAAGATTCTTTCGTAGGATTATAAAATATTGTATGGAGGTCATCAAGATTGAAAATCTGTTCCGATTCAGTGGTTCGACCCATACTCAGTTTTTTTCTCCGGATCAGTGAACATACCCCTTTGGCAATACTCGCAAAATTTCGAACGGGCCGCGGGGTGGCCATAGGGCATAACTGTGGATCCGATTCTTTCGTAGGATCATAAAATATTGTATAGAGGTCACCAAGACCGAATTTCTGATCCGATTCAGTGGTTCGACCCATACTCAGTTTTTTCTCCGGATCAGTGAACATACCCATTTGGCAATACTGGCAAAATTTCGAACGGCCCGCAGGGTGGCTATTGGGCATAATTATGGATACGATTCTTTCGTAGGATCATAAAATATTGTATGGAAGTCATCAAGATCGAAAATATGTTCCGATTCAGTGGTTCGACCCATACTCAGTTTTTTCTCCTGATCAGTGAACATACCCTTTTGGCAATACTGGCAAAATTTCGAACGGCCCGCAGGGTGGCTATAGGGCATAATTATGGATACGATTCTTTCGTAGGATCATAAAATATTATATGGAGGTCATCATGATCGAAAATATGTTCCGATTCAGTGGTTCGACCCATACTCAGTTTTTTCTCCGGATCAGTGAACATACCCCTTTGGCAATACAGGAAAATTTTGGAACAGCCCGCAGGGTGGCTATAGGGCATAATTATGGATGATTCTTTCGTAGGATCATAAAATATAGTATGGAGGTCATCAAGATCGAAAATCTGTTCCGATTCAGTGACTCGACCCATACTCAGTTTTTTCTCCGGATTAGTGAACATACCCCTTTGGCAATACGGGCAAAATTTCGAACGGCCCGCAGGGTGTCTATAGGGCATAATTATGGATGCGATTCTTTCGTAGGATCATAAAATATTGTATGGAGGTCATCAAGATCGAAAATCTGTTCCGATTCAGTGGTTCGACCCATACTCAGTTTTTTCTCCGGATCAGTGAACATACCCCTTTGGCAATACTGGCAAAATTTCTAACGGCTCGCGGGGTGGCTACAGGGCATAATTATGGATACGATTCATTCGTAGGATCATAAAATATTTTATGGAGGTCATCAAGATCGAAAATCTGATCCAATTCAGTGGTTCGACCCATACTCAGTTTTTTCTCCGGATCAGTGAACATACCACTTTAGCAATATGGGCAAAATTTCGAACGGCCCGCGGGGTGGCTATAGGGCATAATTATGGATAAAATTCTTTCGTAGGATCAAAAAATATTGTATGTAGGTCATCAAGATCGAAAATCTGATCCGATTCAGTGGTTCGACCCATACTCAGTTTTTTCTCCGGATCAGTGAACAAACCCCTTTGGCAATACGGGCAATATTTCGAACGGCCCGCGGGGTGGCTATAGGGCATAATTATGGTTACGATTCTTTCGTAGGATTATAAAATATTGTATGGAGGTCATCAAGATCGAAAATCTGTTCCGATTCAGTGGTTCGACCCATACTCAGTTTTATCTCCGAATAAGTGAACATACCCCTTTGGCAATACTGGCAAAATTTCAAACGGGCCGCGGGGTGGCTATAGGGCACTATTGTGGATCCGATTCTTTCGTAGGATCATAAAATATTGTATAGAGGTCACCAAGATCGAAAATCTGATCCAATTCAGTGGTTCGACCCATACTCAGTTTTTTCTCCGGATCAGTGAACATACCCCTTTAGCAATATGGGCAAAATTTCGAACGGCCCGCGGGGTGGCTATAGGGCATAATTATGGATAAGATTCTTTCGTAGGATCAAAAAATATTGTATGTAGGTCATCAAGATCGAAAATCTGATCCGATACAGTGGTTCGACCCATACTCAGTTTTTTCTCCGGATCAGTGAACAAACCCCTTTGGCAATACGGGCAATATTTCGAACGGCCCGCGGGGTGGCTATATGGCATAATTATGGATACGATTCTTTCGTAGGATTATAAAATATTGTATGGAGGTCATCAAGATTGAAAATCTGTTCCGATTCAGTGGTTCGACCCATACTCAGTTTTTTTCTCCGGATCAGTTAACATACCCCTTTGGCAATACTCGCAAAATCTCGAACGGGCCGCGGGGTGGCCATAGGGCATAACTGTGGATCCGATTCTTTCGTAGGATCATAAAATATTGTATAGAGGTCACCAAGACCGAATTTCTGATCCGATTCAGTGGTTCGACCCATACTCAGTTTTTTCTCCGGATCAGTGAACATACCCATTCGGCAATACTGGCAAAATTTCGAACGGCCCGCAGGGTGGCTATAGGGCATAATTATAGATACGATTCTTTCGTAGGATCATAAAATATTGTATGGAGGTCATCAAGATCGAAAATATGTTCCGATTCAGTGGTTCGACCCATACTCAGTTTTTTCTCCGGATCAGTGAACATACCCTTTTGGCAATACTGGCAAAATTTCGAACGGCCCGCAGGGTGGCTATAGGGCATAATTATGGATACGATTCTTTCGTAGAATCATAAAATATTGTATGGAGGTCATCATGATCGAAAATATGTTCCGATTCAGTGGTTCGACCCATACTCAGTTTTTTCTCCGGATCAGTGAACATACCCCTTTGGCAATACAGGAAAATTTTGGAACAGCCCGCAGGGTGGCTATAGGGCATAATTATGGATGATTCTTTCGTAGGATCATAAAATATAGTATGGAGGTCATCAAGATCGAAAATCTGTTCCGATTCAGTGACTCGACCCATACTCAGTTTTTTCTCCGGATTAGTGAACATACCCCTTTGGCAATACGGGCAAAATTTCGAACGGCCCGCAGGGTGTCTATAGGGCATAATTATGGATACGATTCTTTTGTAGGATCATAAAATATTGTATGGAGGTCCTCAAGATCGAAAATCTGTTCCGATTCAGTGGTTCGACCCATACTCAGTTTTTTCTCCGGATCAGTGAACATACCCCTTTGGCAATATAGGCAAAATTTCGAACGGCCAGCGGGGTGGCTATAGGGCAGAATTATGGATAGGATTCTTTCGTAGGATCAAAAAATATTGTATGTTGGTCATCAAGATCGAAAATCTGATCCGATTCAGTGGTTCGACCCATACTCAGTTTTTTCTCCGGATCAGTGAACAAACCCCTTTGGCAATACGGGCAATATTTCGAACGGCCCGCGGGGTGGCTATATGGCATAATTATGGATACGATTCTTTCGTAGGATTATAAAATATTGTATGGAGGTCATCAAGATTGAAAATCTGTTCCGATTCAGTGGTTCGACCCATACTCAGTTTTTTCTCCGGATCAGTTAACATACCCCTTTGGCAATACTCGCAAAATTTCGAACGGGCCGCGGGGTGGCCATAGGGCATAACTGTGGATCCGATTCTTTCGTAGGATCATAAAATATTGTATAGAGGTCACCAAGACCGAATTTCTGATCCGATTCAGTGGTTCGACCCATACTCAGTTTTTTCTCCGGATCAGTGAACATACCCATTCGGCAATACTGGCAAAATTTCGAACGGCCCGCAGGGTGGCTATAGGGCATAATTATAGATACGATTCTTTCGTAGGATCATAAAATATTGTATGGAGGTCATCAAGATCGAAAATATGTTCCGATTCAGTGGTTCGACCCATACTCAGTTTTTTCTCCGGATCAGTGAACATACCCTTTTGGCAATACTGGCAAAATTTCGAACGGCCCGCAGGGTGGCTATAGGGCATAATTATGGATACGATTCTTTCGTAGGATCATAAAATATTGTATGGAGGTCATCATGATCGAAAATATGTTCCGATTCAGTGGTTCGACCCATACTCAGTTTTTTCTCCGGATCAGTGAACATACCCCTTTGGCAATACAGGAAAATTTTGGAACAGCCCGCAGGGTGGCTATAGGGCATAATTATGGATGATTCTTTCGTAGGATCATAAAATATAGTATGGAGGTCATCAAGATCGAAAATCTGTTCCGATTCAGTGACTCGACCCATACTCAGTTTTTTCTCCGGATTAGTGAACATACCCCTTTGGCAATACGGGCAAAATTTCGAACGGCCCGCAGGGTGTCTATAGGGCATAATTATGGATACGATTCTTTTGTAGGATCATAAAATATTGTATGGAGGTCCTCAAGATCGAAAATCTGTTCCGATTCAGTGGTTCGACCCATACTCAGTTTTTTCTCCGGATCAGTGAACATACCCCTTTGGCAATATAGGCAAAATTTCGAACGGCCAGCGGGGTGGCT
Source organism: Bidens hawaiensis (assembly GCF_021521415.1). Classification (NCBI taxonomy): domain Eukaryota; kingdom Viridiplantae; phylum Streptophyta; class Magnoliopsida; order Asterales; family Asteraceae; genus Bidens; species Bidens hawaiensis. The sequence continues at coordinate 8,792 of NW_027492608.1, read as the reverse complement.
ATAGGGCATAATTATGGATAGGATTCTTTCGTAGGATCAAAAAATATTGTATGGTGGTCATCAAGATCGAAAATCTGATCCGATTCAGTGGTTCGACCCATACTCAGTTTTTTCTCCGGATCAGTGAACAAACCCCTTTGGCAATACGGGCAATATTTCGAACGGCCCGCGGGGTGGCTATATGGCATAATTATGGATACGATTCTTTCGTAGGATTATAAAATATTGTATGGAGGTCATCAAGATTGAAAATCTGTTCCGATTCAGTGGTTCGACCCATACTCAGTTTTTTCTCCGGATCAGTGAACATACCCCTTTGGAAATACTCGCAAAATTTCGAACGGGCCGCGGGGTGGCCATAGGGCATAACTGTGGATCCGATTCTTTCGTAGGATCATAAAATATTGTATGGAGGTCACCAAGACCGAATTTCTGATCCGATTCAGTGGTTCGACCCATACTCAGTTTTTTCTCCGGATCATTGAACATACCCATTTGGCAATACTGGAAAAATTTCGAACTGCCCGCAGGGTGGCTATAGGGCATAATTATGGATACGATTCTTTCGTAGGATTATAAAATATTGTATGGAGGTCATCAAGATCGAAAATATGTTCCGATTCAGTGGTTCGACCCGTACTCAGTTTTTTCTCCGGATCAGTGAACATACCCTTTTGGCAATACTGGCAAAATTTCGAACGGCCCGCAGGGTGGCTATAGGGCATAATTATTGATACGATTCTTTCGTAGGATCATAAAATATTGTATGGAGGTCATCGTGATCGAAAATATGTTCCGATTCAGTGGTTCGACCCATACTCAGTTTTTTCTCCGGATCAGTGAACATACCCCTTTGGCAATACTGGAAAAATTTGGAACAGCCCGCAGGGTGGCTATAGGGCATAATTATGGATGATTCTTTCGTAGGATCATAAAATATAGTATGGAGGTTATCAAGATCGAAAATCTGTTCCGATTCAGTGACTCGACCCATACTCAGTTTTTTCTCCGGATTAGTGAACATACCCCTTTGGCAATACGGGCAAAATTTCGAACGGCCCGCAGGGTGTCTATAGGGCATAATTATGGATACGATTCTTTCTTAGGATCATAAAATATTGTATGGAGGTCATCAAGATCGAAAATCTGTTCCGATTCAGTGGTTCGACCCATACTCAGTTTTTCTCCCGATCAGTAAACATACCCCATTGGCAATACTGGCAAAATTTTGAACGGCCCGCGGGGTGGCTGTAGGGCATAATTATGGATACGATTCTTTCGTAGGATCATAAAATATTGTATGGAGGTCATTAAGAACGAAAATCTATTTCGATTCAGTGGTTCGACCCATACTCAGTTTTTTCTCCGGATTAGTGAACATACCCCTTTGGCAATACGGGCAAAATTTCGAACGGCCCGCAGGGTGTCTATAGGGCATAATTATGGATACGATTCTTTCGTAGGATCATAAAATATTGTATGGAGGTCATTAAGATCGAAAATCTGTTCCGATTCAGTGGTTCGACCCATACTCAGTTTTTTCTCCGGATCAGTGAACATACCCCTTTAGCAATAAGGGCAAAATTTCGAACGGCTCGAGGGGTGGCTATTGGGCATAATTATGGATACGATTCTTTCGTAGGATCATAAAATATTGTATGGAGGTCTTCAAGATCGAAAATCTGATCCAATTCAGTGGTTCGACCCATACTCAGTTTTTTCTCCGGATTAGTGAACATACCCCTTTAGCAATATGGGCAAAATTTCGAACGGCCCGCGGGGTGGCTATAGGGCATAATTATGGATACGATTCTTTCGTAGAATCAAAAAATATTGTATGTAGGTCATCAAGATCGAAAATCTGATCCGATTCAGTGGTTCGACACATACTCAGTTTTTTCTCCGGATCAGTGAACAAACCCCTTTGGCAATACGGGCAATATTTCGAACGGCCCGTGGGGTGGCTATAGGGCATAATTATGGTTACGATTCTTTCGTAGGATTATAAAATATTGTATGGAGGTCATTAAGATCGAAAATCTGTTCCGATTCAGTGGTTCGACCCATACTCAGTTTTATCTCCGAATAAGTGAACATACCCCTTCGGCAATACTGGCAAAATTTCGAACGGGCCGCGAGGTGGCTATAGGGCACTATTGTGGATCCGATTCTTTCGTAGGATCATAAAATATTGTACAGAGGTCACCAAGACCGAATTTCTGATCCGATTCAGTGGTTCGACCCATACTCAGTTTTTTCTCTGGATCAGTGAACATACCTCTTTGGCAATACTGGCAAAATTTCGAACGGCCCGCAGGGTGGCTATAGGGCATAATTAGGGATACGATTTTATCGTAGGATCATAAAATATAGTATGGAGGTCATCAAGATCGAAAATCTGATCCGATTCAGTGGTTCGACCCATACTCAGTTTTTTCTCCGGATCAGTGAACAAACCCCTTTGGCAATACGGGCAATATTTCGAACGGCCCGTGGGGTGGCTATAGGGCGTAATTATGGATACGATTCTTTCGTAGGATTATAAAATATTGTATGGAGGTCATTAAGATCGAAAATCTGTTCCGATTCAGTGGTTCGACCCATACTCAGTTTTATCTCCGAATAAGTGAACATACCCCTTTGGCAATACTGGCAAAATTTCGAACGAGCCGCGGGGTGGCTATAGGGCACTATTGTGGATCTGATTCTTTCGTAGGATCATAAATATTGTATAGAGGTCACCAAGACCGAATTTCTGATCCGATTCAGAGGTTCGACCCATACTCAGTTTTTTCTCTGGATCAGTGAACATACCTCTTTGGCAATACTAGAAAAATTTCGAACGGCCCGCAGGGTGGCTATAGGGCATAATTATGGATACGATTTTATCGTAGGATCATAAAATATAGTATGGAGGTCATCAAGATCGAAAATCTGATCCGATTCAGTGGTTCGACCCATACTCAGTTTTTTATCCGGATCGGTGAACATACCCCTTTGGCAATAATGGCAAAATTTCGAACGTCCCGCAGGGTGGCTATAGGGCATAATTATGGATACGATTCTTTCGTAGGATCATAAAATATTGTATGGAGGTCACCAAAACCGAATTTCTGATCCGATTCAGTGGTTCGACCCATACTCAGTTTTTTCTCCGGATCAGTGAACATACCCCTTTGGCAATACTGGCAAAATTTCGAACGGCTCGCGTGGTGGCTATAGGGCATAATTATGGATACGATTCTTTCGTAGGATCATTAAATATTGTATGGAGGTTATCAAGATCGAAAATCTGATCCAATTCAGTGGTTCGACCCATACTCAGTTTTTTCTCCGGATCAGTGAACATACCCCTTTAGCAATATGGGCAAAATTTCGAACGGCCCGCGGGGTGGCTATAGGTCATAATTATGGATACGATTCTTTCGTAGGATCAAAAAATATTGTATGTAGGTCATCAAGATCGAAAATCTGATCCGATTAAGTGGTTCGACCCATACTCAGTTTTTTCTCCGGATCAGTGAACAAACCCCTTTGGCAATACGGGCAATATTTCGAACGGCCCGCGGGGTGGCTATAGGGCATAATTATGGTTACGATTCTTTCGTAGGATTATAAAATATTGTATGGGGGTCATCAAGATCGAAAATCTGTTCCGATTCAGTGGTTCAACCCATACTCAGTTTTATCTCCGAATAAGTGAACATACTCCTTTGGCAATACTGGCAAAATTTCGAACGGGCCGCGGGGTGGCTATCGGGCACTATTGTGGATCCGATTCTTTCGTAGGATCATAAAATATTGTATAGAGGTCACCAAGACCGAATTTCTGATCCGATTCAGTGGTTCGACCCATACTCAGTTTTTTCTCCGGATCAGTGAACATACCCCTTTGGCAATATTGGCAAAATTTCGAACGGCCCGCAGGGTGGCTATAGGGCATAATTATGGATACGATTCTTTCGTAGGATCATAAAATATTGTATGGAGGTCACCAAACCCGAATTTCTGATCCGATTCAGTGGTTCGACCCATACTCAGTTTTTTCTCCGGATCAGTGAACATACCCCTTTGGCAATACTGGCAAAATTTCTAACGGCTCGCGGGGTGGCTATAGGGCATAATTATGGATACGATTCATTCGTAGGATCATAAAATATTGTATGGAGGTCATCAAGATCGAAAATCTGATCCAATTCAGTGGTTCGACCCATACTCAGTTTTTTCTCCGGATCAGTGAACATACCCCTTTAGCAATATGGGCAAAATTTCGAACGGCCCGCGGGGTGGCTATAGGGCATAATTATGGATAAGATTCTTTCGTAGGATCAAAAAATATTGTATGTAGGTCATCAAGATCGAAAATCTGATCCGATTCAGTGGTTCGACCCATACTCAGTTTTTTCTCCGGATCAGTGAACAAACCCCTTTGGCAATTCGGGCAATATTTCGAACGGCCCGCGGGGTGGCTATAGGGCATAATTATGGATCCGATTCTTTCGTAGGATCATTAAATATTGTATGGAGGTTATCAAGATCGAAAATCTGATCCAATTCAGTGGTTCGACCCATACTCAGTTTTTTCTCCGGATCAGTGAACATACCCCTTTAGCAATATGGGCAAAATTTCGAACGGCCCGCGGGGTGGCTATAGGGCATAATTATGGATACGATTCTTTCGTAGGATCAAAAAATATTGTATGTAGGTCATCAAGATCGAAAATCTGATCCGATTAAGTGGTTCGACCCATACTCAGTTTTTTCTCCGGATCAGGGAACAAACCCCTTTGGCAATACGGGCTATATTTCGAACGGCCCGCGGGGTGGCTATAGGGCATAATTATGGTTACGATTCTTTCGTAGGATTATAAAATATTGTATGGGGGTCATCAAGATCGAAAATCTGTTCCGATTCAGTGGTTCAACCCATACTCAGTTTTAGCTCCGAATAAGTGAACATACCCCTTTGGCAATACTGGCAAAATTTCGAACGGGCCGCGGGGTGGCTATAGGGCACTATTGTGGATCCGATTCTTTCGTAGGATCATAAAATATTGTATAGAGGTCACCAAGACCGAATTTCTGATCCGATTCAGTGGTTCGACCCATACTCAGTTTTTTCTCTGGATCAGTGAACATACCTCTTTGGCAATACTGGCAAAATTTCGAACGGCCCGCAGGGTGGCTATAGGGCATAATTAGGGATACGATTTTATCGTAGGATCATAAAATATAGTATGGAGGTCATCAAGATCGAAAATCTGATCCGATTCAGTGGTTCGACCCATACTCAGTTTTTTCTCCGGATCAGTGAACATACCCCTTTGGCAATACTCGCAAAATTTCGAACGGGCCGCGGGGTGGCCATAGGGCATAACTGTGGATCCGATTCTTTCGTAGGATCATAAAATATTGTATGGAGGTCACCAAGACCGAATTTCTGATCTGATTCAGTGGTTCGACCCATACTCAGTTTTTTCTCCGGATCATTGAACATACCCATTTGGCAATACTGGAAAATTTTCGAACTGCCCGCAGGGTGGCTATAGGGCATAATTATGGATACGATTCTTTCGTAGGATCATAAAATATTGTATGGAGGTCATCAAGATCGAAAATATGTTCCGATTCAGTGGTTCGACCCATACTCAGTTCTTTCTCCGGATCAGTGAACATACCCCTTTGGCAATACTCGCAAAATTTCGAACGGGCCGCGGGGTGGCCATAGGGCATAACTGTGGATCCGATTCTTTCGTAGGATCATAAAATATTGTATGGAGGTCACCAAGACCGAATTTCTGATCCGATTCAGTGGTTCGACCCATACTCAGTTTTTTCTCCGGATCATTGAACATACCCATTTGGCAATACTGGAAAATTTTCGAACTGCCCGCAGGGTGGCTATAGGGCATAATTATGGATACGATTCTTTCGTAGGATCATAAAATATTGTATGGAGGTCATCAAGATCGAAAATATGTTCCGATTCAGTGGTTCGACCCATACTCAGTTTTTTCTCCGGATCAGTGAACATACCCTTTTGGCAATACTGGCAAAATTTCGAACGGCCCGCAGGGTGGCTATAGGGCATAATTATTGATACGATTCTTTCGTAGGATCATAAAATATTGTATGGAGGTCATCATGATCGAAAATATGTTCCGATTCAGTGGTTCGACCCATACTCAGTTTTTTCTCCGGATCAGTGAACATACCCTTTTGGCAATACTGGAAAATTTTCGAACTGCCCGCAGGGTGGCTATAGGGCATAATTATAGATACGATTCTTTCGTAGGATCATAAAATATTGTATGGAGGTCATCAAGATCGAAAATATGTTCCGATTCAGTGGTTCGACCCATACTCAGTTCTTTCTCCGGATCTGTGAACATACCCCTTTGGCAATACTCGCAAAATTTCGAACGGGCCGCGGGGTGGCCATAGGGCATAACTGTGGATCCGATTCTTTCGTAGGATCATAAAATATTGTATGGAGGTCACCAAGACCGAATTTCTGATCCGATTCAGTGGTTCGACCCATACTCAGTTTTTTCTCCGGATCATTGAACATACCCATTTGGCAATACTGGAAAATTTTTGAACTGCCCGCAGGGTGGCTATATGGCATAATTATGGATACGATTCTTTCGTAGGATCATAAAATATTGTATGGAGGTCATCAAGATCGAATATATGTTCCGATTTAGTGGTTCGACCCATACTCAGTTTTTTCTCCGGGTCAGTGAACATACCCTTTTGGCAATACTGGCAAAATTTCGAACGGCCCGCAGGGTGGCTATAGGGCATAATTATTGATACGATTCTTTCGTAGGATCATAAAATATTGTATGGAGGTCATCATGATCGAAAATATGTTCCGATTCAGTGGTTCGACCCATACTCAGTTTTTTCTCCGGATCAGTGAACATACCCCTTTGGCAATACTGGAAAAATTTGGAACAGCCCGCAGGGTGGCTATAGGGCATAATTATGGATGATTCTTTCGTAGGATCATAAAATATAGTATGGAGGTCATCAAGATCGAAAATCTGTTCCGATTCAGTGACTCGACCCATACTCAGTTTTTTCTCCGGATTAGTGAACATACCCCTTTGGCAATACGGGCAAAATTTCGAACGGCCCGCAGGGTGTCTATAGGCATAATTATGGATACGATTCTTTCGTAGGATCATAAAATATTGTATGGAGGTCATCAAGATCGAAAATCTGTTCCGATTCAGTGGTTCGACCCATACTCAGTTTTTCTCCCGATCAGTAAACATACCCCATTGGCAATACTGGCAAAATTTTGAACGGCCCGCGGGGTGGCTGGTAGGGCATAATTATGGATACGATTCTTTCGTAGGATCATAAAATATTGTATGGAGGTCATTAAGATCGAAAATCTATTCCGATTCAGTGGTTCGACCCATACTCAGTTTTTTCTCCGGATTAGTGAACATACCCCTTTGGCAATACGGGCAAAATTTCGAACGGCCCGCAGGGCGTCTATAGGGCATAATTATGGATACGATTCTTTCGTATGATCATAAAATATTGTATGGAGGTCATCAAGATCGAAAATTTGTTCCGATTCAGTGGTTCGACCCATACTCAGTTTTTCTCCGATCAGTGAACATACCCCTTTAGCAATATGGGCAAAATTTCGAACGGCCCGCGGGGTGGCTATAGGGCATAATTATGGATAGGATTCTTTCGTAGGATCAAAAAATAGGTATGTAGGTCATCAAGATCGAAAATCTGATCCGATTCAGTGGTTCGACCCATACTCAGTTTTTTCTCCGGATCAGTGAACAAACCCCTTTGGCAATACGGGCAATATTTCGAACGGCCCGCTGGGTGGCTATATGGCATAATTATGGATACGATTCTTTCGTAGGATTATAAAATATTGTATGGAGGTCATCAAGATTGAAAATCTGTTCCGATTCAGTGGTTCGACCCATACTCAGTTTTTTCTCCGGATCAGTGAACATACCCCTTTGGCAATACTCGTAAAATTTCGAATGGGCCGCGGGGTGGCCATAGGGCATAACTGTGGATCCGATTCTTTCGTAGGATCATAAAATATTGTATGGAGGTCACAAAGACCGAATTTCTGATCCGATTCAGTGGTTCGACCCATACTCAGTTTTTCTCCGGATCATTGAACATACCCATTTGGCAATACAGGAAAAATTTCGAACTGCCCGCAGGGTGGCTATAGGGCATAATTAGGATACGATTCTTTCGTTAGGATCATAAAATATTGTATGGAGGTCATCAAGATCGAAAATATGTTTCGATTCAGTGGTTCGACCCATACTCAGTTTTTTCTCCGATCAGTGAACATACCCTTTTGGCAATACTGGCAAAATTTCGAACGGCCCGCAGGGTGGCTATAGGGCATAATTATGAGTACGATTCTTTCGTAGGATCATAAAATATTGTATGGAGGTCATCATGATCGAAAATATGTTCCGATTCAGTGGTTCGACCCATACTCAGTTTTTTTGGTCTCCAGCTGAACATACCCCTCTGGCAATACTGGAAAATTTGGAACAGCCCGCAGGGTGGCTATAGGGCATAATTATGGATACGATTCTTTCGTAGGATCATAAAATATAGTATGGAGTCATCAAGATCGAAAATATGTTCCGATTCAGTGACTCGACCCATACTCAGTTCTTTCTCCGGATCAGTGAACATACCCCTTTGGCATTACTCGCAAAATTTCGAACGGGCCGCGGGGTGGCCATAGGGCATAACTGTGGATCCGATTCTTTCGTAGG